>NC_089580.1:100212745-100544051 GCF_019320115.1 Miscanthus floridulus | reverse complement strand
ATTAGCACTATCTCCAAATGGACCAAATCAAGCTTCCACCTGAGCCTCGTCACCTAGGAATACCATCAGGTGCATTTAGAACAATTTCTAAGCCTATGGTACGTTTGACGTGAAACCGAGCACCTAACCTGCATTCAACACTAACACTGTCTCCAAATGGACTGAAAGGAGATTCCACATGACCAACGTCACCTAGGAGATCCATCGGGTGCGTCCAAAATGATTGCCAAGCCTTTGGTACATTCAACGCAAACCATGCACCTGTCTTGTGTCAAGATTAGCACTCTCTACAAACTGTCCAAATCGAGCTTCCACTTGAGCCTCGTCACCTAGGAGTACCATCGGGTGCGTCCAAGACGATTTCTAAGCCTATAGTATGTTTGGCGCAAAACGCACACCTATCTAACACTGTCTCCAAACGGACTGAAATGAGATTCCACATGACCCACGTCACCTAGGTGTTCTGTTGGGTGTGTCCAAAATGATTTTTGAGCCTGTGGTATGTTCGGCGCAAAACATGCACCTATCTTGCGTCAACATTAGCACTATCTCCAAACGGACTGAAACGAGAATCCACTTGAGCCTCGTCACCCATGAGTACCATCGGGTGCGTCCAAAATGATTTCTGAGCCTATGGTATGTTTTGCGCAAATCGTTCACCTATCTTGCACTAACACTAACACTATATCCAAATGGAATGAAATCAGATTCCACTTGACCCACGTCACCTAGGAGTTCTATCGGGTGTGTCCAAAATGACTTCCAAGCATATGATACGTTCGGCGTAAACCATGCACCAATCTTGCGTCTAGGAGTATCATCGGGTGCATCAAAAATGATTTCTAAGCCTATGGTATGTTTGACGTGAAAGGAAGCACCTATCTTGCATTGACATTAAGACTGTCTCCGAACAGACTGAAACGAGATTCCACATGACCAACATCACCTAGGAGATCCATCGGGTGCGTCCAAAACGATTTCCAAGCCTACGGCACATTTAACGCAAACCGTGAACCCATCATGTGTCAAGATTAGCCCTCTCTCCAAACGGACCAAATCGAGCTTCCACTTGAGCCTCATCGACTAGGAGTACCATCGGGTGCGTTCAAGACGATGTCTGAGCCTATGTTATGTTTGGCGCAAACGGTGCACCTATCTAACAGTATCTCCAAACGGATTGAAATGAGATTCCAAATGACCCACGTCACCTAGGAGTTCTATTTGGTGTGTCCAAACTGACTTCCAAGCATATGGTAGGTTCGGTGTAAACCATGCACCTATCTTGCGTCAGGATTAGCACTATTTCCAAATGGACCAAATGGATCTTCCACCTGAGCCTCATCACCTAGGAATACCATCAGGTGCATTTTGAACAATTCCTGAGCCTATGGTACGTTTGACACGAAACCGAGCACCTATCTTGCATTCAACACTAACGCTGTCTCCAAATAGACTGAAAGGAGATTCCACATGACCAACGTCACCTAGGAGATCTATCGGGTGCGTCCAAAATGATTTCCAAGCCTTTGGTACATTCAACGCAAACCGTGCACCTATCTTGTGTCAAGATTAGCACTCTCTCCAAACGGCCCAAATCGAGCTTCCACTTGAGCCTCATCACCTAGGAGTACGATCGGTTGTGTCCAACATGATGTCTGAGCCTATGTTATGTTTGGCGCAAACCGTGCACCTATCTAACACAATCTCCAAATGGATTGAAATGAGATTCCAAATGACCCACGTCACCTAGGGGTTCTATTTGATGTGTCCAAAATGACTTCCAAGCATATGGTAGGTTCGGCGTAAACCATGCACCTTACTTGCGTCTGGATTAGCACTATTTCCAAATGGACCAAATCGAGCTTCCACCTGAGCCTCGTCACCTAGGAATACCATCAGGTGCGTTTAGAACAATTTCTGAGCCTATGGTACGTTTGACGCGAAACCGAGCACCTATCTTGCATTCGACACTAACACTGTCTCCAAATGGACTGAAAGGAGATTCCACATGACCAACGTCACCTAGGAGATCCATCGGGTGCGTCCAAAATGATTTCCAAGCCTTTGGTACATTCAACGCAAACCGTGAACCTATCTTGTGTCAAGATTAGCACTCTCTCCAAACGGCCCAAATGGAGCTTCCACTTGAGCCTCGTCACCTAGGAGTACCATCGGGTGCGTCCAAGACGATTTCTAAACCTGTAGTATGTTTGGCGCAAACCGTGCACCTATCTAACACTGTCTCCAAACGGACTGAAATGAGATTCCACATGACCCACATCACCTAGGAGTTCTATTGGGTGTGTCCAAAATGATTTTCGAGGCTATGGTATGTTCGGCGCAAAATGTGCACCTATCTTCCGTCAACATTAGCACTATCTCCAAACGGACTGAAACGAGCGTCCACTTGAGCCTCATCACCTTGGAGTACCATAGGGTGAGTCCAAAACGATTTTTGAGCCCATGGTACGTTTGACGCAAACCGTGCACCTATCTTGCACCGACACTAACACTATCGCCAAATGGACCGAAATGAGATTCCACATGAACCACGTCACCGTGGAGTTCTATTAGGTGTGTCCAAAATGACTTCCAAGCATATGGTACGTTTAGCGTAAACCATGCACCTATCTTGCGTTAGGATTAGCTCTATCTCCAAATGGACCAAATCGATCTTCCACTTGAGCATCGTCACCTAGGAGTACCATCGAGTGCGTCTAAAATGATTTTATCTTGCATCGACTCTAAGACTATCTCCAAATGGACTGAAACAAGATTCCACATGACCAACGTCACCTAGGAGATCCAACACGTGCATCCAAAACAATTTCCAATCCTATGGTACATTCAACGCAAACCGTGCACCTATCTTGCGTCAAGATTTGCACTCTCTCCAAACGGACCGAATCGAGCTTCGACTTGAGCCCCATCAACTAGGAGTAGAAATCGGGTGCGTCCAAGAAGATTTCTTAGCATGTGGTATGTTTGGCGAAAACCGTGCACCTATCTAACACTGACTCCAAATGGACCAAAATGAGATTCCAAATGACCCACGTCACCTAGGAGTTCTATCAGGTGTGTCCAAAATGACTTCCAAGCGTATTGTAGGTTTGGCGTAAACCATGCACCTATCTTGCGTTAGGATTAGCACTATCTCCAAATGGACCAAATCAAGCTTCCACCTGAGCCTCTTCACCTAGGAGTACCATAGGTGCGTTGAAAATGATTTCTGAGCCTATGGTATGTTTGACGCGAAACCGAGCACCAATGTTGCATTCGACACTAACATTGTCTCCAAACGGAATGAAACGGTATTTTCCACATGACCAACGTCACCTAGGAGATCCATCGGATGCGTCCAAAATGATTTCCAAGCCTATGGTGCATTCAACGCAAACCGTGCATCTATCTTGCGTCAAGATTAGCACTTTCTCCAAATGGTCTGAATCGAGCTTCCACTTGAGCCTCATCAACTAGGAGTACCATCGGGTTCGTCCTAGATGATTTCTAAGCCTATGGTATGTTTAGCGCAAACCATGCACCTATCTAACACTATCTGCAAATGGACCAAAATGAGATTTCAAATGACCCACGTCACCTAGGAGTTCTATCGGGTGTCTCTAAAAAGACTTCCAAACATATGGTAGGTTTTGCGTAAACCATGCACCTACCTTGTGTCAGGATTAGCACTATCTCCAAATGGACCAAATCAAGCTTCCACTTTAGCCTCGTCACCTAGGAGTACCATCGGGTGCGTTTTAAAACAATTTCTGAGCCTATGGTATGTTTGATGCAAAACCGAGCACCTATTTTGCAATCGACACTATCATTGTCTCCGAACGGACTAAAACGAGATTCCACATGACCAACGCCACCTAGGAGATCCACTGGGTGCATCCAAAATGATTTCCAAGCCTATGGTACATCCAAGGCAAACTGTGCACCAATCTTGCATCAAGATTAACACTCTCCAAACGGACCGAATCGAGCTTCTACTTGAGCCTCATCGACAAGGAGTACCATCAGGTGCGTCCAAGACGATGTCTGAGCCTATGTTATGTTTGGCGCAAACCGTGCACCTATCTAACACTTTCTCCAAATGGATTGAAATGAGATTCCAAATGACCCACGTCACCTAGGAGTTCTATTTGGTGTATCCAAAATGACTTCCAAGCATATGGTAGGTTCGGCGCAAACCATGCACCTTACTTGCGTCAGGATTAGCACTATCTCCAAATGGACCAAATCGAGCTTCCACCTGAGCCTCGTCACCTAGGAATACCATCAGGTGCATTTAGAACAATTTCTAAGCCTATGGTACGTTTGACGTGAAACCGAGCACCTAACCTGCATTCAACACTAACACTGTCTCCAAATGGACTGAAAGGAGATTCCACATGACCAACGTCACCTAGGAGATCCATCGGGTGCGTCCAAAATGATTGCCAAGCCTTTGGTACATTCAACGCAAACCGTGCACCTGTCTTGTGTCAAGATTAGCACTCTCTACAAACTGTCCAAATCGAGCTTCCACTTGAGCCTCGTCACCTAGAGTACCATCGGGTGCGTCCAAGACGATTTCTAAGCCTATAGTATGTTTGGCGCAAAACGCGCACCTATCTAACACTGTCTCCAAACGGACTGAAATGAGATTCCACATGACCCACGTCACCTAGGTGTTCTGTTGGGTGTGTCCAAAATGATTTTTGAGCCTGTGGTATGTTTGGCGCAAAACATGCACCTATCTTGCGTCAACATTAGCACTATCTCCAAACGGACTGAAACGAGAATCCACTTGAGCCTCGTCACCCATGAGTACCATCGGGTGCGTCCAAAACGATTTCTGAGCCTATGGTATGTTTTGCGCAAATCGTTCACCTATCTTGCACTAACACTAACACTATATCCAAATGGAATGAAATCAGATTCCACTTGACCCACGTCACCTAGGAGTTCTATCGGGTGTGTCCAAAATGACTTCCAAGCATATGGTACGTTCGGCGTAAACCATGCACCAATCTTGCGTCTAGGAGTACCATCAGGTGCGTCAAAAATGATTTCTAAGCCTATGGTATGTTTGACGTGAAAGGAAGCACCTATCTTGCATTGACATTAAGACTATCTCCGAACAGACTGAAACGAGATTCCACATGACCAACATCACCTAGGAGATCCATCGGGTGCGTCCAAAACGATTTCCAAGCCTACGGCACATTTAACGCAAACCGTGCACCTATCTTGCGTCAAGATTAGCCCTCTCTCCAAACGGACCGAATCGAGCTTCCACTTGAGCCTCATCGACTAGGAGTACCATGGGTGCGTTCAAGACGATGTCTGAGCCTATGTTATGTTTGGCGCAAACCGTGCAACTATCTAACAGTATCTCCAAACGGATTGAAATGAGATTCCAAATGACCCACGTCACCTAGGAGTTCTATTTGGTGTGTCCAAACTGACTTCCAAGCATATGGTAGGTTCAGCGTAAACCATGCACCTATCTTGCGTCAGGATTAGCACTATTTCCAAATCGACCAAATCGAGCTTCCACCAGAGCCTCGTCACCTAGGAATACCATTAGGTGCGTTTAGAACAATTTCTGAGCCTATGGTACGTTTGACGCAAAACCGAGCACCTATCTTGCATTGGACACTAACACTGTCTCCAAATGGACTGAAAGGAGATTCCACATGACCAATGTCACCTAGGAGATCCATTGGGTGCATCCAAAATGATTTCCATGCCTTTGGTACATTCAACACAAACCGTGCACCTATCTTGTGTCAAGATTAGCACTCTCTCCAAACGGCCCAAATCGAGCTTCCACTTGAGCCTCGTCACCTAGGAGTACCATTGGGTGTATCCAAGACGATGTCTGAGCCTATGTTATGTTTGGGGCAAACCGTGCATCTATCTAACACTATCTCCAAACGGATTGAAATGAGATTCCACATGACCCACGTCACCTAGGTGTTCTATTGGGTGTGTCCAAAATGATTTTTGAGCCTATGGTATGTTCGGCGCAAAACGTGCACCTATCTTGCGTCAACATTAGCACTATCTCCAAACGGACTGAAACAAGAATCCACATGAGCCTCGTCACCCATGAGTACCATCGGGTGCGTCCAAAACGATTTCTGAGCCTATGGTATGATTGGCGCAAACCGTTCACCTATCTTGCACCGACACTAACACTATCTCCAAATGGAATGAAATCAGATTCCACTTGACCCACGTCATCTAGGAGTTCTATCGGGTGTGTCCAAAATGACTTCCAAGCATATGGTACGTTCAGCGTAACCCATGCACCTATCTTGCGTCTAGGAGTACCATTGGGTGCGTCAAAAACGATTTCTAAGCCTATGGTTTGTTTGACGTGAAAGCAAGCACCTATCTTGCATTGACATTAAGACTGCTCCGAACAGACTGAAACGAGATTCCACATGACCAACATCACCTAGGAGATCCATCGGGTGTGTCCAAAATGATTTCCATGCCTATGGTACATTTAACACAAATCGTGCACCTATCTTGTGTCAAGATTAGCCCTCTCTCCAAATGGACCGAATCAAGCTTCCACTTGAGCCTCATCGACTAGGAGTACCATTGGGTGCGTTCAAGATGATGCCTGAGCCTATGTTATGTTTGGCGCAAATGGTCCACCTATCTAACTATATCTCCAAACGGATTGAAATGAGATTCCAAATGACCCACGTCACCAAGGAGTTCTATTTGGTGTGTCTAAACTGACTTCCAAGCATATGGTAGGTTTGGCGTAAACCATGCACCTATCTTGCGTCAGGATTAGCACTATTTCCAAATGGACCAAATGGATCTTCCACCTGAGCCTCGTCACCTAGGAATACCATCAGGTGCGTTTAGAACAATTTGAGCCTATGGTACGTTTGACGCGAAACCGAGCACCTATCTTGCATTCGACACTAACACTGTCTCCAAATGGACTGAAAGGAGATTCCACATGACCAACGTCACCTAGGAGATCCATCGGGTGCGTCCAAAATGATTTCCAAGCCTTTGGTACATTCAACGCTAACCGTGCACCTATCTTGTGTCAAGATTAGCACTCTCTCCAAACGGCCCAAATCGAGCTTCCACTTGAGCCACGTCACCTAGGAGTACCATTGGGTGCATCCAAGACGATGTCTGAGCCTATGTTATGTTTGGCGCAAACCGTGCATCTATCTAACACTATCTCCAAACGGATTGAAATGAGATTCCAAATGACCCACGTCACCTAGGAGTTCTATTTGGTGTTTCCAAAATGACTTCCAAGCATATGGTAGGTTCGGCGTAAACCATGCACCTTACTTGCGTCAGGATTAGCACTATCTCCAAATGGACCAAATCGAGCTTCCACCTGAGCCTCGTCACCTAGGAATACCATCAGGTGTGTTTAGAACAATTTCTGAGCCTATGGTACGTTTGACGCGAAACCGAGCACCAATCTTGCATTCAACACTAACACTGTCTCCAAATGGACTGAAAGGAGATTCCACATGACCAACGTCACCTAGGAGATCCATCGGGTGCGTCCAAAATGATTTCCAAGCCTTTGGTACATTCAACGCAAACCATGCACCTGTCTTGTGTCAAGATTAGCACTCTCTACAAACTGTCCAAATCGAGCTTCCACTTGAGCCTCGTCACCTAGGAGTACCATCGGGTGCGTCCAAAAACGATCTCTAAGCCTATAGTATGTTTGGCGCAAACCGCTTAACTATCTAACACTGTCTCCAAACGGACTAAAATGAGATTCCACATGACCCACGTCACCTAGGTGTTCGATTAGGTGTGTCCAAAACGATTTTTGAGCCAATGGTATGTTCGGCGCAAATCGTGCACCTATCTTGCGTCAACATTAGCACTATCTCCAAACGGACTGAAACAAGAATCCACTTGAGCCTCGTCACCCATGAGTACCATCAGGTGCGTCCAAAACGATTTCTGAGCCTATGGTATGTTTGGCGCAAACCATTCACCTATCTTGCACCGACACTAACACTATCTCCAAATGGAATGAAATCAGATTCCACTTGACGCACGTCACCTAGGAGTTCTATCTGGTGTGTCCAAAATGACTTCCAAGCATATGGTACGTTCAGCATAAACCATGCACCTATCTTGCGTCTAGGAGTACCATCGGGTGCGTCAAAAATGATTTCTAAGGCTATGGTATGTTTGACGCGAAAGCAAGCACCTATCTTGCATTGACATTAAGACTGTCTCCGAACAGACTAAAACGAGATTCCACATGACCAACATCACCTAGGAGATCCATTGGGTGCGTCCAAAATGATTTCCATGCCTATGGTACATTTAACGCAAACCGTGCACCTATCTTGCGTCAAGATTAGCCCTCTCTCCAAATGGACCGAATCGAGCTTCCACTTGAGCCTCATCGACTAGGAGTACCATCGGGTGCGTTCAAGACGATGTCTGAGCCTATGTTATGTTTGGCGCAAACAGTGCACCTATCTAACAGTATCTCCAAACGGATTGAAATGAGATTCCAAATGACCCACGTCACCTAGGAGTTCTATTTGGTGTGTCCAAACTGACTTCCAAGCATATGGTAGGTTTGGCGTAAACCATGCACCTATCTTGCGTCAGGATTAGCACTATTTCCAAATGGACCAAATGGATCTTCCACCTGAGCCTCGTCACCTAGGAATACCATCAGGTGCGTTTAGAACAATTTCTGAGCCTATGGTACGTTTGACGCGAAACCGAGCACCTATCTTGCATTGGACACGAACACTGTCTCCAACTGGACTGAAAGGAGATTCCACATGACCAACGTCACCTAGGAGATCCATCGGGTGCGTCCAAAACGATTTCCAAGCCTTTGGTACATTCAACGCAAACCGTGCACCTATCTTGTGTCAAGATTAGCACTCTCTCCAAACGTCCCAAATCGAGCTTCCACTTGAGCCTTGTCACCTAGGAGTACCATCGGGTGCATCCAAGACGATGTCTGAGCCTATGTTACGTTTGGCGCAAACCGTGCATCTATATCTCCAAACGGATTGAAATGAGATTCCAAATGACCCACGTCACCTAGGAGTTCTATTTGGTGTGTCCAAAATGACTTCCAAGCATATGGTAGGTTCGGCATAAACCATGCACCTTACTTGCGTCAGGATTAGCACTATCTCCAAATGGACCAAATCGAGCTTCCACCTGAGCCTCATCACCTAGGAATACCATCAGGTGCGTTTAGAATAATTTCTGAGCCTATGGTACGTTTGACGCGAAACCGAGCACCTATCTTGCATTCAACACTAACACTATCTCCAAATGGTGAAAGGAGATCCCACATGACCAACGTCACCTAGGAGATCCATCGGGTGCATCTAAAATGATTTCCAAGCCTTTGGTACATTCAACGCAAACCGTGCACCTGTCTTGTGTCAAGATTAGCACTCTCTACAAACTGTCCAAATCGAGCTTCCACTTGAGCCTCGTCACCTAGAGTACCATCGGGTGCGTCCAAGACGATTTCTAAGCCTATAGTATGTTTGGCGCAAACCGCGCACCTATCTAACACTGTCTCCAAACGGACTGAAATGCGATTCCACATGACCCACGTCACCTAAGTGTTCTATTAGGTGTGTCCAAAATGATTTTTGAGCCTGTGGTATGTTCGGCGCAAAACGTGCACCTATCTTGCGTGAACATTAGCACTATCTCCAAATGGACTGAAACAAGAATCCACTTGAGCCTCGTCACCCATGAGTACCATCGGGTGCGTCCAAAACGATTTCTGAGCCTATGGTATGTTTGGCGCAAACCGTTCACCTATTTTGCACCGACACTAACACTATCTCCAAATGGAATGAAATCTGATTCCACTTGACCCACGTCACCTAGGAGTTCTATCGGGTGTGTCCAAAATGACTTCCAAGCATATGGTACGTTAAGCGTAAACCATGCACCTATCTTGCGTCTAGGACTACCATCGGGTGCGTCAAAAATGATTTCTAAGCCTATGGTATGTTTGACGCGAAAGCAAGCACCTATCTTGCATTGACATTAAGACTGTCTCCGAACAGACTGAAACGAGATTCCACATGACCAACATCACCTAGGAGATCCATCGGGTGCGTCCAAAATGATTTCCATGCCTATGGTACATTTAACGCGAACCGTGCACCTATCTTGCGTCAAGATTAGCCCTCTCTCCAAATGGACCGAATCGAGCTTCCACTTGAGCCTCATCGACTAGGAGTACCATCGGGTGCGTTCAAGACGATGTCTGAGCCTATGTTATGTTTGGCGCAAACGGTGCACCTATCTAACTGTATCTCCAAATGGATTGAAATGAGATTCCAAATGACCCACATCACCCAGGAGTTCTATTTGGTGTGTCCAAACTAACTTCCAACCATATGGTAGGTTTGGCGTAAACCATGCACCTATCTTGCGTCAGGATTAGCACTATTTCCAAATGGACCAAATGGATCTTCCACCTGAGCCTCGTCACCTAGGAATACCATCAGGTGCGTTTAGAACAATTTCTGAGCCTATGGTACGTTTGACGCGAAACCGAGCACCTATCTTGCATTCGACACTAACACTGTCTCCAAATGGACTGAAAGGAGATTCCACATGACCAACGTCACCTAGGAGATCCATCGGGTGCGTCCAAAATGATTTCCAAGCCTTTGGTACATTCAACGCAAACCATGCACCTATCTTGTGTCAAGATCAGCACTCTCTCCAAACGGCCCAAATCGAGCTTCCACTTGAGCCTCGTCACCTAGGAGTACCATCGGGTGCATCCAAGACGATGTCTGAGCCTATGTTATGTTTGGCGCAAACCGTGCATCTATCTAACACTATCTCCAAACGGATTGAAATGAGATTCCAAATGACCCACGTCACCTAGGAGTTCTATTGGGTGTGTCCAAAATGACTTCCAAGCATATGGTAGGTTCGGCGTAAACCATGCACCTTACTTGCATCAGGATTAGCACTATCTCCAAATGGACCAAATCGAGCTTCCACCTAAGCCTCGTCACCTAGGAATACCATCAGGTGCGTTTAGAATAATTTCTGAGCCTATGGTACGTTTGACGTGAAACCGAGCACCTATCTAGCATTCAACACTAACACTATCTCCAAATGGACTGAAAGGAGATCCCACATGACCAACATCACCTAGGAGATCCATCGGGTGCGTCTAAAATGATTTCCAAGCCTTTGGTACATTCAACGCAAACCGTGCACCTGTCTTGTGTCAAGATTAGCACTCTCTACAAACTGTCCAAATCGAGCTTCCACTTGAGCCTTGTCACCTAGGAGTACCATCGGGTGCGTCCAAGACGATTTCTAAGCCTATAGTATGTTTGGCGCAAACCGCGCACCTATCTAACACTGTCTCCAAACGGACTGAAATGCGATTCCACATGACCCACGTCACCTAGGTGTTCTATTAGGTGTGTCCAAAATGATTTTTGAGCCTGTGGTATGTTCGGCGCAAAACGTGCACCTATCTTGCGTGAACATTAGCACTATCTCCAAACGGACTGAAACAAGAATCCACTTGAGCCTCGTCACCCATGAGTACCATCGGGTGCGTCCAAAACGATTTCTTAGCCTATGGTATGTTTGGCGCAAACCGTTCACCTATTTTGCACCGACACTAACACTATCTCCAAATGGAATGAAATCTGATTCCACTTGACCCACGTCACCTAGGAGTTCTATCGGGTGTGTCCAAAATGACTTCCAAGCATATGGTACGTTGAGCGCAAACCATGCACCTATCTTGCGTCTAGGACTACCATCGGGTGCGTCAAAAATTATTTCTAAGCCTATGGTATGTTTGACGCGAAAGCAAGCACCTATCTTGCATTGACATTAAGACTGTCTCCGAACAGACTGAAACGAGATTCCACATGACCAACATCACCTAGGAGATCCATCGAGTGCGTCCAAAATGATTTCCATGCCTATGGTACATTTAACGCGAACCGTGCACCTATCTTGCGTCAAGATTAGCCCTCTCTCCAAATGGACCGAATCGAGCTTCCACTTGAGCCTCATCGACTAGGAGTACCATCGGGTGCGTTCAAGACGATGTCTGAGCCTATGTTATGTTTGGCGCAAACGGTGCACCTATCTAACAGTATCTCCAAACGGATTGAAATGAGATTCCAAATGACCCACATCACCTAGGAGTTCTATTTGGTGTGTCCAAACTAACTTCCAAGCTATGGTAGGTTTGGCGTAAACCATGCACATATCATGCGTTAGGATTAGCACTATTTCCAAATGGACCAAATGGATCTTCCACCTGAGCCTCGTCACCTAGGAATACCATCAGGTGCGTTTAGAACAATTTCTGAGCCTATGGTACGTTTGACGAGAAACCGAGCACCTATCTTGCATTCGACACTAACACTGTCTCCAAATGGACTGAAAGGAGATTCCACATGACCAACGTCACCTAGGAGATCCATCGGGTGCGTCCAAAATGATTTCCAAGCCTTTGGTACATTCAACGCAAACCATGCACCTATCTTGTGTCAAGATCAGCACTCTCTCCAAACGGCCCAAATCGAGCTTCCACTTGAGCCTCGTCACCTAGGAGTACCATCGGGTGCATCCAAGACGATGTCTGAGCCTATGTTATGTTTGGCGCAAACCGTGCATCTATCTAACACTATCTCCAAACGGATTGAAATGAGATTCCAAATGACCCATGTCACCTAGGAGTTCTATTTGGTGTGTCCAAAATGACTTCCAAGCATATGGTAGGTTCGGCGTAAACCACGCACCTTACTTGCATCAGGGTTAGCACTATCTCCAAATGGACCAAATCGAGCTTCCACCTGAGCCTCGTCACCTAGGAATACCATCAGGTGTGTTTAGAATAATTTCTGAGCCTATGGTACGTTTGACGCGAAACCGAGCACCTATCTAGCATTCAACACTAACACTATCTCCAAATGGACTGAAAGGAGATCCCACATGACCAACGTCACCTAGGAGATCCATCGGGTGCGTCTAAAATGATTTCCATGCCTTTGGTACATTCAACGCAAACCGTGCACCTGTCTTGTGTCAAGATTAGCACTCTCTACAAACTGTCCAAATCGAGCTTCCACTTGAGCCTCGTCACCTAGGAGTACCATCGGGTGCATCCAAGACGATTTCTAAGCCTATAGTATGTTTGGCGCAAACCGCGCACCTATGTAACACTGTCTCCAAACGGACTGAAATGCGATTCCACATGACCCACGTCACCTAGGTGTTCTATTAGGTGTGTCCAAAACGATTTTTGAGCCTGTGGTATGTTCGGCGCAAAACGTGCACCTATCTCGCGTCAACATTAGCACTATCTCCAAACGGACTGAAACAAGAATCCACTTGAGCCTCATCACCCATGAGTACCATCGGGTGCGTCCAAAACGATTTCTGAGCCTATGGTATGTTTGGCGCAAACTGTTCACCTATCTTGCACCGACACTAACACTATCTCCAAATGGAATGAAATCTGATTCCACTTGACCCACGTCACCTAGGAGTTCTATCGGGTGTGTCCAAAATGACTTCCAAGCATATGGTACGTTTGGCGTAAACCATGCACCTATCTTGCGTCTAGGAGTACCATCGGGTGCGTCAAAAATGATTTCTAAGCCTATGGTATGTTTGACGCGAAAGCAAGCACCTATCTTGCATTGACATTAAGACTGTCTCCGAACAGACTGAAACGAGATTCCACATGACCAACATCACCTAGGAGATCCATCGGGTGCGTCCAAAATGATTTCCATGCCTATGGTACATTTAACGCGAACCGTGCACCTATCTTGCGTCAAGATTAGCCCTCTCTCCAAATGGACCGAATCGAGCTTCCACTTGAGCCTCATCGACTAGGAGTACCATCGGGTGCGTTCAAGACGATGTCTAAGCCTATGTTATGTTTGGCACAAACGGTGCACCTATCTAATAGTATCGCCAAACGGATTGAAATGAGATTCCAAATGACCCACGTCACCTAGGAGTTCTATTTGGTGTGTCCAAACTGACTTCCAAGCATATGGTAGGTTTGGCGTAAACCATGCACCTATCTTGCGTCAGGATTAGCACTATTTCCAAATGGACCAAATGGATCTTCCACCTGAGCCTCGTCACCTAGGAATACCATCAGGTGCGTTTAGAACAATTTCTGAGCCTATGGTACGTTTGACGCGAAACCGAGCACCTATCTTGCATTCGACACTAACACTGTCTCCAAATGGACTGAAAGGAGATTCCACATGACCAACGTCACCTAGGAGATCCATCGGGTGCGTCCAAAACGATTTCCAAGCCTTTGGTACATTCAACGCAAACCATGCACCTATCTTGTGTCAAGATTAGCACTCTCCCCAAACGGCCCAAATCGAGCTTCCACTTGAGCCTCGTCACCTAGGAGTACCATCGGGTGCATCCAAGACGATGTCTGAGCCTATGTTATGTTTGGCGCAAACCGTGCATCTATCTAACACTATCTCCAAACGGATTGAAATGAGATTCCAAATGACCCACGTCACCTAGGAGTCCTATTTGGTGTTTCCAAAATGACTTCCAAGCATATGGTAGGTTCGGCGTAAACCATGCACCTTACTTGCATCAGGATTAGCACTATCTCCAAATGGACCAAATCGAGCTTCCACCTGAGCCTCGTCACCTAGGAATACCATCAGGTGCGTTTAGAATAATTTCTGAGCCTATGGTATGTTTGACGCGAAACCGAGCACCTATCTTGCATTCAACACTAACACTATCTCCAAATGGACTGAAAGGAGATCCCACATGACCAACGTCACCTAGGAGATCCATCGGGTGCGTCTAAAATGATTTCCAAGCCTTTGGTACATTCAACGCAAACCATGCACCTGTCTTGTGTCAAGATTAGCACTCTCTACAAACTGTCCAAATCGAGCTTCCACTTGAGCCTCGTCACCTGGAGTACCATCGGGTGCGTCCAAGACGATTTCTAAGCCTATAGTATGTTTGGCGCAAACCGCGCACCTATCTAACACTATCTCCAAACGGACTGAAATGCGATTCCACATGACCCACGTCACCTAGGTGTTCTATTAGGTGTGTCCAAAATGATTTTTGAGCCTGTGGTATGTTCGGCGCAAAACGTGCACCTATCTTGCGTCAACATTAGCACTATCTCCAAACGGACTGAAACAAGAATCCACTTGAGCCTCGTCACCCATGAGTACCATCGGGTGCGTCCAAAACGATTTCTGAGCCTATGGTATGTTTGGCACAAACCGTTCACCTATCTTGCACCGACACTAACACTATCTCCAAATGGAATGAAATCTGATTCCACTTGACCCACGTCACCTAGGAGTTCTATCGGGTGTGTCCAAAATGACTTCCAAGCATATGGTACGTTGAGCGTAAACCATGCACCTATCTTGCGTCTAGGAGTACCATCGGGTGCATCAAAAATGATTTCTAAGCCTATGGTATGTTTGACGCGAAAGCAAGCACCTATCTTGCATTGACATTAAGACTGTCTCCGAACAGACTGAAACGAGATTCCACATGACCAACATCACCTAGGAGATCCATCGAGTGCGTCCAAAATGATTTCCATGCCTATGGTACATTTAACGCGAACCGTGCACCTATCTTGCGTCAAGATTAGCCCTCTCTCCAAATGGACCGAATCGAGCTTCCACTTGAGCCTCATCGACTAGGAGTACCATCGGGTGCGTTCAAGACGATGTCTGAGCCTATGTTATGTTTGGCGCAAACAGTGCACCTATCTAACAGTATCTCCAAACGGATTGAAATGAGATTCCAAATGACCCACGTCACCTAGGAGTTCTATTTGGTGTGTCCAAACTGACTTCCAAGCATATGGTAGGTTTGGCGTAAACCATGCACCTATCTTGCGTCAGGATTAGCACTATTTCCAAATGGACCAAATGGATCTTCCACCTGAGCCTCGTCACCTAGGAATACCATCAGGTGCGTTTAGAACAATTTCTGAGCCTATGGTACGTTTGACGCGAAACCGAGCACCTATCTTGCATTGGACACGAACACTGTCTCCAACTGGACTGAAAGGAGATTCCACATGACCAACGTCACCTAGGAGATCCATCGGGTGCGTCCAAAACGATTTCCAAGCCTTTGGTACATTCAACGCAAACCGTGCACCTATCTTGTGTCAAGATTAGCACTCTCTCCAAACGTCCCAAATCGAGCTTCCACTTGAGCCTTGTCACCTAGGAGTACCATCGGGTGCATCCAAGACGATGTCTGAGCCTATGTTACGTTTGGCGCAAACCGTGCATCTATATCTCCAAACGGATTGAAATGAGATTCCAAATGACCCACGTCACCTAGGAGTTCTATTTGGTGTGTCCAAAATGACTTCCAAGCATATGGTAGGTTCGGCATAAACCATGCACCTTACTTGCGTCAGGATTAGCACTATCTCCAAATGGACCAAATCGAGCTTCCACCTGAGCCTCATCACCTAGGAATACCATCAGGTGCGTTTAGAATAATTTCTGAGCCTATGGTACGTTTGACGCGAAACCGAGCACCTATCTTGCATTCAACACTAACACTATCTCCAAATGGTGAAAGGAGATCCCACATGACCAACGTCACCTAGGAGATCCATCGGGTGCATCTAAAATGATTTCCAAGCCTTTGGTACATTCAACGCAAACCGTGCACCTGTCTTGTGTCAAGATTAGCACTCTCTACAAACTGTCCAAATCGAGCTTCCACTTGAGCCTCGTCACCTAGAGTACCATCGGGTGCGTCCAAGACGATTTCTAAGCCTATAGTATGTTTGGCGCAAACCGCGCACCTATCTAACACTGTCTCCAAACGGACTGAAATGCGATTCCACATGACCCACGTCACCTAAGTGTTCTATTAGGTGTGTCCAAAATGATTTTTGAGCCTGTGGTATGTTCGGCGCAAAACGTGCACCTATCTTGCGTGAACATTAGCACTATCTCCAAATGGACTGAAACAAGAATCCACTTGAGCCTCGTCACCCATGAGTACCATCGGGTGCGTCCAAAACGATTTCTGAGCCTATGGTATGTTTGGCGCAAACCGTTCACCTATTTTGCACCGACACTAACACTATCTCCAAATGGAATGAAATCTGATTCCACTTGACCCACGTCACCTAGGAGTTCTATCGGGTGTGTCCAAAATGACTTCCAAGCATATGGTACGTTAAGCGTAAACCATGCACCTATCTTGCGTCTAGGACTACCATCGGGTGCGTCAAAAATGATTTCTAAGCCTATGGTATGTTTGACGCGAAAGCAAGCACCTATCTTGCATTGACATTAAGACTGTCTCCGAACAGACTGAAACGAGATTCCACATGACCAACATCACCTAGGAGATCCATCGGGTGCGTCCAAAATGATTTCCATGCCTATGGTACATTTAACGCGAACCGTGCACCTATCTTGCGTCAAGATTAGCCCTCTCTCCAAATGGACCGAATCGAGCTTCCACTTGAGCCTCATCGACTAGGAGTACCATCGGGTGCGTTCAAGACGATGTCTGAGCCTATGTTATGTTTGGCGCAAACGGTGCACCTATCTAACTGTATCTCCAAATGGATTGAAATGAGATTCCAAATGACCCACATCACCCAGGAGTTCTATTTGGTGTGTCCAAACTAACTTCCAACCATATGGTAGGTTTGGCGTAAACCATGCACCTATCTTGCGTCAGGATTAGCACTATTTCCAAATGGACCAAATGGATCTTCCACCTGAGCCTCGTCACCTAGGAATACCATCAGGTGCGTTTAGAACAATTTCTGAGCCTATGGTACGTTTGACGCGAAACCGAGCACCTATCTTGCATTTGACACTAACACTGTCTCCAAATGGACTGAAAGGAGATTCCACATGACCAACGTCACCTAGGAGATCCATCGGGTGCGTCCAAAATGATTTCCAAGCCTTTGGTACATTCAACGCAAACCATGCACCTATCTTGTGTCAAGATCAGCACTCTCTCCAAACGGCCCAAATCGAGCTTCCACTTGAGCCTCGTCACCTAGGAGTACCATCGGGTGCATCCAAGACGATGTCTGAGCCTATGTTATGTTTGGCGCAAACCGTGCATCTATCTAACACTATCTCCAAACGGATTGAAATGAGATTCCAAATGACCCACGTCACCTAGGAGTTCTATTGGGTGTGTCCAAAATGACTTCCAAGCATATGGTAGGTTCGGCGTAAACCATGCACCTTACTTGCATCAGGATTAGCACTATCTCCAAATGGACCAAATCGAGCTTCCACCTAAGCCTCGTCACCTAGGAATACCATCAGGTGCGTTTAGAATAATTTCTGAGCCTATGGTACGTTTGACGTGAAACCGAGCACCTATCTAGCATTCAACACTAACACTATCTCCAAATGGACTGAAAGGAGATCCCACATGACCAACATCACCTAGGAGATCCATCGGGTGCGTCTAAAATGATTTCCAAGCCTTTGGTACATTCAACGCAAACCGTGCACCTGTCTTGTGTCAAGATTAGCACTCTCTACAAACTGTCCAAATCGAGCTTCCACTTGAGCCTTGTCACCTAGGAGTACCATCGGGTGCGTCCAAGACGATTTCTAAGCCTATAGTATGTTTGGCGCAAACCGCGCACCTATCTAACACTGTCTCCAAACGGACTGAAATGCGATTCCACATGACCCACGTCACCTAGGTGTTCTATTAGGTGTGTCCAAAATGATTTTTGAGCCTGTGGTATGTTCGGCGCAAAACGTGCACCTATCTTGCGTGAACATTAGCACTATCTCCAAACGGACTGAAACAAGAATCCACTTGAGCCTCGTCACCCATGAGTACCATCGGGTGCGTCCAAAACGATTTCTTAGCCTATGGTATGTTTGGCGCAAACCGTTCACCTATTTTGCACCGACACTAACACTATCTCCAAATGGAATGAAATCTGATTCCACTTGACCCACGTCACCTAGGAGTTCTATCGGGTGTGTCCAAAATGACTTCCAAGCATATGGTACGTTGAGCGCAAACCATGCACCTATCTTGCGTCTAGGACTACCATCGGGTGCGTCAAAAATTATTTCTAAGCCTATGGTATGTTTGACGCGAAAGCAAGCACCTATCTTGCATTGACATTAAGACTGTCTCCGAACAGACTGAAACGAGATTCCACATGACCAACATCACCTAGGAGATCCATCGAGTGCGTCCAAAATGATTTCCATGCCTATGGTACATTTAACGCGAACCGTGCACCTATCTTGCGTCAAGATTAGCCCTCTCTCCAAATGGACCGAATCGAGCTTCCACTTGAGCCTCATCGACTAGGAGTACCATCGGGTGCGTTCAAGACGATGTCTGAGCCTATGTTATGTTTGGCGCAAACGGTGCACCTATCTAACAGTATCTCCAAACGGATTGAAATGAGATTCCAAATGACCCACATCACCTAGGAGTTCTATTTGGTGTGTCCAAACTAACTTCCAAGCTATGGTAGGTTTGGCGTAAACCATGCACATATCATGCGTTAGGATTAGCACTATTTCCAAATGGACCAAATGGATCTTCCACCTGAGCCTCGTCACCTAGGAATACCATCAGGTGCGTTTAGAACAATTTCTGAGCCTATGGTACGTTTGACGAGAAACCGAGCACCTATCTTGCATTCGACACTAACACTGTCTCCAAATGGACTGAAAGGAGATTCCACATGACCAACGTCACCTAGGAGATCCATCGGGTGCGTCCAAAATGATTTCCAAGCCTTTGGTACATTCAACGCAAACCATGCACCTATCTTGTGTCAAGATCAGCACTCTCTCCAAACGGCCCAAATCGAGCTTCCACTTGAGCCTCGTCACCTAGGAGTACCATCGGGTGCATCCAAGACGATGTCTGAGCCTATGTTATGTTTGGCGCAAACCGTGCATCTATCTAACACTATCTCCAAACGGATTGAAATGAGATTCCAAATGACCCATGTCACCTAGGAGTTCTATTTGGTGTGTCCAAAATGACTTCCAAGCATATGGTAGGTTCGGCGTAAACCACGCACCTTACTTGCATCAGGGTTAGCACTATCTCCAAATGGACCAAATCGAGCTTCCACCTGAGCCTCGTCACCTAGGAATACCATCAGGTGTGTTTAGAATAATTTCTGAGCCTATGGTACGTTTGACGCGAAACCGAGCACCTATCTAGCATTCAACACTAACACTATCTCCAAATGGACTGAAAGGAGATCCCACATGACCAATGTCACCTAGGAGATCCATCGGGTGCGTCTAAAATGATTTCCATGCCTTTGGTACATTCAACGCAAACCGTGCACCTGTCTTGTGTCAAGATTAGCACTCTCTACAAACTGTCCAAATCGAGCTTCCACTTGAGCCTCGTCACCTAGGAGTACCATCGGGTGCATCCAAGACGATTTCTAAGCCTATAGTATGTTTGGCGCAAACCGCGCACCTATGTAACACTGTCTCCAAACGGACTGAAATGCGATTCCACATGACCCACGTCACCTAGGTGTTCTATTAGGTGTGTCCAAAACGATTTTTGAGCCTGTGGTATGTTCGGCGCAAAACGTGCACCTATCTCGCGTCAACATTAGCACTATCTCCAAACGGACTGAAACAAGAATCCACTTGAGCCTCATCACCCATGAGTACCATCGGGTGCGTCCAAAACGATTTCTGAGCCTATGGTATGTTTGGCGCAAACTGTTCACCTATCTTGCACCGACACTAACACTATCTCCAAATGGAATGAAATCTGATTCCACTTGACCCACGTCACCTAGGAGTTCTATCGGGTGTGTCCAAAATGACTTCCAAGCATATGGTACGTTTGGCGTAAACCATGCACCTATCTTGCGTCTAGGAGTACCATCGGGTGCGTCAAAAATGATTTCTAAGCCTATGGTATGTTTGACGCGAAAGCAAGCACCTATCTTGCATTGACATTAAGACTGTCTCCGAACAGACTGAAACGAGATTCCACATGACCAACATCACCTAGGAGATCCATCGGGTGCGTCCAAAATGATTTCCATGCCTATGGTACATTTAACGCGAACCGTGCACCTATCTTGCGTCAAGATTAGCCCTCTCTCCAAATGGACCGAATCGAGCTTCCACTTGAGCCTCATCGACTAGGAGTACCATCGGGTGCGTTCAAGACGATGTCTAAGCCTATGTTATGTTTGGCGCAAACGGTGCACCTATCTAATAGTATCGCCAAACGGATTGAAATGAGATTCCAAATGACCCACGTCACCTAGGAGTTCTATTTGGTGTGTCCAAACTGACTTCCAAGCATATGGTAGGTTTGGCGTAAACCATGCACCTATCTTGCGTCAGGATTAGCACTATTTCCAAATGGACCAAATGGATCTTCCACCTGAGCCTCGTCACCTAGGAATACCATCAGGTGCGTTTAGAACAATTTCTGAGCCTATGGTACGTTTGACGCGAAACCGAGCACCTATCTTGCATTCGACACTAACACTGTCTCCAAATGGACTGAAAGGAGATTCCACATGACCAACGTCACCTAGGAGATCCATCGGGTGCGTCCAAAACGATTTCCAAGCCTTTGGTACATTCAACGCAAACCATGCACCTATCTTGTGTCAAGATTAGCACTCTCCCCAAACGGCCCAAATCGAGCTTCCACTTGAGCCTCGTCACCTAGGAGTACCATCGGGTGCATCCAAGACGATGTCTGAGCCTATGTTATGTTTGGCGCAAACCGTGCATCTATCTAACACTATCTCCAAACGGATTGAAATGAGATTCCAAATGACCCACGTCACCTAGGAGTCCTATTTGGTGTTTCCAAAATGACTTCCAAGCATATGGTAGGTTCGGCGTAAACCATGCACCTTACTTGCATCAGGATTAGCACTATCTCCAAATGGACCAAATCGAGCTTCCACCTGAGCCTCGTCACCTAGGAATACCATCAGGTGCGTTTAGAATAATTTCTGAGCCTATGGTATGTTTGACGCGAAACCGAGCACCTATCTTGCATTCAACACTAACACTATCTCCAAATGGACTGAAAGGAGATCCCACATGACCAACGTCACCTAGGAGATCCATCGGGTGCGTCTAAAATGATTTCCAAGCCTTTGGTACATTCAACGCAAACCATGCACCTGTCTTGTGTCAAGATTAGCACTCTCTACAAACTGTCCAAATCGAGCTTCCACTTGAGCCTCGTCACCTGGAGTACCATCGGGTGCGTCCAAGACGATTTCTAAGCCTATAGTATGTTTGGCGCAAACCGCGCACCTATCTAACACTATCTCCAAACGGACTGAAATGCGATTCCACATGACCCACGTCACCTAGGTGTTCTATTAGGTGTGTCCAAAATGATTTTTGAGCCTGTGGTATGTTCGGCGCAAAACGTGCACCTATCTTGCGTCAACATTAGCACTATCTCCAAACGGACTGAAACAAGAATCCACTTGAGCCTCGTCACCCATGAGTACCATCGGGTGCGTCCAAAACGATTTCTGAGCCTATGGTATGTTTGGCACAAACCGTTCACCTATCTTGCACCGACACTAACACTATCTCCAAATGGAATGAAATCTGATTCCACTTGACCCACGTCACCTAGGAGTTCTATCGGGTGTGTCCAAAATGACTTCCAAGCATATGGTACGTTGAGCGTAAACCATGCACCTATCTTGCGTCTAGGAGTACCATCGGGTGCATCAAAAATGATTTCTAAGCCTATGGTATGTTTGACGCGAAAGCAAGCACCTATCTTGCATTGACATTAAGACTGTCTCCGAACAGACTAAAATGAGATTCCACATGACCAACATCACCTAGGGGATCCATCGGGTGCGTCCAAAATGATTTCCATGCCTATGGTATATTTAACGCGAACCGTGCACCTATCTTGTGTCAAGATTAGCCCTCTCTCCAAATGGACCGAATCGAGCTTCCACTTGAGCCTCATCGACTAGGAGTACCATCGGGTGCGTTCAAGACGATGTCTGAGCCTATGTTATGTTTGGCACAAACGGTGCACCTATCTAACAGTATCTCCAAACGGATTGAAATGAGATTCCAAATGACCCACGTCACCTAGGAGTTCTATTTGGTGTGTCCAAACTGACTTCCAAGCATATGGTAGGTTTGGCATAAACCATGCACCTATCTTGTGTCAGGATTAGCACTATTTCCAAATGGACCAAACGGATCTTCCACCTGAGCCTCGTCACCTAGGAATACCATTAGGTGCGTTTAGAACAATTTCTGAGCCTATGGTACGTTTGACGCGAAACCGAGCACCTATCTTGCATTCGACACTAACACTGTCTCCAAATGGACTGAAAGGAGATTCCACATGACCAACATCACCTAGGAGATCCATCGGGTGCGTCCAAAACGATTTACAAGCCTTTGGTACATTCAACGCAAACCATGCACCTATCTTGTGTCAAGATTAGCACTCTCTCCAAACAGCCCAAATCGAGCTTCCACATGAGCCTCGTCACCTAGGAGTACCATCGGGTGCATCCAAGACGATGACTGAGCCTATGTTATGTTTGGCGCAAACCGTGCATCTATCTAACACTATCTCCAATTGGATTGAAATGAGATTCCAAATGACCCACGTCACCTAGGAGTTCTATTTGGTGTGTCCAAACTGACTTCCAAGCATATGGTAGGTTTGGCGTAAACCATGCACCTATCATGCGTCAGGATTAGCACTATTTCCAAATGGACCAAATGGATCTTCCACCTGAGCCTCGTCACCTAGGAATACCATCAGGTGCGTTTAGAATAATTTCTGAGCCTATGGTACGTTTGACGCGAAACCGAGCACCTATCTTGCATTCAACACTAACACTATCTCCAAATGGACTGAAAGGAGATCCCACATGACCAACGTCACCTAGGAGATCCATCGGATGCGTCTAAAATGATTTCCAAGCCTTTGGTACATTCAACGCAAACCGTGCACCTGTCTTGTGTCAAGATTAGCACTCTCTACAAACTGTCCAAATCGAGCTTCCACTTGAGCCTCGTCACCTAGGAGTACCATCGGGTGCGTCCAAGACGATTTCTAAGCCTATAGTATGTTTGGCGCAAACCGCGCACCTATCTAACACTGTCTCCAAACGGACTTAAATGAGATTCCACATGACCCACGTCACCTAGGTGTTCGATTAGGTGTGTCCAAAATGATTTTTGAGCCTGTGGTATGTTCGGCGCAAAACGTGCACCTATCTTGCGTCAACATTAGCACTATCTCCAAACGGACTGAAACAAGAATCCACTTGAGCCTCGTCACCCATGAGTACCATCAGGTGCGTCCAAAACGATTTATGAGCCTATGGAATGTTTGGCGCAAACCGTTCACCTATCTTGCACCGACACTAACATTATCTCCAAATGGAATGAAATCAGATTCCACTTGACCCACGTCACCTAGGAGTTCTATCGGGTGTGTCCAAAATGACTTCCAAGCATATGGTACATTGAGCGTAAACCATGCACCTATCTTGCGTCTAGGAGTACCATCGGGTGCGTCAAAAATGATTTCTAAGCGTATGGTATGTTTGACGCGAAAGCAAGCACCTATCTTGCATTGACATTAAGACTGTCTCCGAACAGACTAAAACGAGATTCCACATGACCAACATCACCTAGGAGATCCATCGGGTGCGTCCAAAATGATTTCCATGCCTATGGTACATTTAACGCAAAACCGTGCACCTATCTTGCGTCAAGATTAGCCCTCTCTCCAAATGGACCGAATCGAGCTTCCACTTGAGCCTCATCGACTAGGAGTACCATCGGGTGCGTTCAAGACGATGTCTGAGCCTATGTTATGTTTGGCGCAAACGGTGCACCTATCTAACAGTATCTCCAAACGGATTGAAATGAGATTCCAAATGACCCACGTCACCTAGGAGTTCTATTTGGTGTGTCCAAACTGACTTCCAAGCATATGGTAGGTTTGGCAAAAACCATGCACCTATCTTGCGTCAGGATTAGCACTATTTCCAAATGGACCAAATGGATCTTCCACCTGAGCCTCGTCACCTAGGAATACCATCAGGTGCGTTTAGAACAATTTCTGAGCCTATGGTACGTTTGACGTGAAACCGAGCACCTATCTTGCATTCGACACTAACACTGTCTCCAAATGGACTGAAAGGAGATTCCACATGACCAACGTCACCTCGGAGATCCATCGGGTGCGTTCAAAATGATTTCCAAGCCTTTGGTACATTCAACGCAAACCGTGCACCTATCTTGTGTCAAGATTAGCACTCTCTCCAAACGGCCCAAATCGAGCTTCCACTTGAGCCTCGTCACCTAGGAGTACCATCAAGTGCATCCAAGACGATGTCTGAGCCTATGTTATGTATGGTGCAAACCGTGCATCTATCTAACACTATCTCCAAACGGATTGAAATGAGATTCCGAATGACCCACGTCACCTAGGAGTTCTATTTGGTGTGTCCAAACTGACTTCCAAGCATATGGTAGGTTCAGCGTAAACCATGCACCTTACTTGTGTCAGGATTAGCACAATCTGCAAATGGACCAAATCGAGCTTCCACCTGAGCCTCGTCACCTAGGAATACCATCAGGTGCGTTTAGAACAATTTCTGAGCCTATGGTACGTTTGACGCGAAACCGAGCACCTATCTTGCATTCAACACTAACACTTTCTCCAAATGGACTGAAAGGAGATTCCACATGACCAACGTCACCTAGGAGATCCATCGGGTGCGTCCAAAATGATTTCCAAGCCTTTGGTACATTCAACGCAAACCGTGCACCTGTCTTGTGTCAAGATTAGCACTCTCTACAAACTGTCCAAATCGAGCTTCCACTTGAGCCTCGTCACCTAGGAGTACCATCGGGTGCGTCCAAGACGATTTCTAAGCCTATAGTATGTTTGGCGCAAACCGCGCACCTCTCTAACACTGTCTCCAAACGGACTTAAATGAGATTCCACATGACCCACGTCACCTAGGTGTTCGATTAGGTGTGTCCAAAACGATTTTTGAGCCTGTGGTATGTTCAGCGCAAAACGTGCACCTATCTTGCGTCAACATTAGCACTATCTCCAAACGGACTGAAACAAGAATCCACTTGAGCCTCGTCACCATGAGTACCATCAGGTGCGTCCAAAACGATTTATGAGCCTATGGTATGTTTGGCGCAAACCGTTCACCTATCTTGCACCGACACTAACACTATCTCCAAATGGAATGAAATCAGATTCCACTTGACCCACGTCACCTAGGAGTTCTATCGGGTGTGTCCAAAATGACTTCCAAGCATATGGTACGTTGAGCGTAAACCATGCACCTATCTTGCGTCTAGGAGTACCATCGGGTGCGTCAAAAATGATTTCTAAGCGTATGGTATGTTTGACGCGAAAGCAAGCACCTATCTTGCATTGACATTAAGACTGTCTCCGAACAGACTAAAACGAGATTCCACATGACCAAGATCACCTAGGAGATCCATCGGGTGCGTCCAAAATGATTTCCATGCCTATGGTACATTTAACGCGAACCGTGCACCTATCTTGCGTCAAGATTAGCCCTCTCTCCAAATGGACCGAATCGAGCTTCCACTTGAGCCTCATCGACTAGGAGTACCATCGGGTGCGTTCAAGACGATGTCTGAGCCTATGTTATGTTTGGCGCAAACGGTGCACCTATCTAACAGTATCTCCAAACGGATTGAAATGAGATTCCAAATGACCCACGTCACCTAGGAGTTCTATTTGGTGTGTCCAAACTGACTTCCAAGCATATGGTAGGTTTGGCGTAAACCATGCACCTATCTTGCGTCAGGATTAGCACTATTTCCAAATGGACCAAATGGATCTTCCACCTGAGCCTCGTCACCTAGGAATACCATCAGGTGCGTTTAGAACAATTTCTGAGCCTATGGTACGTTTGACGTGAAACCGAGCACATATCTTGCATTCGACACTAACACTGTCTCCAAATGGACTGAAAGGAGATTCCACATGACCAACGTCACCTAGGAGATCCATCGGGTGCGTCCAAAACGATTTCCAAGCCTTTGGTACATTCAACGCAAACCGTGCACCTATCTTGTGTCAAGATTAGCACTCTCTCCAAATGGCCCAAATCGAGCTTCCACTTGAGCCTCGTCACCTAGGAGTACCATCGGGTGCATCCAAGACGATGTCTGAGCCTATGTTATGTTTGGCGCAAACCGTGCATCTATCTAACACTATCTCCAAACGGATTGAAATGAGATTCCGAATGACCCACGTCACCTAGGAGTTCTATTTGGTGTGTCCAAAATGACTTCCAAGCATATGGTAGGTTCGGCGTAAACCATGCACCTTACTTGTGTCAGGATTAGCACAATCTGCAAATGGACCAAATCGAGCTTCCACCTGAGCCTCGTCACCTAGGAATACCATCAGGTGCGTTTAGAACAATTTCTAAGCCTATGGTACGTTTGACGCGAAACCGAGCACCTATCTTGCATTCAACACTAACACTTTCTCCAAATGGACTGAAAGGAGATTCCACATGACCAACGTCACCTAGGAGATCCATCGGGTGCGTCTAAAATGATTTCCAAGCCTTTGGTACATTCAACGCAAACCGTGCACCTGTCTTGTGTCAAGATTAGCACTCTCTACAAACTGTCCAAATCGAGCTTCCACTTGAGCCTCGTCACCTAGGAGTACCATCGGGTGCGTCCAAGACAATTTCTAAGCCTATAGTATGTTTGGCGCAAACCGCGCACCTATCTAACACTGTCTCCAAACGGACTTAAATGAGATTCCACATGACCCATGTCACCTAGGTGTTCGATTAGGTGTGTCCAAAACGATTTTTGAGCCTGTGGTATGTTCGGCACAAAATGTGCACCTATCTTGCGTCAACATTAGCACTATCTCCAAACGGACTGAAACAAGAATCCACTTGAGCCTCGTCACCCATGAGTACCATCAGGTGCGTCCAAAACGATTTCTGAGCCTGTGGTATGTTTGGCGCAAACCGTTCACCTATCTTGCACCGACACTAACACTATCTCCAAATGGAATGAAATCTGATTCCACTTGACCCACGTCACCTAGGAGTTCTATCGGGTGTGTCCAAAATGACTTCCAAGCATATGGTACGTTGAGCGTAAACCATGCACCTATCTTGCGTCTAGGAGTACCATCGGGTGCGTCAAAAATGATTTCTAAGCCTATGTTATGTTTGACGCGAAAGCAAGCACCTATCTTGCATTGACATTAAGACTGTCTCCGAACAGACTAAAACGAGATTCCACATGACCAAGATCACCTAGGAGATCCATCAGGTGCGTCCAAAATGATTTCCATGCCTATGGTACATTTAACGCGAACCGTGCACCTATCCTGCGTCAAGATTAGCCCTCTCTCCAAATGGACCGAATCGAGCTTCCACTTGAGCCTCATCGAGTGCGTTCAAGACGATGTCTGAGCCTATGTTATGTTTGGCGCAAACGGTGCACCTATCTAACAGTATCTCCAAACGGATTGAAATGATATTCCAAATAACCCACGTCACCTAGGAGTTCTATTTGGTGTGTCCAAACTGACTTCCAAGCATATGGGAGGTTTGGCGTAAACCATGCAACTATCTTGCGTCAGGATTAGCACTATTTCCAAATGGACCAAATGGATCTTCCACCTGAGCCTCGTCACCTAGGAATACCATCAGGTGCGTTTAGAACAATTTCTGAGCCTATGGTACGTTTGACGCGAAACCGACCACCTATCTTGCATTCGACACTAACACTGTCTCTAAATGGACTGAAAGGAGATTCCACATGACCAACGTCACCTAGGAGATCCATCGGGTGCGTCCAAAATGATTTCCAAGCCTTTGGTACATTCAACGCAAACCGTGCACCTATCTTGTGTCAAGATTAGCACTCTCTCCAAACGGCCCAAATCGAGCTTCCACTTGAGCCTCGTCACCTAGGAGTACCATCGGGTGCATTCAAGATGATGTCTGAGCCTATGTTATGTTTGGCGCAAACCGTGCATCTATCTAACACTATCTCCAAATGGATTGAAATGAGATTCCGAATGACCCACGTCACCTAGGAGTTCTATTTGGTGTGTCCAAAATGACTTCCAAGCATATGGTACGTTGAGCGTAAACCATGCACCTATCTTGCGTCTAGGAGTACCATCGGGTGCGTCAAAAATGATTTCTAAGCCTATGGTATGTTTGACGCGAAAGCAAGCACCTATCTTGCATTGACATTTAGACTGTCTCTGAACAGACTAAAACGAGATTCCACATGACCAACATCACCTAGGAGATCCATCGGGTGCGTCCAAAATGATTTCCATGCCTATGGTACATTTAACGCAAACCGTGCACCTATCTTGTGTCAAGATTAGCCCTCTCTCCAAATGGACCGAATCGAGCTTCCACTTGAGCCTCATCGACTAGGAGTACCATCGGGTGCATTCAAGACGATGTCTGAGCCTATGTTATGTTTGGCGCAAACGGTGCACCTATCTAACAGTATCTCCAAACGGATTGAAATGAGATTCCAAATGACCCACATCACCTAGGAGTTCTATTTGGTGTGTCCAAACTGACTTCCAAGCATATGGTAGGTTCGGCGTAAACCATGCACCTTACTTGCATCAGGATTAGCACTATCTCCAAATGGACCAAATCGAGCTTCCACCTGAGCCTCGTCACCTAGGAATACCATCAGGTGCGTTTAGAATAATTTCTGAGCCTATGGTACGTTTGACGCGAAACCGAGCACCTATCTTGCATTCAACACTAACACTATCTCCAAATGGACTGAAAGGAGATCCCACATGACCAACGTCACCTAGGAGATCCATCGGATGCGTCTAAAATGATTTCCAAGCCTTTGGTACATTCAACGCAAACCGTGCACCTGTCTTGTGTCAAGATTAGCACTCTCTACAAACTGTCCAAATCGAGCTTCCACTTGAGCCTCGTCACCTAGGAGTACCATCGGGTGCGTCCAAGACGATTTCTAAGCCTATAGTATGTTTGGCGCAAACCGCGCACCTATCTAACACTGTCTCCAAACGGACTGAAATGCGATTCCACATGACCCACGTCACCTAGTGATGAGGACATCAACACCGACACGGGAATGGCTACTCCAACTGAACCAGCACAGGCGCCACCAGGACCCATCACTCGAGCTCGTGCACGTGAATTAAACTTCGTGATGATTTTGAAGAATGAAGGACCAGAAGTTTCCTAAGTGCATGCGCCATCTATGCTCATGATGAACCTGCCCAGAATAATGTCTAGGTGCTGCGCCACCTATGTGTTTTTAGTTTTGTCAAGAAATAACCAGGAAGGTGCTGCACCATCTAAATCAGGAAAGGGAATCAAGGAGATGGTGTGTGGCTGTTTGGGCGCCTATTCCCTGCCTTGTGGGCAGGCTAGGCGTCCTCCTTCCTCCCTCCTCCCCCTATTTAGCCAAGGGCTGCGCCCCCTCTTTGGCTTGGGTTTTGTTTTGCTTAAGTTAGCCATTGCTACTTCCGAAGCTTCGTCTTCGTGTAATTCAGAACCCCACCTTCGAGTAATATTCAGGGTTGCTCGCCTCAAATTCTTGCTTGTTCTTCGATTGCATGCAGGAATTGATCTTCGTGACCAGGTTGATCTCGCACCAGCAAGGTCAATAACCATCGGGAGTTGGTTCAGCGATTGCTAAGGCGCCACGGACTTGTTCGTCGTAGTCGGATCGCGAGGGTCGACACCCACCAAATCGTAGTTATCCTCCACTCACCGAAAGATCGGGTACTCCAGCTCTATCAAGTGGTATCAAATTTCAGGTTGCTCGGTGAGATCTATCCCTTTATTTGTAGTTTTGTTCATCGTCCTATCATCCACCAGAAAAGCCAACAACAAACGTTTCAGGTTAGAACCACTGTCCAAGACCTTTTGAGCCTTTGCATCTTTCATTCAGTTTACTGCTTTGTTGAGTTTTTGGTTGCATCGCTGTGTCGTGTTGCTGGTCTTGGCGTCTAGTCCATTAGAGTTTTGAGTTCCTATCACGTATTAGTTCACATCTTTGCACTTGATCCTCCTTTTCCTTTGTCCTCCATTCTCCTGTAATCTTTCCCACGTCATAGACCCCCTTGTGCACGCCAATTTCCCACCTACAAAAGGAAAGTAATTTATTTCAGGGTCTTGATTTATCTCGGCAAGGACACAGGCATTAGCTGTTGAATCCGTAGTCCGTTTGGGAAGTTTAGGTACAATTTGGAAAGCATATTTCGTGCCCTTTCCAACGGATACTCACTTGCCTTGCGATTCATTTTGGGCGTATCACAGGAGATCATGCGAGATCAGGCAGTCTGTGGCTACACGAAAGGAAAGAGTTCCTTGATTTCCTTTTGTTTTCCTTTTTGAGTTGTGCAACGTGTTGGCAGTGTCATCAAACTGAAAAAGGCTAGAGGTGCATAAAACAAAAACAAGAGCCGCACCAAAAAAAAACAAAAGGCAAAAGGTGCAAAAAGAGCCGCACACAAAAAAAAACAACAAAAAAAAACAAGAGATGCCAAGGGTGTGTACTCGCTGTCTTTTACTCTTTGTTCTTGCAATTCTGTGTCTATCTTTGTGCGTGGGCTCACGTCTCTAGTACGGTCTAGCCTAGGACCAGCACAACACCAGCTTTGAGTGATTATTCAACTTTGCCTTTGCTGAATGCTTGTGCTACTCCTTGCTACAAATTGAAGCCTTCCCATAGCTCCACAAATTTTCTACAAGCGATCAAGCTCTGTGTCCTCTGGCAATCGCTCCATTCAATCTTTGGAAGGTTGTACCGCTGGTTGCAAGTCACCCCTGCGAGCTTGGTAAGAACGGGTAAGAGTTTGATAACAGCTTTAGTTTGAGTGCCTTGATCAGCACCACTTCCTATTAGCTTTAGGACAAATACTTGTTTTCGTGTTCGTTGCTTTTCCACTAACAATGTCAAGGGAGCCAGCTGATCAGGACACCATGCCTCACTCCCCACGCACTAAAGGCATCATTCACCACTTTAATCGCAAGATGAACGAGCATGTGGAGGGCTTGGCAGAGGAGATTAGGATCGCCAACGAGCAAGTGGGTCAATTTCAGGACGCTCAAATGGCCACAAATGCTACGCTTGCGGAGATGCAGCAAGCACAAGCTGCCCACTGCCACCAGCCTTGCCACGCTCACTACACGCCTTGATGAGTTGGTACAACAACTTGCTGATCAACGTGCGGACTTTGATTATGGTGGTGATACCGAGATCGACGACCAGGATCCGCCATGGAGGGCGCCACCGCAACCGCCGTGGTGAGCGCGTGGTACGTAATCGAAACGACTCATTTACTAAGATTAAGTTCACAATTCCTTCATTTAATGGCAAATATGATCCGGGTGCGTATCTTGATTGGGAACTTGCGGTAGATCAGAAATTTCATTGTCATGATGTTCCTGCACAATATCAAGTTAGGGCTGCTACTAGTGAGTTTACAGATTTCGCATCAATTTGGTGGCGTGAGCATCGCAGCAAACACCCTAATAACATTCCCATAACTTGGGAGCAATTAAAAACTATCATGCGACACCGATTTGTTCCTTCCTATTATGCACGAGACTTGCTTAATAAAATGCAGCATTTTCAGCAAGGAACCAAATCTGTAGAAGAGTATTATCAGGAGTTGCAAACCGGCATGATTCGTTGTGGTTTAGTTGAGACTAATGATGCTGCGATGGCACGATTTCGTGGTGGTTTGAACCGTGAAATTCAGGATATTCTTGATTATAAGCACTACGATGATATTACTACTTTGTTTGCATTTGCTTGCAAAGCTGAACGTGAAGTGCAGGGACGACGAGCAAGGACCCATTCTAACTCTTTTGCAGGTCGCACTACTTTGACCCATTCAACCCCTACGACGCCCTATACACCTAGTAGTACGTCACGTGACAAGGCAGCAGCTCCACCTCCAGCGCCCCCTTCAGTTAATAAGAGCGCCTCCTCTTCCACTAGCCGCACAAAGGACATTCAATGCCATCGTTGCAAAGGTTATGGGCATATGATACGGGACTGCCCCAACAAGCGTACGTTGATTATACGTGATGATGGTGAGTATTCTTCCGCTAGTGATTCCGATGAAACTATATATGCTATGCTTGCTACTGACGTTTCAGGATATGTGGAAGAACACGTGGCTGCCACTGACTGCCGACAAGTATGAGAGTCTTGTTGTGCAGCGAGTCCTCAGTACACAAGTTGCACAGCCTGAGCAGAACCAGCGCCACACTTTGTTCCACACCAAAGGCGTTGTGCAAGAACGATCCATTCGCATCATCATTGACGGCGGTAGTTGCAACAATTTGGCAAGTTCAGGATCTGGTGGAGAAGTTGTGTCTCCAAACGCGTCCACATCCACATCCCTACCACATTCAATGGCTCAACCAGGGTGGCAAACTCAAGGTAACACGCTCGGTTCGTGTTCACTTCTCCATGGGTTCTTATTCTGATTATACTGATTGCGATGTTGTTCCTATGGAGGCATGTTCGTTGTTGCTTGGTAGGTCCGTGGCAATATGATACTGATTGTTTACATCATGGTCGCACAAATCATTATTCATTACTGTTTAAGGGCAAGAAAATTATTCTTCATCCAATGACCCCTGAACAGATTGTGAAAGATGACATTGCTAGGGCTACTAAAGCATTAAAACAATGCCAACAACAACCAGCCACGTCTAAAGAAATTAAGCTACATGCTCCTATTTTACTTGCTACGCGTGCTGATTTTGATGAACTACATGTTGATAATATGCCTTGCTATGCGCTTGTATGTTCTCATGTGCTGGTTTCACTCGATGATGCACCATCTTTGGATATACCCCCTGCTGTTACTAAGCTTTTGCAGGACTTTGCCGATGTGTTTCCGAAGGACTTACCACCAGGTCTTCCTCCCATTCGTGGCATTGAGCACCAGATCGACCTCATCCCGGGCGCCCAGCTTCCAAACCGCGCCCCGTACCGTACCAATCCTGATGAGACAAAGGAGATTCAGCGCCAAGTCCAAGCACTACTTGATAAAGGCTACATTCGTGAGTCTCTTAGCCCTTGCTCTGTTCCTGTGCTACTTGTCCCAAAGAAAGATGGTACCTGGCGCATGTGTGTAGATTGTCGAGCGATTAACAATATCACAATTCGTTATCGTTATCCTATACCTCGCCTTGATGATATGCTTGACGAGCTTAGCGGTGCTGTTATATTCTCCAAGGTAGATTTGCGTAGCGGGTACCATCAGATTAGAATGAAACTTGGGGACGAATGGAAGACTGGCTTTTAAAACAAAATTTGGCTTATATGAATGGTTAGTTATGCCGTTTGGATTGACTAATGCTCCCAGCACGTTTATGCGCTTAATGAATGAAGTTTTGAGGCCTTTCATAGGCTTGTTTGTGGTTGTTTATTTTGATGATATTCTGATTTACAGCAAGTCTAGGGAAGAGCATTTGGAACATTTGCATGCTATTTTTGATGCTTTGCGCTGCTGCCCGCTTGTTTGGTAACTTGGACAAGTGCGACTTCTGCACACAACGTGTTTCGTTTCTTGGCTATGTTGTTACTCCGCAGGGCATTGAGGTGGACAGCAGCAAGATTGACGCCATCCAGAGCTAGCCCACGCCAACGACAGTTACGCAGATTCGGAGTTTTCTTGGGCTTGCAGGTTTCTACCGACGGTTCGTGCGTGACTTCAGCTCCATTGCCGCCCCGTTGCATGAGCTCACCAAGAAGGGCGTTCCTTTCTCCTAGGGGTGTGGCACAGGACGAGGCATTCACCATTCTAAAGATAAGTTGACACATGCCCCCTTACTACAGCTACCTGATTTCAATAAGATGTTTGAACTTGAATGCTGATGCTAGTGGTATTGGGTTAGGCGGTGTTTTGCTGCAAGCGGGCAAGCCAGTTGCTTACTTTAGCTGAAAAATTAAGCGGTGCTAGTCTGAATTATTCGACTTATGATAAGGAGCTTTTTCGCTTTGGTTCGCACACTTCAAACATGGCAGCACTATCTTTGGCCTCGCGAGTTTATAATTCATTCTGATCATGAGGCATTAAAACATATTCGTAGCCAAACTAATCTGAACCGTCGGCATGCTAAGTGGGTCGAATTCATAGAGTCTTTTCCTTACATCATCAAACACAAGAACGGGAAAGACAACATTATTGCTGATGCTTTGTCGCGTAGATACACCATGCTGTCCCAGTTAGACTTTAAAATTTTTGGTTTACAAACTGTGAAAGAACAATACGCCGATGATCCTGGCTTTAAGGACATCATGCTGCATTGCAAGGATGGTAAACCATGGGGTAAATTCCATGTAACCGATGGGTTTTTGTTCCGCGCTAACAAGCTATGTATTCCCGCAAGCTCGGTTCGTCTTTTGCTATTGCAGGAAGCGCATGGTGGCGGCCTCATGGGACACTTTGGCATTTACAAGACACAGGAGATTTTGGCCGCGCACTTCTTTTGGCCCCAGATGCGCCGCGACATGGAGCGTTTTGTTGCACGCTGCACCACATGCCAGAAAGCTAAGTCACACCTGAACAACCACGGTTTGTATATGCCGTTACCTGTCCCTACTTCTCCTTGGCTAGATATTTCTATGGATTTTGTTTTGGGCTTACCTCGAACTAAGAAGGGGAGGGATAGTATCTTTGTGGTTGTTGATTCGATTCTCTAAAATGGCTCACTTCATACCATGTCATAAAACTGATGATGCTAGCAGCGTTGCTGAGTTGTTCTTTCGCGAGATTATTCGTTTACATGGTGTTCCAAATACAATAGTCTCAGATCGCGATGCTAAGTTCCTAAGTCATTTTTGGAGATCTCTTTGGAATAAACTAGGAACTAAATTGCTTTTCAGCACCACTTGTCACCCACAAACAGATGGGCAAACTGAGGTTGTGAACAGAACCTTATCTACCATGCTTAGGGCTATGTTAGACAAGAATCTGAAACTTTGGAAGGATTGTTTGCCCCATGTCGAGTTTGCTTACAATCGTGCTACACATTCCTCCACGAAAATGTGCCCTTTTCAGGTTGTCTATGGTTACATTCCACGGGCGCCAATTGACTTGCTGTCCTTTAACCCTTTGGACGCCCCACATGTCGATGCTATTGCACGTGTTCAACAAATGTTGGACATCCATGAGCAAACACAGCAGAACATTGCGCACACTAATGCTAAAAATCAGGCTGTTGGTAGTAAAGGACGTAAACTTGTTACTTTTGAACCTGGTGACTTGGTTTGGTTGCATTTGCGCAAGGATCGCTTTCCTAGTTTGCGCAGGTCTAAGCTGATGCCCCGTGCTGCTGGTCCCTTCAAGGTGTTAAAGAAAATCAATGATAATGCTTATATACTTGACCTGCCTGCAGACTATGGTGTTTCCTCTAGTTTTAATGTTGCAGATTTGAAACCATATGCGGGCGAGGGTGAGGAGATGCCGTCGAGGACGACTTCGATTCAAGAAGGGGAGGATGATGAGGACATCAACATCGACACGGGAATGGCTACTCCAACTGAACCAGCACAGGCGCCACCAGGACCCATCACTCGAGCTCGTGCACGTGAATTAAACTTCGTGATGATTTTGAAGAATGAAGGACCAGAAGTTTCCTAAGTGCATGCACCATCTACGCTAATGATGAACCTGCCCAGAATAATGTCTAGGTGCTGCGCCACCTATGTGTTTTTAGTTTTGTCAAGAAATAACCAGGAAGGTGCTGCACCATCTAAATCAGGAAAGGGAATCAAGGAGATGGTGTGTGGCTGTTTGGGCGCCTATTCCCTGCCTTGTGGGCAGGCTAGGCGTCCTCCTTCCTCCCTCCTCCCCCTATTTAGCCAAGGGCTACGCCCCCTCTTTGGCTTGGGTTTTGTTTTGCTTAAGTTAGCCATTGCTACTTCCGAAGCTTCGTCTTCGTGTAATTCAGAACCCCACCTTCGAGTAATATTCAGGGTTGCTCACCTCAAATTCTAGCTTGTTCTTCGATTGCATGCAGGAATTGATCTTCGTGATCAGGTTGATCTCGCACCAGCAAGGTCAATAACCATCGGGAGTTGGTTCAGCGACTGCTAAGGCGCCACGGACTTGTTCATCGTAGTCGGATCGCGAGGGTCGACACCCACCAAATCGTAGTTATCCTCCACTCACCGAAAGATCGGGTACTCCAGCTCTATCACCTAGGTGTTCTATTAGGTGTGTCCAAAACGATTTTTGAGCATGTGGTATGTTCGGCGCAAAACGTGCACCTATCTTGCATCAACATTAGCACTATCTCCAAACGGACTGAAACAAGAATCCACTTGAGCCTCGTCACCCATGAGTACCATCGGGTGCGTCCAAAACGATTTCTGAGCCTATGGTATGTTTGGCGCAAACCGTTCACCTATCTTGCACCGACACTAACACTATCTCCAAATGGAATGAAATCTGATTCCACTTGACCCACGTCACCTAGGAGTTCTATCGGGTGTGTCCAAAATGACTTCCAAGCATATGGTACGTTTGGCGTAAACCATGCACCTATCTTGCGTCTAGGAGTACCATCGGGTGCGTCAAAAACGATTTCTAAGCCTATGGTATGTTTGACGCGAAAGCAAGCACCTATCTTGCATTGACATTAAGACTGTCTCCGAACAGACTAAAACAAGATTCCACATGACCAACATCACCTAGGAGATCCATCGGGTGCGTCCAAAATGATTTCCATGCCTATGGTACATTTAACGCGAACCGTGCACCTATCTTGCGTCAAGATTAGCTGTCTCTCCAAATGGACCGAATCGAGCTTCCACTTGAGCCTCATCGACTAGGAGTACCATCGGGTGCGTTTAAGATGATGTCTGAGCCTATGTTATGTTTGGCGCAAACGGTGCACCTATCTAACAGTATCTCCAAACGGATTGAAATGAGATTCCAAATTACCCACGTCACCTAGGAGTTCTATTTGGTGTGTCCAAACTGACTTCCAAGCATATGGTAGGTTTGGCGCAAACCATGCACCTATCTTGCGTTAGGATTAGCACTATTTCCAAATGGACCAGATGGATCTTCCACCTGAGCCTCGTCACCTAGGAATACCATCAGGGGCGTTTAGAACAATTTCTGAGCCTATAGTACGTTTGACGCGAAACCGAGCACCTATCTTGCTTTCCACACTAACACTGTCTCCAAATGGACTGAAAGGAGATTCCACATGACCAACGTCACCTAGGAGATCCATCGGGTGCGTTCAAAATGATTTCCAAGCCTTTGGTACATTCAACGCAAACCGTGCACCTATCTTGTGTCAAGATTAGCACTCTCTCCAAACGGCCCAAATCGAGCTTCCACTTGAGCCTCGTCACCTAGGAGTACCATCGGGTGCATCCAAGACGATGTCTGAGCCTATGTTATGTTTGGCGCAAACCGTGCATCTATCTAACACTATCTCCAAATGGATTGAAATGAGATTCCAAATGACCCACGTCACCTAGGAGTTCTATTTGGTGTGTCCAAAATGACTTCCAAGCATATGGTAGGTTCGGCATAAACCATGCACCTTACTTGCGTCAGGATTAGCACTATCTCCAAATGGACCAAATCGAGCTTCCACCTGAGCCTCATCACCTAGGAATACCATCAGGTGCGTTTAGAATAATTTCGGAGCCTATGGTACGTTTGACGCGAAACCGAGCACCTATCTTGCATTCAACACTAACACTATCTCCAAATGGACTGAATGGAGAAACCACATGACCAACGTCACCTAGGAGATCCATCGGATGCGTCTAAAATGATTTCCAAGCCTTTGGTACATTCAACGCAAACCGTGCACCTGTCTTGTGTCAAGATTAGCACTCTCTACAAACTGTCCAAATCGAGCTTCCACTTGAGCCTCGTCACCTAGGAGTACCATCGGGTGCGTCCAAGACGATTTCTAAGCCTATAGTATGTTTGGCGCAAACCGCGCACCTATCTAACCCTGTCTCCAAACGGACTGAAATGCGATTCCACATGACCCACATCACCTAGGTGTTCTATTAGGTGTGTCCAAAACGATTTTTGAACCTGTAGTATGTTCGGCGCAAAACGTGCACCTATCTTGCGTCAACATTAGCACTATCTCCAAATGGACTGAAACAAGAATCCACTTGAGCCTCGTCACCCATGAGTACCATCGGGTGCGTCCAAAACAATTTCTGAGCCTATAGTATATTTGGCGCAAACCGTTCACCTATCTTGCACCGACACTAACACTATCTCCAAATGGAATAAAATCAGATTCCACTTGACCCACGTCACCTAGGAGTTCTATCGGGTGTGTCCAAAATGACTTCCAAGCATATGGTACGTTGAGCGTAAACCATGCACCTATCTTGCGTCTAGGAGTACCAACGGGTGCGTCAAAAATGATTTCTAAGCCTATGGTATGTTTGACGCAAAAGCAAGCACCTATCTTGCATTGACATTAAGACTGTCTCCGAACAGACTGAAACGAGATTCCACATGACCAACATCACCTAGGAGATCCATCGGGTGCGTCCAAAATGATTTCCATGCCTATGGTACATTTAACGCAAACCGTGCGTATCTTGCGTCAAGATTAGCCCTCTCTCCAAATGGACCAAATCGAGCTTCCACTTGAGCCTCATCGACTAGGAGTACCATCGGGTGCGTTCAAGACGATGTCTGAGCCTATGTTATGTTTGGCGCAAATGGTGCACCTATCTAATAGTATCTCCAAATGGATTGAAATGAGATTCCAAATGACCCACATCACCTAGGAGTTCTATTTGGTGTGTCCAAACTGACTTCCAAGCATATGGTAGGTTTGGCGTAAACCATGCACCTATCTTGCGTCAGGATTAGCACTATTTCCAAATGGACCAAATGGATCTTCCACCTGAGCCTCGTCACCTAGGAATACCATCAGGTGCGTTTAGAACAATTTCTGAGCCTATGGTACGTTTGACGCGAAACTGAGCACCTATCTTGCATTCGACACTAACACTGTCTCCAAATGGACTGAAAGGAGATTCCACATGACCAATGTCACCTAGGAGATCCATCGGGTGCGTCCAAAATGATTTCCAAGCCTTTGGTACATTCAACGCAAACCATGCACCTATCTTGTGTCAAGATTAGCACTCTCTCCAAACGGCCCAAATTGAGCTTCCACTTGAGCCTCGTCACCTAGGAGTACCATCGGGTGCATCCAAGACGATGTCTGAGCCTATGTTATGTTTGGCGCAAACCGTGCATCTATCTAACACTATCTCCAAACGGATTGAAATGAGATTCCAAATGACCCACGTCACCTATGAGTTCTATTTGGTGTGTCCAAAATGACTTCCAAGCATATGGTAGGTTCGGCATAAACCATGCACCTTACTTGCGTCAGGATTAGCACTATCTCCAAATGGACCAAATCGAGCTTCCACCTGAGCCTCGTCACCTAGGAATACCATCAGGTGCGTTTAGAATAATTTCTGAGCCTATGGTACGTTTGACGCGAAACCGAGCACCTATCTTGCATGCAACACTAACACTATCTCCAAATGGACTGAAAGGAGATCCCACATGACCAACGTCACCTAGGAGATCCATCGGATGCATCTAAAATGATTTCCAAGCCTTTGGTACATTCAACGCAAACCGTGCACCTGTCTTGTGTCAAGATTAGCACTCTCTACAAACTATCCAAATCGAGCTTCCACTTGAGCCTCGTCACCTAGGAGTACCATCGGGTGCGTCCAAGACAATTTCTAAGCCTATAGTATGTTTGGCGCAAACCGCGCACCTATCTAACCCTGTCTCCAAACGGACTAAAATGCGATTCCACATGACCCACGTCACCTAGGTGTTCTATTAGGTGTGTCCAAAACGATTTTTGAACCTGTAGTATGTTCGGCGCAAAACGTGCACCTATCTTGCGTCAACATTAGCACTATCTCCAAACGGACTGAAACAAGAATCCACTTGAGCCTCGTCACCCATGAGTACCATCGGGTGCGTCCAAAACGATTTCTGAGCCTATGGTATGTTTGGCGCAAACCGTTCACCTATCTTGCACCGACACTAACACTATCTCCAAATGGAATGAAATCAGATTCCACTTGACCCACGTCACCTAGGAGTTCTATCGGGTGTGTCCAAAATGACTTCCAAGCATATGGTACGTTCGGCATAAACCATGCACCTATCTTGCATCTAGGAGTACCATCGGGTGCGTCAAAAACGATTTCTAAGCCTATGGTATGTTTGACGCGAAAGCAAGCACCTATCTTGCATTGACATTAAGACTGTCTCCGAACAGACTGAAATGAGATTCCACATGACCAACATCACCTAGGAGATCCATCGGGTGCGTCCAAAATGATTTCCATGCCTATGGTACATTTAACGCAAACCGTGCACCTATCTTGCGTCAAGATTAGCCCTCTCTCCAAATGGACCGAATCGAGCTTCCACTTGAGCTTCATCGACTAGGAGTACCATCGGGTGCGTTCAAGACGATGTCTGAGCCTATGTTATGTTTGGCGCAAACGGTGCACCAATCTAACAGTATCTCCAAACGGATTGAAATGAGATTCCAAATGACCCACGTCACCTAGGAGTTCTATTTGGTGTGTCCAAACTGACTTCAAAGCATATGGTAGGTTTGGCGTAAACCATGCACCTATCTTGCGTCAGGATTAGCACTATTTCCAAATGGACCAAATGGATCTTCCACCTGAGCCTCGTCACCTAGGAATACCATCAGGTGCGTTTAGAATAATTTCTGAGCCTATGGTACGTTTGACGCGAAACCGAGCACCTATCTTGCATTCGACACTAACACTGTCTCCAAATGGACTGAAACGAGATTCCACATGACCAACGTCACCTAGGAGATCCATCGGGTGCGTCCAAAACGATTTCCAAGCCTTTGGTACATTCAACGCAAACCGTGCACCTATCTTGTGTCAAGATTAGCACTCTCTCCAAACGGCCCAAATCGAGCTTCCACTTGAGCCTCGTCACCTAGGAGTACCATCGGGTGCATCCAAGACGATGTCTGAGCCTATGTTATGTTTGGCGCAAACGGTGCACCTATCTAACAGTATCTCCAAACGGATTGAAATGAGATTCCAAATGACCCACGTCACCTAGGAGTTCTATTTGGTGTGTCCAAAATGACTTCCAAGCATATGGTAGGTTCGGCGTAAACCATGCACCTTACTTGCGTCAGGATTAGCACTATCTCCAAATGGACCAAATTGAGCTTCCACCTGAGCCTCGTCACCTAGGAATACCATCAGGTGCATTTAGAACAATTTCTGAGCCTATGGTACGTTTGACGTGAAACCGAGCACCTATCTTGCATTCGACACTAACACTATCTCCAAATGGACTGAAAGGAGATTCCACATGACCAACGTCACCTAGGAGATCCATCGGGTGCGTGCAAAATGATTTCCAAGCCTTTGGTACATTCAACGCAAACCGTGCAACTATCTAACACTGTCTCCAAATGGACTGAAATGAGATTCCACATGACCAACGTCACCTAGGAGATCCATCGGGTGCGTGCAAAATGATTTCCAAGCCTTTGGTACATTCAACGCAAACCGTGCAACTATCTAACACTGTCTCCAAACGGACTGAAATGAGATTCCACATGACCCACGTCACCTAGGTGTTCGATTAGGTGTGTCCAAAATGATTTTTGAGCCTATGGTATGTTCGGCGCAAATCATGCACCTATCTTGCGTGAACATTAGCACTATCTCCAAACGGACTGAAACAAGAATCCACTTGAGCCTCGTCACCCATGAGTACCATCGGGTGCGTCCAAAACAATTTCTGAGCCTATGGTATGTTTGGCGCAAGCCATTCACCTATCTTGCACCGACACTAACACTATCTCCAAATGGAATAAAATCAGATTCCACTTGACCCACGTCACCTAGGAGTTCTATCGGGTGTGTCCAAAATGACTTCCAAGCATATGGTACGTTGAGCGTAAACCATGCACCTATCTTGCGTCTAGGAGTACCAACGGGTGCGTCAAAAATGATTTCTAAGCCTATGGTATGTTTGACGCGAAAGCAAGCACCTATCTTGCATTGACATTAAGACTGTCTCCGAACAGACTGAAACAAGATTCCACATGACCAACATCACCTAGGAGATCCATCGGGTGCGTCCAAAATGATTTCCATGCCTATGGTACATTTAACACAAACCGTGCACCTATCTTGCGTCAAGATTAGCCCTCTCTCCAAATGGACCAAATCGAGCTTCCACTTGAGCCTCATCGACTAGGAGTACCATCGGGTGCGTTCAAGACGATGTCTGAGCCTATGTTATGTTTGGCGCAAACGGTGCACCTATCTAACAGTATCTCCAAACGGATTGAAATGAGATTCCAAATGACCCACATCACCTAGGAGTTCTATTTGGTGTGTCCAAACTGACTTCCAAGCATATGGTAGGTTTGGCATAAACCATGCACCTATCTTGCATCAGGATTAGCACTATTTCGAAATGGACCAAATGGATCTTCTACCTGAGCCTCGTCACCTAGGAATACCATCAGGTGCGTTTAGAACAATTTCTGAGCCTATGGTACGTTTGACGCGAAACCGAGCACCTATCTTGCATTCGACACTAACACTGTCTCCAAATGGACTGAAAGGAGATTCCACATGACCAATGTCACCTAGGAGATCCATCGGGTGCGTCCAAAATGATTTCCAAGCCTTTGGTACATTCAACGCAAACCATGCACCTATCTTGTGTCAAGATTAGCACTCTCTCCAAACGGCCCAAATCGAGCTTCCACTTGAGCCTCGTCACCTAGGAGTACCATCGGGTGCATCCAAGACGATGTCTGAGCCTATGTTATGTTTGGCGCAAACCGTGCATCTATCTAACACTATCTCCAAACGGATTGAAATGAGATTCCAAATGACCCACATCACCTAGGAGTTCTATTTGGTGTGTCCAAAATGACTTCCAAGCATATGGTAGGTTCGGCATAAACCATGCACCTTACTTGCGTCAGGATTAGCACTATCTCCAAATGGACCAAATCGAGCTTCCACCTGAGCCTCGTCACCTGGGAATACCATCAGGTGCGTTTAGAATAATTTCTGAGCCTATGGTACGTTTGACGCGAAACCGAGCACCTATCTTGCATTCGACACTAACACTGTCTCCAAATGGACTGAAACGAGATTCCACATGACCAACGTCACCTAGGAGATCCATCGGGTGTGTCCAAAACGATTTCCAAGCCTTTGGTACATTCAACGCAAACCGTGCACCTATCTTGTGTCAAGATTAGCACTCTCTCCAAACGGCCCAAATCGAGCTTCCACTTGAGCCTCGTCACCTAGGAGTACCATCGGGTGCATCCAAGACGATGTCTGAGCCTATGTTATGTTTGGCGCAAACGGTGCACCTATCTAACAGTATCTCCAAACGGATTGAAATGAGATTCCAAATGACCCACGTCACCTAGGAGTTCTATTTGGTGTGTCCAAAATGACTTCCAAGCATATGGTAGGTTCGGCGTAAACCATGCACCTTACTTGCGTCAGGATTAGCACTATCTCCAAATGGACCAAATTGAGCTTCCACCTGAGCCTCGTCACCTAGGAATACCATCAGGTGCATTTAGAACAATTTCTGAGCCTATGGTACGTTTGACGTGAAACCGAGCACCTATCTTGCATTTGACACTAACACTATCTCCAAATGGACTGAAAGGAGATTCCACATGACCAACGTCACCTAGGAGATCCATCGGGTGCGTGCAAAATGATTTCCAAGCCTTTGGTACATTCAACGCAAACCGTGCAACTATCTAACACTGTCTCCAAATGGACTGAAATGAGATTCCACATGACCCACGTCACCTAGGTGTTCGATTAGGTGTGTCCAAAATGATTTTTGAGCCTATGGTATGTTCGGCGCAAATCATGCACCTATCTTGCGTGAACATTAGCACTATCTCCAAACGGACTGAAACAAGAATCCACTTGAGCCTCGTCACCCATGAGTACCATCGGGTGCGTCCAAAACAATTTCTGAGCCTATGGTATGTTTGGCGCAAACCATTCACCTATCTTGCACCGACACTAACACTATCTCCAAATGGAATAAAATCAGATTCCACTTGACCCACGTCACCTAGGAGTTCTATCGGGTGTGTCCAAAATGACTTCCAAGCATATGGTACGTTGAGCGTAAACCATGCACCTATCTTGCGTCTAGGAGTACCAACGGGTGCGTCAAAAATGATTTCTAAGCCTATGGTATGTTTGACGCGAAAGCAAGCACCTATCTTGCATTGACATTAAGACTGTCTCCGAACAGACTGAAACAAGATTCCACATGACCAACATCACCTAGGAGATCCATCGGGTGCGTCCAAAATGATTTCCATGCCTATGGTACATTTAACACAAACCGTGCACCTATCTTGCGTCAAGATTAGCCCTCTCTCCAAATGGACCAAATCGAGCTTCCACTTGAGCCTCATCGACTAGGAGTACCATCGGGTGCGTTCAAGACGATGTCTGAGCCTATGTTATGTTTGGCGCAAACGGTGCACCTATCTAACAGTATCTCCAAACGGATTGAAATGAGATTCCAAATGACCCACATCACCTAGGAGTTCTATTTGGTGTGTCCAAACTGACTTCCAAGCATATGGTAGGTTTGGCATAAACCATGCACCTATCTTGCATCAGGATTAGCACTATTTCCAAATGGACCAAATGGATCTTCTACCTGAGCCTCGTCACCTAGGAATACCATCAGGTGCGTTTAGAACAATTTCTGAGCCTATGGTACGTTTGACGCGAAACCGAGCACCTATCTTGCATTCGACACTAACACTGTCTCCAAATGGACTGAAAGGAGATTCCACATGACCAATGTCACCTAGGAGATCCATCGGGTGCGTCCAAAATGATTTCCAAGCCTTTGGTACATTCAACGCAAACCATGCACCTATCTTGTGTCAAGATTAGCACTCTCTCCAAACGGCCCAAATCGAGCTTCCACTTGAGCCTCGTCACCTAGGAGTACCATCGGGTGCATCCAAGACGATGTCTGAGCCTATGTTATGTTTGGCGCAAACCGTGCATCTATCTAACACTATCTCCAAACGGATTGAAATGAGATTCCAAATGACCCACGTCACCTAGGAGTTCTATTTGGTGTGTCCAAAATGACTTCCAAGCATATGGTAGGTTCGGCATAAACCATGCACCTTACTTGCGTCAGGATTAGCACTATCTCCAAATGGACCAAATCGAGCTTCCACCTGAGCCTCGTCACCTGGGAATACCATCAGGTGCGTTTAGAATAATTTCTGAGCCTATGGTACGTTTGACGCGAAACCGAGCACCTATCTTGCATTCGACACTAACACTGTCTCCAAATGGACTGAAACGAGATTCCACATGACCAACGTCACCTAGGAGATCCATCGGGTGCGTCCAAAACGATTTCCAAGCCTTTGGTACATTCAACGCAAACCGTGCACCTATCTTGTGTCAAGATTAGCACTCTCTCCAAACGGCCCAAATCGAGCTTCCACTTGAGCCTCGTCACCTAGGAGTACCATCGGGTGCATCCAAGACGATGTCTGAGCCTATGTTATGTTTGGCGCAAACGGTGCACCTATCTAACAGTATCTCCAAACGGATTGAAATGAGATTCCAAATGACCCACGTCACCTAGGAGTTCTATTTGGTGTGTCCAAAATGACTTCCAAGCATATGGTAGGTTCGGCGTAAACCATGCACCTTACTTGCGTCAGGATTAGCACTATCTCCAAATGGACCAAATTGAGCTTCCACCTGAGCCTCGTCACCTAGGAATACCATCAGGTGCATTTAGAACAATTTCTGAGCCTATGGTACGTTTGACGTGAAACCGAGCACCTATCTTGCATTTGACACTAACACTATCTCCAAATGGACTGAAAGGAGATTCCACATGACCAACGTCACCTAGGAGATCCATCGGGTGCGTGCAAAATGATTTCCAAGCCTTTGGTACATTCAACGCAAACCGTGCAACTATCTAACACTGTCTCCAAATGGACTGAAATGAGATTCCACATGACCCACGTCACCTAGGTGTTCGATTAGGTGTGTCCAAAATGATTTTTGAGCCTATGGTATGTTCGGCGCAAATCATGCACCTATCTTGCGTGAACATTAGCACTATCTCCAAACGGACTGAAACAAGAATCCACTTGAGCCTCGTCACCCATGAGTACCATCGGGTGCGTCCAAAACAATTTCTGAGCCTATGGTATGTTTGGCGCAAACCATTCACCTATCTTGCACCGACACTAACACTATCTCCAAATGGAATAAAATCAGATTCCACTTGACCCACGTCACCTAGGAGTTCTATCGGGTGTGTCCAAAATGACTTCCAAGCATATGGTACGTTGAGCGTAAACCATGCACCTATCTTGCGTCTAGGAGTACCAACGGGTGCGTCAAAAATGATTTCTAAGCCTATGGTATGTTTGACGCGAAAGCAAGCACCTATCTTGCATTGACATTAAGACTGTCTCCGAACAGACTGAAACAAGATTCCACATGACCAACATCACCTAGGAGATCCATCGGGTGCGTCCAAAATGATTTCCATGCCTATGGTACATTTAACACAAACCGTGCACCTATCTTGCGTCAAGATTAGCCCTCTCTCCAAATGGACCAAATCGAGCTTCCACTTGAGCCTCATCGACTAGGAGTACCATCGGGTGCGTTCAAGACGATGTCTGAGCCTATGTTATGTTTGGCGCAAACGGTGCACCTATCTAACAGTATCTCCAAACGGATTGAAATGAGATTCCAAATGACCCACATCACCTAGGAGTTCTATTTGGTGTGTCCAAACTGACTTCCAAGCATATGGTAGGTTTGGCATAAACCATGCACCTATCTTGCATCAGGATTAGCACTATTTCCAAATGGACCAAATGGATCTTCTACCTGAGCCTCGTCACCTAGGAATACCATCAGGTGCGTTTAGAACAATTTCTGAGCCTATGGTACGTTTGACGCGAAACCGAGCACCTATCTTGCATTCGACACTAACACTGTCTCCAAATGGACTGAAAGGAGATTCCACATGACCAATGTCACCTAGGAGATCCATCGGGTGCGTCCAAAATGATTTCCAAGCCTTTGGTACATTCAACGCAAACCATGCACCTATCTTGTGTCAAGATTAGCACTCTCTCCAAACGGCCCAAATCGAGCCTCCACTTGAGCCTCGTCACCTAGGAGTACCATCGGGTGCATCCAAGACGATGTCTGAGCCTATGTTATGTTTGGCGCAAACCGTGCATCTATCTGACACTATCTCCAAACGGATTGAAATGAGATTCCAAATGACCCACGTCACCTAGGAGTTCTATTTGGTGTGTCCAAAATGACTTCCAAGCATATGGTAGGTTCGGCATAAACCATGCACCTTACTTGCGTCAGGATTAGCACTATCTCCAAATGGACCAAATCGAGCTTCCACCTGAGCCTCGTCACCTAGGAATACCATCAGGTGCGTTTAGAATAATTTCGGAGCCTATGGTATGTTTGACGCGAAACCGAGCACCTATCTTGCATTCAACACTAACACTATCTCCAAATGGACTGAATGGAGAAACCACATGACCAACGTCACCTAGGAGATCCATCGGATGCGTCTAAAATGATTTCCAAGCCTTTGGTACATTCAATGCAAACCGTGCACCTGTCTTGTGTCAAGATTAGCACTCTCTACAAACTGTCCAAATCGAGCTTCCACTTGAGCCTCGTCACCTAGGAGTACCATCGGGTGCGTCCAAGACGATTTCTAAGCCTATAGTATGTTTGGCGCAAACCGCGCACCTATCTAACCCTGTCTCCAAACGGACTGAAATGCGATTCCACATGACCCACATCACCTAGGTGTTCTATTAGGTGTGTCCAAAACGATTTTTGAACCTGTAGTATGTTCGGCGCAAAACGTGCACCTATCTTGCGTCAACATTAGCACTATCTCCAAATGGACTGAAACAAGAATCCACTTGAGCCTCGTCACCCATGAGTACCATCGGGTGCGTCCAAAACGATTTCTGAGCCTATGGTATGTTTGGCGCAAACCGTTCACCTATCTTGCACCGACACTAACACTATCTCCAAATGGAATGAAATCAGATTCCACTTGACCCACGTCACCTAGGAGTTCTATCGGGTGTGTCCAAAATGACTTCCAAGCATATGGTACGTTCGGCGTAAACCATGCACCTATCTTGCGTCTAGGAGTACCATCGGGTGCATCAAAAACGATTTCTAAGCCTATGGTATGTTTGACGCGAAAGCAAGCACCTATCTTGCATTGACATTAAGACTGTCTCCGAACAAACTGAAACGAGATTCCACATGACCAACATCACCTAGGAGATCCATCGGGTGCGTCCAAAATGATTTCCATGCCTATGGTACATTTAACGCAAACCGTGCACGTATCTTGCATCAAGATTAGCCCTCTCTCCAAATGGACCGAATCGAGCTTCCACTTGAGCCTCATCGACTAGGAGTACCATCGGGTGCGTTCAAGACGATGTCTAAGCCTATGTTATGTTTGGCGCAAACGGTGCACCTATCTAACAGTATCTCCAAACGGATTGAAATGAGATTCCAAATGACCCACATCACCTAGGAGTTCTATTTGGTGTGTCCAAACTGACTTCCAAGCATATGGTAGGTTTGGCGTAAACCATGCACCTATCTTGCATCAGGATTAGCACTATTTCCAAATGGACCAAGTGGATCTTCTACCTGAGCCTCGTCACCTAGGAATACCATCAGGTGCGTTTAGAACAATTTCTAAGCCTATGGTACGTTTGACGCGAAACCGAGCACCTATCTTGCATTCGACACTAACACTGTCTCCAAATGGACTGAAAGGAGATTCCACATGACCAATGTCACCTAGGAGATCCATCGGGTGCGTCCAAAATGATTTCCAAGCCTTTGGTACATTCAACGCAAACCATGCACCTATCTTGTGTCAAGATTAGCACTCTCTCCAAACGGCCCAAATCGAGCTTCCACTTGAGCCTCGTCACCTAGGAGTACCATCAGGTGCATCCAAGACGATGTCTGAGCCTATGTTATGTTTGGCGCAAACCGTGCATCTATCTAACACTATCTCCAAACGGATTGAAATGAGATTCCAAATGACCCACGTCACCTAGGAGTTCTATTTGGTGTGTCCAAAATGACTTCCAAGCATATGGTAGGTTCGGCATAAACCATGCACCTTACTTGCGTCAGGATTAGCACTATCTCCAAATGGACCAAATCAAGCTTCCACCTGAGCCTCGTCACCAAGGAATACCATCAGGTGCGTTTAGAATAATTTCTGAGCCTATGGTACGTTTGACGCGAAACCGAGCACCTATCTTGCATTCAACACTAACACTATCTCCAAATGGACTGAATGGAGATCCCACATGACCAACGTCACCTAGGAGATCCATCGGATGCGTCTAAAATGATTTCCAAGCCTTTGGTACATTCAACGCAAACCGTGCACCTGTCTTGTGTCAAGATTAGCACTCTCTACAAACTGTCCAAATCGAGCTTCCACTTGAGCCTCGTCACCTAGGAGTACCATCGGGTGCGTCCAAGACGATTTCTAAGCCTATAGTATGTTTGGCGCAAACCGCGCACCTATCTAACCCTGTCTCCAAACGGACTGAAATGCGATTCCACATGACCCACGTCACCTAGGTGTTCTATTAGGTGTGTCCAAAATGATTTTTGAACCCATAGTATGTTCGGCGCAAAACGTGCACCTATCTTGCGTCAACATTAGCACTATCTCCAAATGGACTGAAATAAGAATCCACTTGAGCCTCGTCACCCATGAGTACCATCGGGTGCGTCCAAAACGATTTCTGAGCCTATGGTATGTTTGGCGCAAACCGTTCACCTATCTTGCACCGACACTAACACTATCTCCAAATGGAATGAAATCAGATTCCACTTGACCCACGTCACCTAGGAGTTCTATCGGGTGTGTCCAAAATGACTTCCAAGCATATGGTACGTTCGGCGTAAACCATGCACCTATCTTGCATCTAGGAGTACCATCGGGTGCATCAAAAACGATTTTCTAAGCCTATGGTTTGTTTGACGTGAAAGCAAGCACCTATCTTGCATTGACATTAAGACTGTCTCCGAACAGACTGAAACGAGATTCCACATGACCAACATCACCTAGGAGATCCATCGGGTGCGTCCAAAATGATTTCCATGCCTATGGTACATTTAACGCAAACCGTGCACGTATCTTGCGTCAAGATTAGCCCTCTCTACAAACTGTCCAAATTGAGCTTCCACTTGAGCCTCGTCACCTAGGAGTACCATCGGGTGCGTCCAAGACGATTTCTAAGCCTATAGTATGTTTGGCGCAAACCGCGCACCTATCTAACCCTGTCTCCAAACGGACTGAAATGCGATTCCACATGACCCACGTCACCTAGGTGTTCTATTAGGTGTGTCCAAAATGATTTTTGAACCCGTAGTATGTTCGGCGCAAAACGTGCACCTATCTTGCGTCAACATTAGCACTATCTCCAAATGGACTGAAACAAGAATCCACATGAGCCTCGTCACCCATGAGTACCATCGGGTGCGTCCAAAACGATTTCTGAGCCTATGGTATGTTTGGCGCAAACCGTTCACCTATCTTGCACTGACACTAACACTATCTCCAAATGGAATGAAATCAGATTCCACTTGACCCACGTCACCTAGGAGTTCTATCGGGTGTGTCCAAAATGACTTTCAAGCATATGGTACGTTCGGCGTAAACCATGCACCTATCTTGCGTCTAGGAGTACCATCGGGTGCGTCACAAATGATTTCTAAGCCTATGGTATGTTTGACGCGAAAGCAAGCACCTATCTTGCATTGACATTAAGACTGTCTCCGAACAGACTGAAACAAGATTCCACATGACCAACATCACCTAGGAGATCCATCGGGTGCATCCAAAATGATTTCCATGCCTATGGTACATTTAACGCAAACCGTGCACCTATCTTGCGCCCAGATTAGCCCTCTCTCCAAACAGACCGAATCGAGCTTCCACTCGAGCCTCATCGACTAGGAGTACCATCGGGTGCGTTCAAGACGATGTCTGAGCCTATGTTATGTTTGGCGCAAACGGTGCACCAATCTAACAGTATCTCCAAACGGATTGAAATGAGATTCCAAATGACCCACGTCACCTAGGAGTTCTATTTGGTGTGTCCAAACTGACTTCCAAGCATATGGTAGGTTTGGCGTAAACCATGCACCTATCTTGCATCAGGATTAGCACTATTTCCAAATGGACCAAATGGATCTTCTACCTGAGCCTCGTCACCTAGGAATACCATCAGGTGCGTTTAGAACAATTTCTGAGCCTATGGTACGTTTGACGCGAAACCGAGCACCTATCTTGCATTCGACACTAACACTGTCTCCAAATGGACTGAAAGGAGATTCCACATGACCAATGTCACCTAGGAGATCCATCGGGTGCGTCCAAAATGATTTCCAAGCCTTTGGTACATTCAACGCAAACCATGCACCTATCTTGTGTCAAGATTAGCACTCTCTCCAAACGGCCCAAATCGAGCTTCCACTTGAGCCTCGTCACCTAGGGGTACCATCGGGTGCATCCAAGACGATGTCTGAGCCTATGTTATGTTTGGCGCAAACCGTGCATCTATCTAACACTATCTCCAAACGGATTGAAATGAGATTCCAAATGACCCACGTCACCTAGGAGTTCTATTTGGTGTGTCCAAAATGACTTCCAAGCATATGGTAGGTTCGGCATAAACCATGCACCTTACTTGCGTCAGGATTAGCACTATCTCCAAATGGACCAAATCGAGCTTCCACCTGAGCCTCGTCACCTAGGAATACCATCAGGTGCGTTTAGAATAATTTCGGAGCCTATGGTACGTTTGACGCGAAACCGAGCACCTATCTTGCATTCAACACTAACACTATCTCCAAATGGACTGAATGGAGAAACCACATGACCAACGTCACCTAGGAGATCCATCGGATGCGTCTAAAATGATTTCCAAGCCTTTGGTACATTCAACGCAAACCGTGCACCTGTCTTGTGTCAAGATTAGCACTCTCTACAAACTGTCCAAATCGAGCTTCCACTTGAGCCTCGTCACCTAGGAGTACCATCGGGTGCGTCCAAGACGATTTCTAAGCCTATAGTATGTTTGGCGCAAACCGCGCACCTATCTAACCCTGTCTCCAAACGGACTGAAATGCGATTCCACATGACCCACATCACCTAGGTGTTCTATTAGGTGTGTCCAAAACGATTTTTGAACCTGTAGTATGTTCGGCGCAAAACGTGCACCTATCTTGCGTCAACATTAGCACTATCTCCAAATGGACTGAAACAAGAATCCACTTGAGCCTCGTCACCCATGAGTACCATCGGGTGCGTCCAAAACGATTTCTGAGCCTATGGTATGTTTGGCGCAAACCGTTCACCTATCTTGCACCGACACTAACACTATCTCCAAATGGAATGAAATCAGATTCCACTTGACCCACGTCACCTAGGAGTTCTATCGGGTGTGTCCAAAATGACTTCCAAGCATATGGTACGTTCGGCGTAAACCATGCACCTATCTTGCGTCTAGGAGTACCATCGGGTGCATCAAAAACGATTTCTAAGCCTATGGTATGTTTGACGCGAAAGCAAGCACCTATCTTGCATTGACATTAAGACTGTCTCCGAACAGACTGAAATGAGATTCCACATGACCAACATCACCTAGGAGATCCATCGGGTGCGTCCAAAATGATTTCCATGCCTATGGTACATTTAACGCAAACCGTGCACGTATCTTGCGTCAAGATTAGCCCTCTCTCCAAATGGACCGAATCGAGCTTCCACTTGAGCCTCATCGACTAGGAGTACCATCGGGTGCGTTCAAGACGATGTCTGAGCCTATGTTATGTTTGGCGCAAACGGTGCACCTATCTAACAGTATCTCCAAACGGATTCAAATGAGATTCCAAATGACCCACATCACCTAGGAGTTCTATTTGGTGTGTCCAAACTGACTTCCAAGCATATGGTAGGTTTGGCGTAAACCATGCACCTATCTTGCATCAGGATTAGCACTATTTCCAAATGGACCAAGTGGATCTTCTACCTGAGCCTCGTCACCTAGGAATACCATCAGGTGCGTTTAGAACAATTTCTGAGCCTATGGTACGTTTGACGCGAAACCGAGCACCTACCTATCTTGCATTCGACACTAACACTGTCTCCAAACGGACTGAAAGGAGATTCCACATGACCAATGTCACCTAGGAGATCCATCGGGTGCGTCCAAAATGATTTCCAAGCCTTTGGTACATTCAACGCAAACCATGCACCTATCTTGTGTCAAGATTAGCACTCTCTCCAAACGGCCCAAATCGAGCTTCCACTTGAGCCTCGTCACCTAGGAGTACCATCGGGTGCATCCAAGACGATGTCTGAGCCTATGTTATGTTTGGCGCAAACCGTGCATCTATCTAACACTATCTCCAAACGGATTGAAATGAGATTCCAAATGACCCACGTCACCTAGGAGTTCTATTTGGTGTGTCCAAAATGACTTCCAAGCATATGGTAGGTTCGGCATAAACCATGCACCTTACTTGCGTCAGGATTAGCACTATCTCCAAATGGACCAAATCAAGCTTCCACCTGAGCCTCGTCACCAAGGAATACCATCAGGTGCGTTTAGAATAATTTCTGAGCCTATGGTACGTTTGACGCGAAACCGAGCACCTATCTTGCATTCAACACTAACACTATCTCCAAATGGACTGAATGGAGATCCCACATGACCAACGTCACCTAGGAGATCCATCGGATGCGTCTAAAATGATTTCCAAGCCTTTGGTACATTCAACGCAAACCGTGCACCTGTCTTGTGTCAAGATTAGCACTCTCTACAAACTGTCCAAATCGAGCTTCCACTTGAGCCTCGTCACCTAGGAGTACCATCGGGTGCGTCCAAGACGATTTCTAGGCCTATAGTATGTTTGGCGCAAACCGCGCACCTATCTAACCCTGTCTCCAAACGGACTGAAATGCGATTCCACATGACCCACGTCACCTAGGTGTTCTATTAGGTGTGTCCAAAATGATTTTTGAACCCGTAGTATGTTCGGCGCAAAACGTGCACCTATCTTGCGTCAACATTAGCACTATCTCCAAATGGACTGAAACAAGAATCCACTTGAGCCTCGTCACCCATGAGTACCATCGGGTGCGTCCAAAACGATTTCTGAGCCTATGGTATGTTTGGCGCAAACCGTTCACCTATCTTGCACCGACACTAACACTATCTCCAAATGGAATGAAATCAGATTCCACTTGACCCACGTCACCTAGGAGTTCTATCGGGTGTGTCCAAAATGACTTCCAAGCATATGGTATGTTCGGCGTAAACCATGCACCTATCTTGCATCTAGGAGTACCATCGGGTGCATCAAAAACGATTTCTAAGCCTATGGTATGTTTGACGCGAAAGCAAGCACCTATCTTGCATTGACATTAAGACTGTCTCCGAACAGACTGAAACGAGATTCCACATGACCAACATCACCTAGGAAATCCATCGGGTGCGTCCAAAATGATTTCCATGCCTATGGTACATTTAACGCAAACCGTGCACGTATCTTGCGTCAAGATTAGCCCTCTCTACAAACTGTCCAAATCGAGCTTCCACTTGAGCCTCGTCACCTAGGAGTACCATCGGGTGCGTCCAAGACGATTTCTAAGCCTATAGTATGTTTGGCGCAAACGGTGCACCTATCTAACAGTATCTCCAAACGGATTGAAATGAGATTCCAAATGACCCACATCACCTAGGAGTTCTATTTGGTGTGTCCAAACTGACTTCCAAGCATATGGTAGGTTTGGCGTAAACCATGCACCTATCTTGCATCAGGATTAGCACTATTTCCAAATGGACCAAGTGGATCTTCTACCTGAGCCTCGTCACCTAGGAATACCATCAGGTGCGTTTAGAACAATTTCTGAGCCTATGGTACGTTTGACGCGAAACCGAGCACCTGAGATTCCACATGACCAACGTCACCTAGGAGATCCATCGGGTGCGTGCAAAATGATTTCCAAGCCTTTGGTACATTCAACGCAAACCGTGCAACTATCTAACACTGTCTCCAAATGGACTGAAATGAGATTCCACATGACCCACGTCACCTAGGTGTTCGATTAGGTGTGTCCAAAATGATTTTTGAGCCTATGGTATGTTCGGCGCAAATCATGCACCTATCTTGCGTGAACATTAGCACTATCTCCAAACGGACTGAAACAAGAATCCACTTGAGCCTCGTCACCCATGAGTACCATCGGGTGCGTCCAAAACAATTTCTGAGCCTATGGTATGTTTGGCGCAAACCATTCACCTATCTTGCACCGACACTAACACTATCTCCAAATGGAATAAAATCAGATTCCACTTGACCCACGTCACCTAGGAGTTCTATCGGGTGTGTCCAAAATGACTTCCAAGCATATGGTACGTTGAGCGTAAACCATGCACCTATCTTGCGTCTAGGAGTACCAACGGGTGCGTCAAAAATGATTTCTAAGCCTATGGTATGTTTGACGCGAAAGCAAGCACCTATCTTGCATTGACATTAAGACTGTCTCCGAACAGACTGAAACAAGATTCCACATGACCAACATCACCTAGGAGATCCATCGGGTGCGTCCAAAATGATTTCCATGCCTATGGTACATTTAACACAAACCGTGCACCTATCTTGCGTCAAGATTAGCCCTCTCTCCAAATGGACCAAATCGAGCTTCCACTTGAGCCTCATCGACTAGGAGTACCATCGGGTGCGTTCAAGACGATGTCTGAGCCTATGTTATGTTTGGCGCAAACGGTGCACCTATCTAACAGTATCTCCAAACGGATTGAAATGAGATTCCAAATGACCCACATCACCTAGGAGTTCTATTTGGTGTGTCCAAACTGACTTCCAAGCATATGGTAGGTTTGGCATAAACCATGCACCTATCTTGCATCAGGATTAGCACTATTTCCAAATGGACCAAATGGATCTTCTACCTGAGCCTCGTCACCTAGGAATACCATCAGGTGCGTTTAGAACAATTTCTGAGCCTATGGTACGTTTGACGCGAAACCGAGCACCTATCTTGCATTCGACACTAACACTGTCTCCAAATGGACTGAAAGGAGATTCCACATGACCAATGTCACCTAGGAGATCCATCGGGTGCGTCCAAAATGATTTCCAAGCCTTTGGTACATTCAACGCAAACCATGCACCTATCTTGTGTCAAGATTAGCACTCTCTCCAAACGGCCCAAATCGAGCCTCCACTTGAGCCTCGTCACCTAGGAGTACCATCGGGTGCATCCAAGACGATGTCTGAGCCTATGTTATGTTTGGCGCAAACCGTGCATCTATCTGACACTATCTCCAAACGGATTGAAATGAGATTCCAAATGACCCACGTCACCTAGGAGTTCTATTTGGTGTGTCCAAAATGACTTCCAAGCATATGGTAGGTTCGGCATAAACCATGCACCTTACTTGCGTCAGGATTAGCACTATCTCCAAATGGACCAAATCGAGCTTCCACCTGAGCCTCGTCACCTAGGAATACCATCAGGTGCGTTTAGAATAATTTCGGAGCCTATGGTATGTTTGACGCGAAACCGAGCACCTATCTTGCATTCAACACTAACACTATCTCCAAATGGACTGAATGGAGAAACCACATGACCAACGTCACCTAGGAGATCCATCGGATGCGTCTAAAATGATTTCCAAGCCTTTGGTACATTCAATGCAAACCGTGCACCTGTCTTGTGTCAAGATTAGCACTCTCTACAAACTGTCCAAATCGAGCTTCCACTTGAGCCTCGTCACCTAGGAGTACCATCGGGTGCGTCCAAGACGATTTCTAAGCCTATAGTATGTTTGGCGCAAACCGCGCACCTATCTAACCCTGTCTCCAAACGGACTGAAATGCGATTCCACATGACCCACATCACCTAGGTGTTCTATTAGGTGTGTCCAAAACGATTTTTGAACCTGTAGTATGTTCGGCGCAAAACGTGCACCTATCTTGCGTCAACATTAGCACTATCTCCAAATGGACTGAAACAAGAATCCACTTGAGCCTCGTCACCCATGAGTACCATCGGGTGCGTCCAAAACGATTTCTGAGCCTATGGTATGTTTGGCGCAAACCGTTCACCTATCTTGCACCGACACTAACACTATCTCCAAATGGAATGAAATCAGATTCCACTTGACCCACGTCACCTAGGAGTTCTATCGGGTGTGTCCAAAATGACTTCCAAGCATATGGTACGTTCGGCGTAAACCATGCACCTATCTTGCGTCTAGGAGTACCATCGGGTGCATCAAAAACGATTTCTAAGCCTATGGTATGTTTGACGCGAAAGCAAGCACCTATCTTGCATTGACATTAAGACTGTCTCCGAACAAACTGAAACGAGATTCCACATGACCAACATCACCTAGGAGATCCATCGGGTGCGTCCAAAATGATTTCCATGCCTATGGTACATTTAACGCAAACCGTGCACGTATCTTGCATCAAGATTAGCCCTCTCTCCAAATGGACCGAATCGAGCTTCCACTTGAGCCTCATCGACTAGGAGTACCATCGGGTGCGTTCAAGACGATGTCTAAGCCTATGTTATGTTTGGCGCAAACGGTGCACCTATCTAACAGTATCTCCAAACGGATTGAAATGAGATTCCAAATGACCCACATCACCTAGGAGTTCTATTTGGTGTGTCCAAACTGACTTCCAAGCATATGGTAGGTTTGGCGTAAACCATGCACCTATCTTGCATCAGGATTAGCACTATTTCCAAATGGACCAAGTGGATCTTCTACCTGAGCCTCGTCACCTAGGAATACCATCAGGTGCGTTTAGAACAATTTCTAAGCCTATGGTACGTTTGACGCGAAACCGAGCACCTATCTTGCATTCGACACTAACACTGTCTCCAAATGGACTGAAAGGAGATTCCACATGACCAATGTCACCTAGGAGATCCATCGGGTGCGTCCAAAATGATTTCCAAGCCTTTGGTACATTCAACGCAAACCATGCACCTATCTTGTGTCAAGATTAGCACTCTCTCCAAACGGCCCAAATCGAGCTTCCACTTGAGCCTCGTCACCTAGGAGTACCATCAGGTGCATCCAAGACGATGTCTGAGCCTATGTTATGTTTGGCGCAAACCGTGCATCTATCTAACACTATCTCCAAACGGATTGAAATGAGATTCCAAATGACCCACGTCACCTAGGAGTTCTATTTGGTGTGTCCAAAATGACTTCCAAGCATATGGTAGGTTCGGCATAAACCATGCACCTTACTTGCGTCAGGATTAGCACTATCTCCAAATGGACCAAATCAAGCTTCCACCTGAGCCTCGTCACCAAGGAATACCATCAGGTGCGTTTAGAATAATTTCTGAGCCTATGGTACGTTTGACGCGAAACCGAGCACCTATCTTGCATTCAACACTAACACTATCTCCAAATGGACTGAATGGAGATCCCACATGACCAACGTCACCTAGGAGATCCATCGGATGCGTCTAAAATGATTTCCAAGCCTTTGGTACATTCAACGCAAACCGTGCACCTGTCTTGTGTCAAGATTAGCACTCTCTACAAACTGTCCAAATCGAGCTTCCACTTGAGCCTCGTCACCTAGGAGTACCATCGGGTGCGTCCAAGACGATTTCTAAGCCTATAGTATGTTTGGCGCAAACCGCGCACCTATCTAACCCTGTCTCCAAACGGACTGAAATGCGATTCCACATGACCCACGTCACCTAGGTGTTCTATTAGGTGTGTCCAAAATGATTTTTGAACCCATAGTATGTTCGGCGCAAAACGTGCACCTATCTTGCGTCAACATTAGCACTATCTCCAAATGGACTGAAATAAGAATCCACTTGAGCCTCGTCACCCATGAGTACCATCGGGTGCGTCCAAAACGATTTCTGAGCCTATGGTATGTTTGGCGCAAACCGTTCACCTATCTTGCACCGACACTAACACTATCTCCAAATGGAATGAAATCAGATTCCACTTGACCCACGTCACCTAGGAGTTCTATCGGGTGTGTCCAAAATGACTTCCAAGCATATGGTACGTTCGGCGTAAACCATGCACCTATCTTGCATCTAGGAGTACCATCGGGTGCATCAAAAACGATTTTCTAAGCCTATGGTTTGTTTGACGTGAAAGCAAGCACCTATCTTGCATTGACATTAAGACTGTCTCCGAACAGACTGAAACGAGATTCCACATGACCAACATCACCTAGGAGATCCATCGGGTGCGTCCAAAATGATTTCCATGCCTATGGTACATTTAACGCAAACCGTGCACGTATCTTGCGTCAAGATTAGCCCTCTCTACAAACTGTCCAAATTGAGCTTCCACTTGAGCCTCGTCACCTAGGAGTACCATCGGGTGCGTCCAAGACGATTTCTAAGCCTATAGTATGTTTGGCGCAAACCGCGCACCTATCTAACCCTGTCTCCAAACGGACTGAAATGCGATTCCACATGACCCACGTCACCTAGGTGTTCTATTAGGTGTGTCCAAAATGATTTTTGAACCCGTAGTATGTTCGGCGCAAAACGTGCACCTATCTTGCGTCAACATTAGCACTATCTCCAAATGGACTGAAACAAGAATCCACATGAGCCTCGTCACCCATGAGTACCATCGGGTGCGTCCAAAACGATTTCTGAGCCTATGGTATGTTTGGCGCAAACCGTTCACCTATCTTGCACTGACACTAACACTATCTCCAAATGGAATGAAATCAGATTCCACTTGACCCACGTCACCTAGGAGTTCTATCGGGTGTGTCCAAAATGACTTTCAAGCATATGGTACGTTCGGCGTAAACCATGCACCTATCTTGCGTCTAGGAGTACCATCGGGTGCGTCACAAATGATTTCTAAGCCTATGGTATGTTTGACGCGAAAGCAAGCACCTATCTTGCATTGACATTAAGACTGTCTCCGAACAGACTGAAACAAGATTCCACATGACCAACATCACCTAGGAGATCCATCGGGTGCATCCAAAATGATTTCCATGCCTATGGTACATTTAACGCAAACCGTGCACCTATCTTGCGCCCAGATTAGCCCTCTCTCCAAACAGACCGAATCGAGCTTCCACTCGAGCCTCATCGACTAGGAGTACCATCGGGTGCGTTCAAGACGATGTCTGAGCCTATGTTATGTTTGGCGCAAACGGTGCACCAATCTAACAGTATCTCCAAACGGATTGAAATGAGATTCCAAATGACCCACGTCACCTAGGAGTTCTATTTGGTGTGTCCAAACTGACTTCCAAGCATATGGTAGGTTTGGCGTAAACCATGCACCTATCTTGCATCAGGATTAGCACTATTTCCAAATGGACCAAATGGATCTTCTACCTGAGCCTCGTCACCTAGGAATACCATCAGGTGCGTTTAGAACAATTTCTGAGCCTATGGTACGTTTGACGCGAAACCGAGCACCTATCTTGCATTCGACACTAACACTGTCTCCAAATGGACTGAAAGGAGATTCCACATGACCAATGTCACCTAGGAGATCCATCGGGTGCGTCCAAAATGATTTCCAAGCCTTTGGTACATTCAACGCAAACCATGCACCTATCTTGTGTCAAGATTAGCACTCTCTCCAAACGGCCCAAATCGAGCTTCCACTTGAGCCTCGTCACCTAGGGGTACCATCGGGTGCATCCAAGACGATGTCTGAGCCTATGTTATGTTTGGCGCAAACCGTGCATCTATCTAACACTATCTCCAAACGGATTGAAATGAGATTCCAAATGACCCACGTCACCTAGGAGTTCTATTTGGTGTGTCCAAAATGACTTCCAAGCATATGGTAGGTTCGGCATAAACCATGCACCTTACTTGCGTCAGGATTAGCACTATCTCCAAATGGACCAAATCGAGCTTCCACCTGAGCCTCGTCACCTAGGAATACCATCAGGTGCGTTTAGAATAATTTCGGAGCCTATGGTACGTTTGACGCGAAACCGAGCACCTATCTTGCATTCAACACTAACACTATCTCCAAATGGACTGAATGGAGAAACCACATGACCAACGTCACCTAGGAGATCCATCGGATGCGTCTAAAATGATTTCCAAGCCTTTGGTACATTCAACGCAAACCGTGCACCTGTCTTGTGTCAAGATTAGCACTCTCTACAAACTGTCCAAATCGAGCTTCCACTTGAGCCTCGTCACCTAGGAGTACCATCGGGTGCGTCCAAGACGATTTCTAAGCCTATAGTATGTTTGGCGCAAACCGCGCACCTATCTAACCCTGTCTCCAAACGGACTGAAATGCGATTCCACATGACCCACATCACCTAGGTGTTCTATTAGGTGTGTCCAAAACGATTTTTGAACCTGTAGTATGTTCGGCGCAAAACGTGCACCTATCTTGCGTCAACATTAGCACTATCTCCAAATGGACTGAAACAAGAATCCACTTGAGCCTCGTCACCCATGAGTACCATCGGGTGCGTCCAAAACGATTTCTGAGCCTATGGTATGTTTGGCGCAAACCGTTCACCTATCTTGCACCGACACTAACACTATCTCCAAATGGAATGAAATCAGATTCCACTTGACCCACGTCACCTAGGAGTTCTATCGGGTGTGTCCAAAATGACTTCCAAGCATATGGTACGTTCGGCGTAAACCATGCACCTATCTTGCGTCTAGGAGTACCATCGGGTGCATCAAAAACGATTTCTAAGCCTATGGTATGTTTGACGCGAAAGCAAGCACCTATCTTGCATTGACATTAAGACTGTCTCCGAACAGACTGAAATGAGATTCCACATGACCAACATCACCTAGGAGATCCATCGGGTGCGTCCAAAATGATTTCCATGCCTATGGTACATTTAACGCAAACCGTGCACGTATCTTGCGTCAAGATTAGCCCTCTCTCCAAATGGACCGAATCGAGCTTCCACTTGAGCCTCATCGACTAGGAGTACCATCGGGTGCGTTCAAGACGATGTCTGAGCCTATGTTATGTTTGGCGCAAACGGTGCACCTATCTAACAGTATCTCCAAACGGATTCAAATGAGATTCCAAATGACCCACATCACCTAGGAGTTCTATTTGGTGTGTCCAAACTGACTTCCAAGCATATGGTAGGTTTGGCGTAAACCATGCACCTATCTTGCATCAGGATTAGCACTATTTCCAAATGGACCAAGTGGATCTTCTACCTGAGCCTCGTCACCTAGGAATACCATCAGGTGCGTTTAGAACAATTTCTGAGCCTATGGTACGTTTGACGCGAAACCGAGCACCTACCTATCTTGCATTCGACACTAACACTGTCTCCAAACGGACTGAAAGGAGATTCCACATGACCAATGTCACCTAGGAGATCCATCGGGTGCGTCCAAAATGATTTCCAAGCCTTTGGTACATTCAACGCAAACCATGCACCTATCTTGTGTCAAGATTAGCACTCTCTCCAAACGGCCCAAATCGAGCTTCCACTTGAGCCTCGTCACCTAGGAGTACCATCGGGTGCATCCAAGACGATGTCTGAGCCTATGTTATGTTTGGCGCAAACCGTGCATCTATCTAACACTATCTCCAAACGGATTGAAATGAGATTCCAAATGACCCACGTCACCTAGGAGTTCTATTTGGTGTGTCCAAAATGACTTCCAAGCATATGGTAGGTTCGGCATAAACCATGCACCTTACTTGCGTCAGGATTAGCACTATCTCCAAATGGACCAAATCAAGCTTCCACCTGAGCCTCGTCACCAAGGAATACCATCAGGTGCGTTTAGAATAATTTCTGAGCCTATGGTACGTTTGACGCGAAACCGAGCACCTATCTTGCATTCAACACTAACACTATCTCCAAATGGACTGAATGGAGATCCCACATGACCAACGTCACCTAGGAGATCCATCGGATGCGTCTAAAATGATTTCCAAGCCTTTGGTACATTCAACGCAAACCGTGCACCTGTCTTGTGTCAAGATTAGCACTCTCTACAAACTGTCCAAATCGAGCTTCCACTTGAGCCTCGTCACCTAGGAGTACCATCGGGTGCGTCCAAGACGATTTCTAGGCCTATAGTATGTTTGGCGCAAACCGCGCACCTATCTAACCCTGTCTCCAAACGGACTGAAATGCGATTCCACATGACCCACGTCACCTAGGTGTTCTATTAGGTGTGTCCAAAATGATTTTTGAACCCGTAGTATGTTCGGCGCAAAACGTGCACCTATCTTGCGTCAACATTAGCACTATCTCCAAATGGACTGAAACAAGAATCCACTTGAGCCTCGTCACCCATGAGTACCATCGGGTGCGTCCAAAACGATTTCTGAGCCTATGGTATGTTTGGCGCAAACCGTTCACCTATCTTGCACCGACACTAACACTATCTCCAAATGGAATGAAATCAGATTCCACTTGACCCACGTCACCTAGGAGTTCTATCGGGTGTGTCCAAAATGACTTCCAAGCATATGGTATGTTCGGCGTAAACCATGCACCTATCTTGCATCTAGGAGTACCATCGGGTGCATCAAAAACGATTTCTAAGCCTATGGTATGTTTGACGCGAAAGCAAGCACCTATCTTGCATTGACATTAAGACTGTCTCCGAACAGACTGAAACGAGATTCCACATGACCAACATCACCTAGGAAATCCATCGGGTGCGTCCAAAATGATTTCCATGCCTATGGTACATTTAACGCAAACCGTGCACGTATCTTGCGTCAAGATTAGCCCTCTCTACAAACTGTCCAAATCGAGCTTCCACTTGAGCCTCGTCACCTAGGAGTACCATCGGGTGCGTCCAAGACGATTTCTAAGCCTATAGTATGTTTGGCGCAAACGGTGCACCTATCTAACAGTATCTCCAAACGGATTGAAATGAGATTCCAAATGACCCACATCACCTAGGAGTTCTATTTGGTGTGTCCAAACTGACTTCCAAGCATATGGTAGGTTTGGCGTAAACCATGCACCTATCTTGCATCAGGATTAGCACTATTTCCAAATGGACCAAGTGGATCTTCTACCTGAGCCTCGTCACCTAGGAATACCATCAGGTGCGTTTAGAACAATTTCTGAGCCTATGGTACGTTTGACGCGAAACCGAGCACCTATCTTGCATTCGACACTAACACTGTCTCCAAATGGACTGAAAGGAGATTCCACATGACCAATGTCACCTAGGAGATCCATCGGGTGCGTCCAAAATGATTTCCAAGCCTTTGGTACATTCAACGCAAACCATGCACCTATCTTGTGTCAAGATTAGCACTCTCTCCAAACGGCCCAAATCGAGCTTCCACTTGAGCCTCGTCACCTAGGAGTACCATCGGGTGCATCCAAGACGATGTCTGAGCCTATGTTATGTTTGGCGCAAACCGTGCATCTATCTAACACTATCTCCAAACGGATTGAAATGAGATTCCAAATGACCCACGTCACCTAGGAGTTCTATTTGGTGTGTCCAAAATGACTTCCAAGCATATGGTAGGTTCGGCATAAACCATGCACCTTACTTGCGTCAGGATTAGCACTATCTCCAAATGGACCAAATCAAGCTTCCACCTGAGCCTCGTCACCAAGGAATACCATCAGGTGCGTTTAGAATAATTTCTGAGCCTATGGTACGTTTGACGCGAAACCGAGCACCTATCTTGCATTCAACACTAACACTATCTCCAAATGGACTGAATGGAGATCCCACATGACCAACGTCACCTAGGAGATCCATCGGATGCGTCTAAAATGATTTCCAAGCCTTTGGTACATTCAACGCAAACCGTGCACCTGTCTTGTGTCAAGATTAGCACTCTCTACAAACTGTCCAAATCGAGCTTCCACTTGAGCCTCGTCACCTAGGAGTACCATCGGGTGCGTCCAAGACGATTTCTAAGCCTATAGTATGTTTGGCGCAAACCGCGCACCTATCTAACCCTGTCTCCAAACGGACTGAAATGCGATTCCACATGACCCACGTCACCTAGGTGTTCTATTAGGTGTGTCCAAAATGATTTTTGAACCCGTAGTATGTTCGGCGCAAAACGTGCACCTATCTTGCGTCAACATTAGCACTATCTCCAAATGGACTGAAACAAGAATCCACTTGAGCCTCGTCACCCATGAGTACCATCGGGTGCGTCCAAAACGATTTCTGAGCCTATGGTATGTTTGGCGCAAACCGTTCACCTATCTTGCACCGACACTAACACTATCTCCAAATGGAATGAAATCAGATTCCACTTGACCCACGTCACCTAGGAGTTCTATCGGGTGTGTCCAAAATGACTTCCAAGCATATGGTACGTTCGGCGTAAACCATGCACCTATCTTGCGTCTAGGAGTACCATCGGGTGCATCAAAAACGATTTCTAAGCCTATGGTATGTTTGACGCGAAAGCAAGCACCTATCTTGCATTGACATTAAGACTGTCTCCGAACAGACTGAAACGAGATTCCACATGACCAACATCACCTAGGAGATCCATCGGGTGCGTCCAAAATGATTTCCATGCCTATGGTACATTTAACGCAAACCGTGCACGTATCTTGCGTCAAGATTAGCCCTCTCTCCAAATGGACCGAATCGAGCTTTCACTTGAGCCTCATCGACTAGGAGTACCATCGGGTGCGTTCAAGACGATGTCTGAGCCTATGTTATGTTTGGCGCAAACGGTGCACCTATCTAACAGTATCTCCAAACGGATTGAAATGAGATTCCAAATGACCCACATCACCTAGGAGTTCTATTTGGTGTGTCCAAACTGACTTCCAAGCATATGGTAGGTTTGGCGTAAACCATGCACCTATCTTGCATCAGGATTAGCACTATTTCCAAATGGACCAAGTGGATCTTCTACCTGAGCCTCGTCACCTAGGAATACCATCAGGTGCGTTTAGAACAATTTCTGAGCCTATGGTACGTTTGACGCGAAACCGAGCACCTATCTTGCATTCGACACTAACACTGTCTCCAAATGGACTGAAAGGAGATTCCACATGACCAATGTCACCTAGGAGATCCATCGGGTGCGTCCAAAATGATTTCCAAGCCTTTGGTACATTCAACGCAAACCATGCACCTATATTGTGTCAAGATTAGCACTCTCTCCAAACGGCCCAAATCGAGCTTCCACTTGAGCCTCGTCACCTAGGAGTACCATCGGGTGCATCCAAGACGATGTCTGAGCCTATGTTATGTTTGGCGCAAACCGTGCATCTATCTAACACTATCTCCAAACGGATTGAAATGAGATTCCAAATGACCCACGTCACCTAGGAGTTCTATTTGGTGTGTCCAAAATGACTTCCAAGCATATGGTAGGTTCGGCATAAACCATGCACCTTACTTGCGTCAGGATTAGCACTATCTCCAAATGGACCAAATCAAGCTTCCACCTGAGCCTCGTCACCAAGGAATACCATCAGGTGCGTTTAGAATAATTTCTGAGCCTATGGTACGTTTGACGTGAAACCGAGCACCTATCTTGCATTCAACACTAACACTATCTCCAAATGGACTGAATGGAGATCCCACATGACCAACGTCACCTAGGAGATCCATCGGATGCGTCTAAAATGATTTCCAAGCCTTTGGTACATTCAACGCAAACCGTGCACCTGTCTTGTGTCAAGATTAGCACTCTCTACAAACTGTCCAAATCGAGCTTCCACTTGAGCCTCGTCACCTAGGAGTACCATCGGGTGCGTCCAAGACGATTTCTAAGCCTATAGTATGTTTGGCGCAAACCGCGCACCTATCTAACCCTGTCTCCAAACGGACTGAAATGCGATTCCACATGACCCACGTCACCTAGGTGTTCTATTAGGTGTGTCCAAAATGATTTTTGAACCCGTAGTATGTTCGGCGCAAAACGTGCACCTATCTTGCGTCAACATTAGCACTATCTCCAAATGGACTGAAACAAGAATCCACTTGAGCCTCGTCACCCATGAGTACCATCGGGTGCGTCCAAAACGATTTCTGAGCCTATGGTATGTTTGGCGCAAACCGTTCACCTATCTTGCACCGACACTAACACTATCTCCAAATGGAATGAAATCAGATTCCACTTGACCCACGTCACCTAGGAGTTCTATCGGGTGTGTCCAAAATGACTTCCAAGCATATGGTACGTTCGGCATAAACCATGCACCTATCTTGCATCTAGGAGTACCATCGGGTGCATCAAAAACGATTTCTAAGCCTATGGTATGTTTGACGCGAAAGCAAGCACCTATCTTGCATTGACATTAAGACTGTCTCCGAACAGACTGAAACGAGATTCCACATGACCAACATCACCTAGGAGATCCATCGGGTGCGTCCAAAATGATTTCCATGCCTATGGTACATTTAACGCAAACCGTGCACGTATCTTGCGTCAAGATTAGCCCTCTCTACAAACTATCCAAATCGAGCTTCCACTTGAGCCTCGTCACCTAGGAGTACCATCGGGTGCGTCCAAGACGATTTCTAAGCCTATAGTATGTTTGGCGCAAACCGCGCACCTATCTAACCCTATCTCCAAACGGACTGAAATGCGATTCCACATGACCCACGTCACCTAGGTGTTCTATTAGGTGTGTCCAAAATGATTTTTGAACCCATAGTATGTTCGGCGCAAAACGTGCACCTATCTTGCGTCAACATTAGCACTATCTCCAAATGGACTGAAACAAGAATCCACATGAGCCTCATCACCCATGAGTACCATCGGGTGCGTCCAAAACGATTTCTGAGCCTATGGTATGTTTGGCGCAAACCGTTCACCTATCTTGCACCGACACTAACACTATCTCCAAATGGAATGAAATCAGATTCCACTTGACCCACGTCACCTAGGAGTTCTATCGGGTGTGTCCAAAATGACTTTCAAGCATATGGTACGTTCGGCGTAAACCATGCACCTATCTTGCGTCTAGGAGTACCATCGGGTGCGTCACAAATGATTTCTAAGCCTATGGTATGTTTGACGCGAAAGCAAGCACCTATCTTGCATTGACATTAAGACTGTCTCCGAACAGACTGAAACAAGATTCCACATGACCAACATCACCTAGGAGATCCATCGGGTGCATCCAAAATGATTTCCATGCCTATGGTACATTTAACGCAAACCGTGCACCTATCTTGCGCCCAGATTAGCCCTCTCTCCAAACGGACCGAATCGAGCTTCCACTCGAGCCTCATCGACTAGGAGTACCATCGGGTGCGTTCAAGACGATGTCTGAGCCTATGTTATGTTTGGCGCAAACGGTGCACCAATCTAACAGTATCTCCAAACGGATTGAAATGAGATTCCAAATGACCCACGTCACCTAGGAGTTCTATTTGGTGTGTCCAAACTGACTTCAAAGCATATGGTAGGTTTGTCGTAAACCATGCACCTATCTTGCGTCAGGATTAGCACTATTTCCAAATGGACCAAATGGATCTTCCACCTGAGCCTCGTCACCTAGGAATACCATCAGGTGCGTTTAGAATAATTTCTGAGCCTATGGTACGTTTGACGCGAAACCGAGCACCTATCTTGCATTCGACACTAACACTGTCTCCAAATGGACTGAAACGAGATTCCACATGACCAACGTCACCTAGGAGATCCATCGGGTGCGTCCAAAATGATTTCCAAGCCTTTGGTACATTCAACGCAAACCGTGCACCTATCTTGTGTCAAGATTAGCACTCTCTCCAAACGGCCCAAATCGAGCTTCCACTTGAGCCTCGTCACCTAGGAGTACCATCGGGTGCATCCAAGACGATGTCTGAGCCTATGTTATGTTTGGCACAAACCGTGCATCTATCTAACACTATCTCCAAACGGATTGAAATGAGATTCCAAATGACCCACGTCACCTAGGAGTTCTATTTGGTGTGTCCAAAATGACTTCCAAGCATATGGTAGGTTCGGCGTAAACCATGCACCTTACTTGCGTCAGGATTAGCACTATATCCAAATGGACCAAATTGAGCTTCCACCTGAGCCTCGTCACCTAGGAATACCATCAGGTGCATTTAGAACAATTTCTGAGCCTATGGTACGTTTGACGTGAAACCGAGCACCTATCTTGCATTCGACACTAACACTATCTCCAAATGGACTGAAAGGAGATTCCACATGACCAACGTCACCTAGGAGATCCATCGGGTGCGTGCAAAATGATTTCCAAGCCTTTGGTACATTCAACGCAAACCGTGCAACTATCTAACACTGTCTCCAAACGGACTGAAATGAGATTCCACATGACCCACGTCACCTAGGTGTTCGATTAGGTGTGTCCAAAATGATTTTTGAGCCTATGGTATGTTCGGCGCAAATCATGCACCTATCTTGCGTGAACATTAGCACTATCTCCAAACGGACTGAAACAAGAATCCACTTGAGCCTCGTCACCCATGAGTACCATCGGGTGCGTCCAAAACAATTTCTGAGCCTATGGTATGTTTGGCGCAAACCATTCACCTATCTTGCACCGACACTAACACTATCTCCAATTGGAATAAAATCAGATTCCACTTGACCCACGTCACCTAGGAGTTCTATCGGGTGTGTCCAAAATGACTTCCAAGCATATGGTACGTTGAGCGTAAACCATGCACCTATCTTGCGTCTAGGAGTACCAACGGGTGCGTCAAAAATGATTTCTAAGCCTATGGTATGTTTGACGCGAAAGCAAGCACCTATCTTGCATTGACATTAAGACTGTCTCCGAACAGACTGAAACAAGATTCCACATGACCAACATCACCTAGGAGATCCATCGGGTGCGTCCAAAATGATTTCCATGCCTATGGTACATTTAACGCAAACCGTGCACCTATCTTGCGTCAAGATTAGCCCTCTCTCCAAATGGACCAAATCGAGCTTCCACTTGAGCCTCATCGACTAGGAGTACCATCGAGTGCGTTCAAGACGATGTCTGAGCCTATGTTATGTTTGGCGCAAACGGTGCATCTATCTAACAGTATCTCTAAACGGATTGAAATGAGATTCCAAATGACCCACATCACCTAGGAGTTGTATTTGGTGTGTCCAAACTGACTTCCAAGCATATGGTAGGTTTGGCATAAACCATGCACCTATCTTGCATCAGGATTAGCACTATTTCCAAATGGACCAAATGGATCTTCTACCTGAGCCTCGTCACCTAGGAATACCATCAGGTGCGTTTAGAACAATTTCTGAGCCTATGGTACGTTTGACGCGAAACCGAGCACCTATCTTGCATTCGACACTAACACTGTCTCCAAATGGACTGAAAGGAGATTCCACAGGACCAATGTCACCTAGGAGATCCATCGGGTGCGTCCAAAATGATTTCCAAGCCTTTGGTACATTCAACGCAAACCATGCACCTATCTTGTGTCAAGATTAGCACTCTCTCCAAATGGCCCAAATCGAGCTTCCACTTGAGCCTCGTCACCTAGGAGTACCATCGGGTGCATCCAAGACGATGTCTGAGCCTATGTTATGTTTGGCGCAAACCGTGCATCTATCTAACACTATCTCCAAACGGATTGAAATGAGATTCCAAATGACCCACGTCACCTAGGAGTTCTATTTGGTGTGTCCAAAATGACTTCCAAGCATATGGTAGGTTCGGCATAAACCATGCACCTTACTTGCGTCAGGATTAGCACTATCTCCAAATGGACCAAATCAAGCTTCCACCTGAGCCTCGTCACCTAGGAATACCATCAGGTGCGTTTAGAATAATTTCGGAGCCTATGGTACGTTTGACGCGAAACCGAGCACCTATCTTGCATTCAACACTAACACTATCTCCAAATGGACTGAATGGAGAAACCACATGACCAACGTCACCTAGGAGATCCATCGGATGCGTCTAAAATGATTTCCAAGCCTTTGGTACATTCAACGCAAACCGTGCACCTGTCTTGTGTCAAGATTAGCACTCTCTACAAACTGTCCAAATCGAGCTTCCACTTGAGCCTCGTCACCTAGGAGTACCATCGGGTGCGTCCAAGACGATTTCTAAGCCTATAGTATGTTTGGCGCAAACCGCGCACCTATCTAACCCTGTCTCCAAACGGACTGAAATGCGATTCCACATGACCCACGTCACCTAGGTGTTCTATTAGGTGTGTCCAAAACGATTTTTGAACCTGTAGTATGTTCGGCGCAAAACGTGCACCTATCTTGCGTCAACATTAGCACTATCTCCAAATGGACTGAAACAAGAATCCACTTGAGCCTCGTCACCCATGAGTACCATCGGGTGCGTCCAAAACGATTTCTGAGCCTATGGTATGTTTGGCGCAAACCGTTCACCTATCTTGCACCGACACTAACACTATCTCCAAATGGAATGAAATCAGATTCCACTTGACCCACGTCACCTAGGAGTTCTATCGGGTGTGTCCAAAATGACTTCCAAGCATATGGTACGTTCGGCGTAAACCATGCACCTATCTTGCATCTAGGAGTACCATCGGGTGCATCAAAAACGATTTCTAAGCCTATGGTATGTTTGACGCGAAAGCAAGCACCTATCTTGCATTGACATTAAGACTGTCTCCGAACAGACTGAAACGAGATTCCACATGACCAACATCACCTAGGAGATCCATCGGGTGCGTCCAAAATGATTTCCATGCCTATGGTACATTTAACGCAAACCGTGCACGTATCTTGCGTCAAGATTAGCCCTCTCTCCAAATGGACCGAATCGAGCTTCCACTTGAGCCTCATCGACTAGGAGTACCATCGGTTGCGTTCAAGACGATGTCTGAGCCTATGTTATGTTTGGCGCAAACGGTGCACCTATCTAACAGTATCTCCAAACGGATTGAAATGAGATTCCAAATGACCCACATCACCTAGGAGTTCTATTTGGTGTGTCCAAACTGACTTCCAAGCATATGGTAGGTTTGGCGTAAACCATGCACCTATCTTGCATCAGGATTAGCACTATTTCCAAATGGACCAAGTGGATCTTCTACATGAGCCTCGTCACCTAGGAATACCATCAGGTGCGTTTAGAACAATTTCTGAGCCTATGGTACGTTTGACGCGAAACCGAGCACCTATCTTGCATTCGACACTAACACTGTCTCCAAATGGACTGAAAGGAGATTCCACACGACCAATGTCACCTAGGAGATCCATCGGGTGCGTCCAAAATGATTTCCAAGCCTTTGGTACATTCAACGCAAACCATGCACCTATCTTGTGTCAAGATTAGCACTCTCTCCAAACGGCCCAAATCGAGCTTCCACTTGAGCCTCGTCACCTAGGAGTACCATCGGGTGCATCCAAGACGATGTCTGAGCCTATGTTATGTTTGGCGCAAACCGTGCATCTATCTAACACTATCTCCAAACGGATTGAAATGAGATTCCAAATGACCCACGTCACCTAGGAGTTCTATTTGGTGTGTCCAAAATGACTTCCAAGCATATGGTAGGTTCGACATAAACCATGCACCTTACTTGCGTCAGGATTAGCACTATCTCCAAATGGACCAAATCAAGCTTCCACCTGAGCCTCGTCACCAAGGAATACCATCAGGTGCGTTTAGAATAATTTCTGAGCCTATGGTACGTTTGACGCGAAACCGAGCACCTATCTTGCATTCAACACTAACACTATCTCCAAATGGACTGAATGGAGATCCTACATGACCAACGTCACCTAGGAGATCCATCGGATGCGTCTAAAATGATTTCCAAGCCTTTGGTACATTCAACGCAAACCGTGCACCTATCTTGTGTCAAGATTAGCACTCTCTACAAACTGTCCAAATCGAGCTTCCACTTGAGCCTCGTCACCTAGGAGTACCATCGGGTGCGTCCAAGACGATTTCTAAGCCTATAGTATGTTTGGCGCAAACCGCGCACCTATCTAACCCTGTCTCCAAATGGACTGAAATGCGATTCCACATGACCCACGTCACCTAGGTGTTCTATTAGGTGTGTCCAAAATGATTTTTGAACCCGTAGTATGTTCGGCGCAAAACGTGCACCTATCTTGCGTCAACATTAGCACTATCTCCAAATGGACTGAAACAAGAATCCACTTGAGCCTCGTCACCCATGAGTACCATCGGGTGCGTCCAAAACGATTTCTGAGCCTATGGTATGTTTGGCGCAAACCGTTCACCTATCTTGCACCGACACTAACACTATCTCCAAATGGAATGAAATCAGATTCCACTTGACCCACGTCACCTAGGAGTTCTATCGGGTGTGTCCAAAATGACTTCCAAGCATATGGTACGTTCGGCGTAAACCATGCACCTATCTTGCATCTAGGAGTACCATCGGGTGCATCAAAAACGATTTCTAAGCCTATGGTATGTTTGACGCGAAAGCAAGCACCTATCTTGCATTGACATTAAGACTGTCTCTGAACAGACTGAAACGAGATTCCACATGACCAACATCACCTAGGAGATCCATCGGGTGCGTCCAAAATGATTTCCATGCCTATGGTACATTTAACGCAAACCATGCACGTATCTTGCGTCAAGATTAGCCCTCTCTACAAACTGTCCAAATCGAGCTTCCACTTGAGCCTCGTCACCTAGGAGTACCATCGGGTGCGTCCAAGACGATTTCTAAGCCTATAGTATGTTTGGCGCAAACCGCGCACCTATCTAACCCTGTCTCCAAACGGACTGAAATGCGATTCCACATGACCCACGTCACCTAGGTGTTCTATTAGGTGTGTCCAAAATGATTTTTGAACCCGTAGTATGTTCGGCGCAAAACGTGCACCTATCTTGCGTCAACATTAGCACTATCTCCAAATGGACTGAAACAAGAATCCACATGAGCCTCGTCACCCATGAGTACCATCGGGTGCGTCCAAAACGATTTCTGAGCCTATGGTATGTTTGGCGCAAACCGTTCACCTATCTTGCACCGACACTAACACTATCTCCAAATGGAATGAAATCAGATTCCACTTGACCCACGTCACCTAGGAGTTCTATCGGGTGTGTCCAAAATGACTTTCAAGCATATGGTACGTTCGGCGTAAACCATGCACCTATCTTGCGTCTAGGAGTATCATCGGGTGCGTCAAAAACGATTTCTAAGCCTATGGTATGTTTGACGCGAAAGCAAGCACCTATCTTGCATTGACATTAAGACTGTCTCCGAACAGACTGAAACGAGATTCCACATGACCAACATCACCTAGGAGATCCATCGGGTGCGTCCAAAATGATTTCCATGCCTATGGTACATTTAACGCAAACCGTGCACGTATCTTGCGTCAAGATTAGCCCTCTCTCCAAATGGACCGAATCGAGCTTCCACTTGAGCCTCATCGACTAGGAGTACCATCGGGTGCGTTCAAGACGATGTCTGAGCCTATGTTATGTTTGGCGCAAACGGTGCACCTATCTAACAGTATCTCCAAACGGATTGAAATGAGATTCCAAATGACCCACATCACCTAGGAGTTCTATTTGGTGTGTCCAAACTGACTTCCAAGCATATGGTAGGTTTGGCGTAAACCATGCACCTATCTTGCATCAGGATTAGCACTATTTCCAAATGGACCAAGTGGATCTTCTACCTGAGCCTCGTCACCTAGGAATACCATCAGGTGCGTTTAGAACAATTTCTGAGCCTATGGTACGTTTGACGCGAAACCGAGCACCTATCTTGCATTCGACACTAACACTGTCTCCAAATGGACTGAAAGGAGATTCCACATGACCAATGTCACCTAGGAGATCCATCGAGTGCGTCCAAAATGATTTCCAAGCCTTTGGTACATTCAACGCAAACCATGCACCTATCTTGTGTCAAGATTAGCACTCTCTCCAAACGGCCCAAATCGAGCTTCCACTTGAGCCTCGTCACCTAGGAGTACCATCGGGTGCATCCAAGACGATGTCTGAGCCTATGTTATGTTTGGCGCAAACCGTGCATCTATCTAACACTATCTCCAAACGGATTGAAATGAGATTCCAAATGACCCACGTCACCTAGGAGTTCTATTTGGTGTGTCCAAAATGACTTCCAAGCATATGGTAGGTTCGGCATAAACCATGCACCTTACTTGCGTCAGGATTAGCACTATCTCCAAATGGACCAAATCAAGCTTCCACCTGAGCCTCGTCACCAAGGAATACCATCAGGTGCGTTTAGAATAATTTCTGAGCCTATGGTACGTTTGACGCGAAACCGAGCACCTATCTTGCATTCAACACTAACACTATCTCCAAATGGACTGAATGGAGATCCCACATGACCAGCGTCACCTAGGAGATCCATCGGATGCGTCTAAAATGATTTCCAAGCCTTTGGTACATTCAACGCAAACCGTGCACCTGTCTTGTGTCAAGATTAGCACTCTCTACAAACTGTCCAAATCGAGCTTCCACTTGAGCCTCGTCACCTAGGAGTACCATCGGGTGCGTCCAAGACGATTTCTAAGCCTATAGTATGTTTGGCGCAAACCGCGCACCTATCTAACCCTGTCTCCAAACGGACTGAAATGCGATTCCACATGACCCACGTCACCTAGGTGTTCTATTAGGTGTGTCCAAAATGATTTTTGAACCCGTAGTATGTTCGGCGCAAAACGTGCACCTATCTTGCGTCAACATTAGCACTATCTCCAAATGGACTGAAACAAGAATCCACTTGAGCCTCGTCACCCATGAGTACCATCGGGTGCGTCCAAAACGATTTCTGAGCCTATGGTATGTTTGGCGCAAACCGTTCACCTATCTTGCACCGACACTAACACTATCTCCAAATGGAATGAAATCAGATTCCACTTGACCCACGTCACCTAGGAGTTCTATCGGGTGTGTCCAAAATGACTTCCAAGCATATGGTACGTTCGGCGTAAACCATGCACCTATCTTGCATCTAGGAGTACCATCGGGTGCATCAAAAACGATTTCTAAGCCAATGGTATGTTTGACGTGAAAGCAAGCACCTATCTTGCATTGACATTAAGACTGTCTCCGAACAGACTGAAATGAGATTCCACATGACCAACATCACCTAGGAGATCCATCGGGTGCGTCCAAAATGATTTCCATGCCTATGGTACATTTAACGCAAACCGTGCACGTATCTTGCGTCAAGATTAGCCCTCTCTACAAACTGTCCAAATCGAGCTTCCACTTGAGCCTCGTCACCTAGGAGTACCATCGGGTGCGTCCAAGACGATTTCTAAGCCTATAGTATGTTTGGCGCAAACCGCGCACCTATCTAACCCTGTCTCCAAACGGACTGAAATGCGATTCCACATGACCCACGTCACCTAGGTGTTCTATTAGGTGTGTCCAAAATGATTTTTGAACCCATAGTATCTTCGGCGCAAAACGTGCACCTATCTTGCGTCAACATTAGCACTATCTCCAATTGGACTGAAACAAGAATCCACATGAGCCTTGTCACCCATGAGTACCATCGGGTGCGTCCAAAACGAGTTCTGAGCCTATGGTATGTTTGGCGCAAACCGTTCACCTATCTTGCACCGACACTAACACTATCTCCAAATGGAATGAAATCAGATTCCACTTGACCCACGTCACCTAGGAGTTCTATCGGGTGTGTCCAAAATGACTTTCAAGCATATGGTACGTTCGGCGTAAACCATGCACCTATCTTGCGTCTAGGAGTACCATCGGGTGCGTCAAAAATGATTTCTAAGCCTATGGTATGTTTGACGCGAAAGCAAGCACCTATCTTACATTGACATTAAGACTGTCTCCGAACAGACTGAAACAAGATTCCACATGACCAACATCACCTAGGAGATCCATCGGATGCATCCAAAATGATTTCCATGCCTATGGTACATTTAACGCAAACCGTGCACCTATCTTGCGCCCAGATTAGCCCTCTCTCCAAACTGACTTCCAAGCATATGGTAGGTTCGGCGTAAACCATGCACCTTACTTGCGTCAGGATTAGCACAATCTCCAAATGGACCAAATCGAGCTTCCACCTGAGCCTCGTCACTTAGGAATACCATCAGGTGCGTTTAGAACAATTTCTCAGCCTATGGTACGTTTGACGCGAAACCGAGCACCTATCTTGCATTCGACACTAACACTGTCTCCAAATGGACTGAAAGGAAATTCCACATGACCAATGTCACCTAGGAGATCCATCGGGTGCGTCCAAAATGATTTCCAAGCCTTTGGTACATTCAACGCAAACCGTGCACCTATCTTGTGTCAAGATTAGCACTCTATCCAAACGGCCCAAATCGAGCTTCCACTTGAGCCTCGTCACCTAGGAGTACCATCGGGTGCATCCAAGTAGATGTCTGAGCCTATGTTATGTTTGGCGCAAACCGTGCATCTATCTAACACTATCTCCAAACGGATTGAAATGAGATTCCAAATGACCCACGTCACCTAGGAGTTCTATTTGGTGTGTCCAAAATGACTTCCAAGCATATGGTAGGTTCGGCGTAAACCATGCACCTTACTTGCGTCAGGATTAGCACTATCTCCAAATGGACCAAATCGAGCTTCCACCTGAGCCTCGTCACCTAGGAATGCCATCAGGTGCGTTTAGAACAATTTCTGAGCCTATGGTATGTTTGACGCGAAACCAAGCACCTATCTTGCATTCGACACTAACACTGTCCCCAAATGGACTGAAAGGAAATTCCACATGACCAACGTCACCTAGGAGATCCATCGGGTGCGTCCAAAATGATTTTCAAGCCTTTGATACATTCAACGCCAACCGTGCACCTATCTTGTGTCAAGATTAGCACTCTCTCCAAACGGCCCAAATCGAGCTTCCACTTGAGCCTCGTCACCTAGGAGTACCATCGGGTGCATCCAAGTAGATGTCTGAGCCTATGTTATGTTTGGCGCAAACCGTGCATCTATCTAACACTATCTCCAAACGGATTGAAATGAGATTCCAAATGACCCACGTCACCTAGGAGTTCTATTTGGTGTGTCCAAAATGACTTCCAAGCAAATGGTAGGTTCAGCGTAAACCATGCACCTTACTTGCGTCAGGATTAGCACAATCTCCAAATGGACCAAATCGAGCTTCCACCTGAGCCTCGTCACCTAGGAATACCATCAGGTGCGTTTAGAACAATTTCTGAGCCTATGGTACGTTTGACGCAAAACCGAGCACCTATCTTGCATTCGACACTAACACTGTCTCCAAATGGACTGAAAGGAAATTCCACATGACCAACGTCACCTAGGAGATCCATCGGGTGCATCCAAAATGATTTCCAAGCCTTTGGTACATTCAACGCCAACCGTGCACCTATCTTGTGTCAAGATTAGCACTCTCTCCAAACGGCCCAAATCGAGCTTCCACTTGAGCCTCGTCACCTAGGAGTACCATCGGGTGCATCCAAGTAGATGTCTGAGCCTATGTTATGTTTGGCACAAACCGTGCATCCATCTAACACTATCTCCAAACGGATTGAAATGAGATTCCAAATGACCCACGTCACCTAGGAGTTCTATTTGGTGTGTCCAAAATGACTTCCAAGCATATGGTAGGTTCAGCGTAAACCATGCACCTTACTTGCGTCAGGATTAGCACAATCTCCAAATGGACCAAATCGAGCTTCCACCTGAGCCTCGTCACCTAGGAATACCATCAGGTGCGTTTAGAACAATTTCTGAGCCTATGGTACGTTTGACGCAAAACCGAGCACCTATCTTGCATTCGACACTAACACTGTCTCCAAATGGACTGAAAGGAAATTCCACATGACCAACGTCACCTAGGAGATCCATCGGGTGCATCCAAAATGATTTCCAAGCCTTTGGTACATTCAACGCCAACCGTGCACCTATCTTGTGTCAAGATTAGCACTCTCTCCAAACGGCCCAAATCGAGCTTCCACTTGAGCCTCGTCACCTAGGAGTACCATCGGGTGCATCCAAGTAGATGTCTGAGCCTATGTTATGTTTGGCACAAACCGTGCATCCATCTAACACTATCTCCAAACGGATTGAAATGAGATTCCAAATGACCCACGTCACCTAGGAGTTCTATTTGGTGTGTCCAAAATGACTTCCAAGCATATGGTAGGTTCGGCGTAAACCAAGCACCTTACTTGCGTCAGGGTTAGCACAATCTCCAAATGGACCAAATCGAGCTTCCACCTGAGCCTCGTCACCTAGGAATACCATCAGGTGCGTTTAGAACAATTTCTGAGCCTATGGTACGTTTGACGCGAAACCGAGCACCTATCTTGCATTCGACACTAACACTATCTCCAAATGGACTGAAAGGAGATTCCACATGACCAACGTCACCTAGGAGATCCATCGGGTGCGTCCAAAATGATTTTCAAGCCTTTGGTACATTCAACGCCAACCGTGCACCTATCTTGTGTCAAGATTAGCACTCTCTCCAAACGGCCCAAATCGAGCTTCCACTTGAGCCTCGTCACCTAGGAGTACCATCGGGTGCATCCAAGACGATGTCTGAGCCTATGTTATGTTTGGCGCAAACCGTGCATCTATCTAACACTATCTCCAAACGGATTGAAATGAGATTCCAAATGACCCACGTCACCTAGGAGTTCTATTTGGTGTGTCCAAAATGACTTCCAAGCATATGGTAGGTTCGGCATAAACCATGCACCTTACTTGCGTCAGGATTAGCACTATCTCCAAATGGACCAAATCAAGCTTCCACCTGAGCCTCGTCACCAAGGAATACCATCAGGTGCGTTTAGAATAATTTCTGAGCCTATGGTACGTTTGACGCGAAACCGAGCACCTATCTTGCATTCAACACTAACACTATCTCCAAATGGACTGAATGGAGATCCCACATGACCAACGTCACCTAGGAGATCCATCGGATGCGTCTAAAATGATTTCCAAGCCTTTGGTACATTCAACGCAAACCGTGCACCTGTCTTGTGTCAAGATTAGCACTCTCTACAAACTGTCCAAATCGAGCTTCCACTTGAGCCTCGTCACCTAGGAGTACCATCGGGTGCGTCCAAGACGATTTCTAAGCCTATAGTATGTTTGGCGCAAACCGCGCACCTATCTAACCCTGTCTCCAAACGGACTGAAATGCGATTCCACATGACCCACGTCACCTAGGTGTTCTATTAGGTGTGTCCAAAATGATTTTTGAACCCGTAGTATGTTCGGCGCAAAACGTGCACCTATCTTGCGTCAACATTAGCACTATCTCCAAATGGACTGAAACAAGAATCCACTTATGCCTCGTCACCCATGAGTACCATCGGGTGCGTCCAAAACGATTTCTGAGCCTATGGTATGTTTGGCGCAAACCGTTCACCTATCTTGCACCGACACTAACACTATCTCCAAATGGAATGAAATCAGATTCCACTTGACCCACGTCACCTAGGAGTTCTATCGGGTGTGTCCAAAATGACTTTCAAGCATATGGTACGTTCGGCGTAAACCATGCACCTATCTTGCGTCTAGGAGTACCATCGGGTGCGTCAAAAATGATTTCTAAGCCTATGGTATGTTTGACGCGAAAGCAAGCACCTATCTTACATTGACATTAAGACTGTCTCCGAACAGACTGAAACAAGATTCCACATGACCAACATCACCTAGGAGATCCATCGGATGCATCCAAAATGATTTCCATGCCTATGGTACATTTAACGCAAACCGTGCACCTATCTTGCGCCCAGATTAGCCCTCTCTCCAAACTGACTTCCAAGCATATGGTAGGTTCGGCGTAAACCATGCACCTTACTTGCGTCAGGATTAGCACAATCTCCAAATGGACCAAATCGAGCTTCCACCTGAGCCTCGTCACTTAGGAATACCATCAGGTGCGTTTAGAACAATTTCTGAGCCTATGGTACATTTGACGCGAAACCGAGCACCTATCTTGCATTCGACACTAACACTGTCTCCAAATGGACTGAAAGGAAATTCCACATGACCAATGTCACCTAGGAGATCCATCGGGTGCGTCCAAAATGATTTCCAAGCCTTTGGTACATTCAACGCAAACCGTGCACCTATCTTGTGTCAAGATTAGCACTCTATCCAAACGGCCCAAATCGAGCTTCCACTTGAGCCTCGTCACCTAGGAGTACCATCGGGTGCATCCAAGTAGATGTCTGAGCCTATGTTATGTTTGGCGCAAACCGTGCATCTATCTAACACTATCTCCAAACGGATTGAAATGAGATTCCAAATGACCCACGTCACCTAGGAGTTCTATTTGGTGTGTCCAAAATGACTTCCAAGCATATGGTAGGTTCGGCGTAAACCATGCACCTTACTTGCGTCAGGATTAGCACTATCTCCAAATGGACCAAATCGAGCTTCCACCTGAGCCTCGTCACCTAGGAATGCCATCAGGTGCGTTTAGAACAATTTCTGAGCCTATGGTATGTTTGACGCGAAACCAAGCACCTATCTTGCATTCGACACTAACACTGTCCCCAAATGGACTAAAAGGAAATTCCACATGACCAACGTCACCTAGGAGATCCATCGGGTGCGTCCAAAATGATTTTCAAGCCTTTGATACATTCAACGCCAACCGTGCACCTATCTTGTGTCAAGATTAGCACTCTCTCCAAACGGCCCAAATCGAGCTTCCACTTGAGCCTCGTCACCTAGGAGTACCATCGGGTGCATCCAAGTAGATGTCTGAGCCTATGTTATGTTTGGCGCAAACCGTGCATCTATCTAACACTATCTCCAAACGGATTGAAATGAGATTCCAAATGACCCACGTCACCTAGGAGTTCTATTTGGTGTGTCCAAAATGACTTCCAAGCAAATGGTAGGTTCGGCGTAAACCATGCACCTTACTTGCGTCAGGATTAGCACAATCTCCAAATGGACCAAATCGAGCTTCCACCTGAGCCTCGTCACCTAGGAATACCATCAGGTGCGTTTAGAACAATTTCTGAGCCTATGGTACGTTTGACGCAAAACCGAGCACCTATCTTGCATTCGACACTAACACTGTCTCCAAATGGACTGAAAGGAAATTCCACATGACCAACGTCACCTAGGAGATCCATCGGGTGCATCCAAAATGATTTCCAAGCCTTTGGTACATTCAACGCCAACCGTGCACCTATCTTGTGTCAAGATTAGCACTCTCTCCAAACGGCCCAAATCGAGCTTCCACTTGAGCCTCGTCACCTAGGAGTACCATCGGGTGCATCCAAGTAGATGTCTAAGCCTATGTTATGTTTGGCACAAACCGTGCATCCATCTAACACTATCTCCAAACGTATTGAAATGAGATTCCAAATGACCCACGTCACCTAGGAGTTCTATTTGGTGTGTCCAAAATGACTTCCAAGCATATGGCAGGTTCGGCGTAAACCATGCACCTTACTTGCGTCAGGGTTAGCACAATCTCCAAATGGACCAAATCGAGCTTCCACCTGAGCCTCGTCACCTAGGAATACCATCAGGTGCGTTTAGAACAATTTCTGAGCCTATGGTACGTTTGACGCGAAACCGAGCACCTATCTTGCATTCGACACTAACACTATCTCCAAATGGACTGAAAGGAGATTCCACATGACCAACGTCACCTAGGAGATCCATCGGGTGCGTCCAAAATGATTTTCAAGCCTTTGGTACATTCAACGCCAACCGTGCACCTATCTTGTGTCAAGATTAGCACTCTCTCCAAACAGCCCAAATCGAGCTTCCACTTGAGCCTCGTCACCTAGGAGTACCATCGGGTGCATCCAAGACGATGTCTGAGCCTATGTTATGTTTGGCGCAAACCGTGCATCTATCTAACACTATCTCCAAACGGATTGAAATGAGATTCCAAATGACCCACGTCACCTAGGAGTTCTATTTGGTGTGTCCAAAATGACTTCCAAGCATATGGTAGGTTCGGCATAAACCATGCACCTTACTTGCGTCAGGATTAGCACTATCTCCAAATGGACCAAATCAAGCTTCCACCTGAGCCTCGTCACCAAGGAATACCATCAGGTGCGTTTAGAATAATTTCTGAGCCTATGGTACGTTTGACGCGAAACCGAGCACCTATCTTGCATTCAACACTAACACTATCTCCAAATGGACTGAATGGAGATCCCACATGACCAACGTCACCTAGGAGATCCATCGGATGCGTCTAAAATGATTTCCAACCCTTTGGTACATTCAACGCAAACCGTGCACCTGTCTTGTGTCAAGATTAGCACTCTCTACAAACTGTCCAAATCGAGCTTCCACTTGAGCCTCGTCACCTAGGAGTACCATCGGGTGCGTCCAAGACGATTTCTAAGCCTATAGTATGTTTGGCGCAAACCGCGCACCTATCTAACCCTGTCTCCAAACGGACTGAAATGCGATTCCACATGACCCACGTCACCTAGGTGTTCTATTAGGTGTGTCCAAAATGATTTTTGAACCCGTAGTATGTTCGGCGCAAAACGTGCACCTATCTTGCGTCAACATTAGCACTATCTCCAAATGGACTGAAACAAGAATCCACTTGAGCCTCGTCACCCATGAGTACCATCGGGTGCGTCCAAAACGATTTCTGAGCCTATGGTATGTTTGGCGCAAACCGTTCACCTATCTTGCACCGACACTAACACTATCTCCAAATGGAATGAAATCAGATTCCACTTGACCCACGTCACCTAGGAGTTCTATCGGGTGTGTCCAAAATGACTTCCAAGCATATGGTACGTTCGGCGTAAACCATGCACCTATCTTGCATCTAGGAGTACCATCGGGTGCATCAAAAATGATTTCTAAGCCTATGGTATGTTTGACGCGAAAGCAAGCACCTATCTTGCATTGACATTAAGACTGTCTCCGAACAGACTGAAATGAGATTCCACATGACCAACATCACCTAGGAGATCCATCGGGTGCGTCCAAAATGATTTCCATGCCTATGGTACATTTAACGCAAACCGTGCACGTATCTTGCGTCAAGATTAGCCCTCTCTACAAACTGTCCAAATCGAGCTTCCACTTGAGCCTCGTCACCTAGGAGTACCATCGGGTGCGTCCAAGACGATTTCTAAGCCTATAGTATGTTTGGCGCAAACCGCGCACCTATCTAACCCTCTCTCCAAACGGACTGAAATGCGATTCCACATGACCCACGTCACCTAGGTGTTCTATTAGGTGTGTCCAAAATGATTTTTGAACCCATAGTATGTTCGGCGCAAAACGTGCACCTATCTTGCGTCAACATTAGCACTATCTCCAAATGGACTGAAACAAGAATCCACATGAGCCTCATCACCCATGAGTACCATCGGGTGCGTCCAAAACGAGTTCTGAGCCTATGGTATGTTTGGCGCAAACCGTTCACCTATCTTGCACCGACACTAACACTATCTCCAAATGGAATGAAATCAGATTCCACTTGACCCACGTCACCTAGGAGTTCTATCGGGTGTGTCCAAAATGACTTTCAAGCATATGGTACGTTCGGCGTAAACCATGCACCTATCTTGCGTCTAGGAGTACCATCGGGTGCGTCAAAAATGATTTCTAAGCCTATGGTATGTTTGACGCGAAAGCAAGCACCTATCTTACATTGACATTAAGACTGTCTCCGAACAGACTGAAACAAGATTCCACATGACCAACATCACCTAGGAGATCCATTGGGTGCATCCAAAATGATTTCCATGCCTATGGTACATTTAACGCAAACCGTGCACCTATCTTGCGCCCAGATTAGCCCTCTCTCCAAACTGACTTCCAAGCATATGGTAGGTTCGGCGTAAACCATGCACCTTACTTGCGTCAGGATTAGCACAATCTCCAAATGGACCAAATCGAGCTTCCACCTGAGCCTCGTCACTTAGGAATACCATCAGGTGCGTTTAGAACAATTTCTGAGCCTATGGTACGTTTGACGCGAAACCGAGCACCTATCTTGCATTCGACACTAACACTGTCTCCAAATGGACTGAAAGGAAATTCCACATGACCAATGTCACCTAGGAGATCCATCGGGTGCGTCCAAAATGATTTCCAAGCCTTTGGTACATTCAACGCAAACCGTGCACCTATCTTGTGTCAAGATTAGCACTCTATCCAAACGGCCCAAATCGAGCTTCCACTTGAGCCTCGTCACCTAGGAGTACCATCGGGTGCATCCAAGTAGATGTCTGAGCCTATGTTATGTTTGGCGCAAACCGTGCATCTATCTAACACTATCTCCAAACGGATTGAAATGAGATTCCAAATGACCCACGTCACCTAGGAGTTCTATTTGGTGTGTCCAAAATGACTTCCAAGCATATGGTAGGTTCGGCGTAAACCATGCACCTTACTTGCGTTAGGATTAGCACTATCTCCAAATGGACCAAATCGAGCTTCCACCTGAGCCTCGTCACCTAGGAATGCCATCAGGTGCGTTTAGAACAATTTCTGAGCCTATGGTATGTTTGACGCGAAACCAAGCACCTATCTTGCATTCGACACTAACACTGTCCCCAAATGGACTGAAAGGAAATTCCACATGACCAACGTCACCTAGGAGATCCATCGGGTGCGTCCAAAATGATTTTCAAGCCTTTGATACATTCAACGCCAACCGTGCACCTATCTTGTGTCAAGATTAGCACTCTCTCCAAATGGCCCAAATCGAGCTTCCACTTGAGCCTCGTCACCTAGGAGTACCATCGGGTGCATCCAAGTAGATGTCTGAGCCTATGTTATGTTTGGCGCAAACCGTGCATCTATCTAACACTATCTCCAAACGGATTGAAATGAGATTCCAAATGACCCACGTCACCTAGGAGTTCTATTTGGTGTGTCCAAAATGACTTCCAAGCAAATGGTAGGTTCGGCGTAAACCATGCACCTTACTTGCGTCAGGATTAGCACAATCTCCAAATGGACCAAATCGAGCTTCCACCTGAGCCTCGTCACCTAGGAATACCATCAGGTGCGTTTAGAACAATTTCTGAGCCTATGGTACGTTTGACGCGAAACCGAGCACCTATCTTGCATTCGACACTAACACTGTCTCCAAATGGACTGAAAGGAAATTCCACATGACCAATGTCACCTAGGAGATCCATCGGGTGCGTCCAAAATGATTTCCAAGCCTTTGGTACATTCAACGCAAACCGTGCACCTATCTTGTGTCAAGATTAGCACTCTATCCAAACGGCCCAAATCGAGCTTCCACTTGAGCCTCGTCACCTAGGAGTACCATCGGGTGCATCCAAGTAGATGTCTGAGCCTATGTTATGTTTGGCGCAAACCGTGCATCTATCTAACACTATCTCCAAACGGATTGAAATGAGATTCCAAATGACCCACGTCACCTAGGAGTTCTATTTGGTGTGTCCAAAATGACTTCCAAGCATATGGTAGGTTCGGCGTAAACCATGCACCTTACTTGCGTTAGGATTAGCACTATCTCCAAATGGACCAAATCGAGCTTCCACCTGAGCCTCGTCACCTAGGAATGCCATCAGGTGCGTTTAGAACAATTTCTGAGCCTATGGTATGTTTGACGCGAAACCAAGCACCTATCTTGCATTCGACACTAACACTGTCCCCAAATGGACTGAAAGGAAATTCCACATGACCAACGTCACCTAGGAGATCCATCGGGTGCGTCCAAAATGATTTTCAAGCCTTTGATACATTCAACGCCAACCGTGCACCTATCTTGTGTCAAGATTAGCACTCTCTCCAAATGGCCCAAATCGAGCTTCCACTTGAGCCTCGTCACCTAGGAGTACCATCGGGTGCATCCAAGTAGATGTCTGAGCCTATGTTATGTTTGGCGCAAACCGTGCATCTATCTAACACTATCTCCAAACGGATTGAAATGAGATTCCAAATGACCCACGTCACCTAGGAGTTCTATTTGGTGTGTCCAAAATGACTTCCAAGCAAATGGTAGGTTCGGCGTAAACCATGCACCTTACTTGCGTCAGGATTAGCACAATCTCCAAATGGACCAAATCGAGCTTCCACCTGAGCCTCGTCACCTAGGAATACCATCAGGTGCGTTTAGAACAATTTCTGAGCCTACGGTACGTTTGACGCGAAACCGAGCACCTATCTTGCATTCGACACTAACACTGTCTCCAAATGGACTGAAAGGAAATTCCACATGACCAACGTCACCTAGGAGATCCATCGGGTGCATCCAAAATGATTTCCAAGCCTTTGGTACATTCAACGCCAACCGTGCACCTATCTTGTGTCAAGATTAGCACTCTCTCCAAACGGCCCAAATCGAGCTTCCACTTGAGCCTCGTCACCTAGGAGTACCATCGGGTGCATCCAAGTAGATGTCTGAGCCTATGTTATGTTTGGCACAAACCGTGCATCCATCTAACACTATCTCCAAACGGATTGAAATGAGATTCCAAATGACCCACGTCACCTAGGAGTTCTATTTGGTGTGTCCAAAATGACTTCCAAGCATATGGTAGGTTCGGCGTAAACCATGCACCTTACTTGCGTCAGGGTTAGCACAATCTCCAAATGGACCAAATCAAGCTTCCACCTGAGCCTCGTCACCTAGGAATACCATCAGGTGCGTTTAGAACAATTTCTGAGCCTATGGTACGTTTGACGCGAAACCGAGCACCTATCTTGCATTCGACACTAACACTATCTCCAAATGGACTGAAAGGAGATTCCACATGACCAACGTCACCTAGGAGATCCATCGGGTGCGTCCAAAATGATTTTCAAGCCTTTGGTACATTCAACGCCAACCGTGCACCTATCTTGTGTCAAGATTAGCACTCTCTCCAAACGGCCCAAATCGAGCTTCCACTTGAGCCTCGTCACCTAGGAGTACCATCGGGTGCATCAAAGTAGATGTCTGAGCCTATGTTATGTTTGGCGCAAACCATGCATCCATCTAACACTATCTCCAAACGGATTGAAATGAGATTCCAAATGACCCACGTCACCTAGGAGTTCTATTTGGTGTGTCCAAAATGACTTCCAAGCATATGGTAGGTTCGGCGTAAACCATGCACCTTACTTGCGTCAGGATTAGCACAATCTCCAAATGGACCAAATCGAGCTTCCACCTGAGCCTCGTCACCTAGGAATACCATCAGGTGCGTTTAGAACAATTTCTGAGCCTATGGTATGTTTGACGTGAAACCAAGCACCTATCTTGCATTCGACACTAACACTGTCTCCAAATGGACTGAAAGGAAATTCCACATGACCAACGTCACCTAGGAGATCCATCGGGTGTGTCCAAAACGATTTCCAAGCCTTTGGTACATTCAACGCCAACCGTGCACCTATCTTGTGTCAAGATTAGCACTCTCTCCAAACGGCCCAAATCGAGCTTCCACTTGAGCCTCGTCACCTAGGAGTACCATCGGGTGCATCCAAGACGATGTCTAAGCCTATGTTATGTTTGGCGCAAACCGTGCATCTATCTAACACTATCTCCAAATGGATTGAAATGAGATTCTAAATGACCCACGTCACCTAGGAGTTCTATTTGGTGTGTCCAAAATGACTTCCAAGCATATGGTAGGTTCAGCGTAAACCATGCACCTTACTTGCGTCAGGATTAGCACAATCTCCAAATGGACCAAATCGAGCTTCCACCTGAGCCTCGTCACCTAGGAATACCATCAGGTGCGTTTAGAACAATTTCTGAGCCTATGGTATGTTTGACGTGAAACCAAGCACCTATCTTGCATTCGACACTAACACTGTCTCCAAATGGACTGAAAGGAAATTCCACATGACCAACGTCACCTAGGAGATCCATCGGGTGTGTCCAAAACGATTTCCAAGCCTTTGGTACATTCAACGCCAACCGTGCACCTATCTTGTGTCAAGATTAGCACTCTCTCCAAACGGCCCAAATCGAACTTCCACTTGAGCCTCGTCACCTAGGAGTACCATCGGGTGCATCCAAGACGATGTCTAAGCCTATGTTATGTTTGGCGCAAACCGTGCATCTATCTAACACTATCTCCAAATGGATTGAAATGAGATTCTAAATGACCCACGTCACCTAGGAGTTCTATTTGGTGTGTCCAAAATGACTTCCAAGCATATGGTAGGTTCAGCGTAAACCATGCACCTTACTTGCGTCAGGATTAGCACAATCTCTAAATGGACCAAATCGAGCTTCCACCTGAGCCTCGTCACCTAGGAATACCATCAGGTGCGTTTAGAACAATTTTTGAGCCTATGGTACGTTTGACGTGAAACCGGGCACCTATCTTGCATTCAACACTAACACTATCTCCAAATGGACTGAAAGGAGATTCCACATGACCAACGTCACCTAGGAGATCCATCGGGTGCGTCCAAAATGATTTCCAAGCCTTTGGTACATTCAACGCAAACCGTGCACCTGTCTTGTGTCAAGATTAGCACTCTCTACAAACTGTCCAAATCGAGCTTCCACTTGAGCCTCGTCACCTAGGAGTACCATCGGGTGCGTCCAAGACGATTTCTAAGGCAATAGTATGTTTGGCACAAACCGCGCACCTATCTAACACTGTCTCCAAACGGACTGAAATGAGATTCCACATGACCCACGTCACCTAGGTGTTCTATTAGGTGTGTCCAAAACGATTTTTGAGCCTGTGGTATGTTCGGCGCAAAACGTGCACCTATCTTGCGTCAACATTAGCACTATCTCCAAACGGACTGAAACAAGAATCCACTTGAGCCTCGTCACCCATGAATACCATCGGGTGCGTCCAAAACGATTTCTGAGCCTATGGTATGTTTGGCGCAAACCGTTCACCTATCTTGCACCGACACTAACACTATCTCCGAATGGAATGAAATCAGATTCCACTTGACCCACGTCACCTAGGAGTTCTATCGGGTGTGTCCAAAATGACTTCCAAGCATATGGTACGTTCGGCGTAAACCATGCACCTATCTTGCGTCTAGGAGTACCATCGGGTGCGTCAAAAATGATTTCTAAGCCTATGGTATGTTTGACGCGAAAGCAAGCACCTATCTTGCATTGACATTAAGACTGTCTCCGAACAGACTGAAACGAGATTCCACATGACCAACATCACCTAGGAGATCCATCGGGTGCGTCCAAAATGATTTCCATGCCTATGGTACATTTAACGCAAACCGTGCACGTATCTTGCGTCAAGATTAGCCCTCTCTACAAACTGTCCAAATCGAGCTTCCACTTGAGCCTCGTCACCTAGGAGTACCATCGGGTGCGTCCAAGACGATTTCTAAGCCTATAGTATGTTTGGCGCAAACCGCGCACCTATCTAACCCTGTCTCCAAACGGACTGAAATGCGATTCCACATGACCCACGTCACCTAGGTGTTCTATTAGGTGTGTCCAAAATGATTTTTGAACCCGTAGTATGTTCGGCGCAAAACGTGCACCTATCTTGCGTCAACATTAGCACTATCTCCAAATGGACTGAAACAAGAATCCACTTGAGCCTCGTCACCCATGAGTACCATCGGGTGCGTCCAAAACGATTTCTGAGCCTATGGTATGTTTGGCGCAAACCGTTCACCTATCTTGCACCGACACTAACACTATCTCCAAATGGAATGAAATCAGATTCCACTTGACCCACGTCACCTAGGAGTTCTATCGGGTGTGTCCAAAATGACTTCCAAGCATATGGTACGTTCGGCGTAAACCATGCACCTATCTTGCATCTAGGAGTACCATCGGGTGCATCAAAAACGATTTCTAAGCCTATGGTATGTTTGACGCGAAAGCAAGCACCTATCTTGCATTGACATTAAGACTGTCTCCGAACAGACTGAAACGAGATTCCACATGACCAACATCACCTAGGAGATCCATCGGGTGCGTCCAAAATGATTTCCATGCCTATGGTACATTTAACGCAAACCGTGCACGTATCTTGCGTCAAGATTAGCCCTCTCTACAAACTGTCCAAATCGAGCTTCCACTTGAGCCTCGTCACCTAGGAGTACCATCGGGTGCGTCCAAGACGATTTCTAAGCCTATAGTATGTTTGGCGCAAACCGCGCACCTATCTAACCCTGTCTCCAAACGGACTGAAATGCGATTCCACATGACCCACGTCACCTAGGTGTTCTATTAGGTGTGTCCAAAATGATTTTTGAACCCATAGTATGTTCGGCGCAAAACGTGCACCTATCTTGCGTCAACATTAGCACTATCTCCAAATGGACTGAAACAAGAATCCACATGAGCCTCGTCACCCATGAGTACCATCGGGTGCGTCCAAAACGAGTTCTGAGCCTATGGTATGTTTGGCGCAAACCGTTCACCTATCTTGCACCGACACTAACACTATCTCCAAATGGAATGAAATCAGATTCCAGTTGACCCACGTCACCTAGGAGTTCTATCGGGTGTGTCCAAAATGACTTTCAAGCATATGGTACGTTCGGCGTAAACCATGCACCTATCTTGCGTCTAGGAGTACCATCGGGTGCGTCAAAAATGATTTCTAAGCCTATGGTATGTTTGACGCGAAAGCAAGCACCTATCTTACATTGACATTAAGACTGTCTCCGAACAGACTGAAACAAGATTCCACATGACCAACATCACCTAGGAGATCCATCGGGTGCATCCAAAATGATTTCCATGCCTATGGTACATTTAACGCAAACCGTGACCTATCTTGCGCCCAGATTAGCCCTCTCTCCAAACGGACCGAATCGAGCTTCCACTCGAGCCTCATCGACTAGGAGTACCATCGGGTGCGTTCAAGACGATGTCTGAGCCTATGTTATGTTTGAAACAAACCGTGCACCTATCTAACAGTATCTCCAAATGGATTGAAATGAGATTCCAAATGACCCACGTCACCTAGGAGTTCTATTTGGTGTGTCCAAACTGACTTCCAAGCATATGGTAGGTTTGGCGTAAACCATGCACCTATCTTGCGTTAGGATTAGCACTATTTCCAAATGGACCAAATGGATCTTCCACCTGAGCCTCGTCACCTAGGAATACCATCAGTTGTGTTTAGAACAATTTCTGAGCCTATGGTACATTTGACGCGAAACCGAGCACCTATCTTGCATTCGACACTAACACTGTCTCCAAATGGACTGAAAGGAGATTCCACATGACCAACGTCACCTAGGAGATCCATCGGGTGCGTCCAAAATGATTTCCAAGCCTTTGGTACATTCAACGCAAACCGTGCACCTATCTTGTGTCAAGATTAGCACACTCTCCAAACGGCCCAAATCGAGCTTCCACTTGAGCCTCGTCACCTAGGAGTACCATCGGGTGCATCCAAGTAGATGTCTGAGCCTATGTTATGTTTGGCGCAAACCGTGCATCTATCTAACACTATCTCCAAACGGATTGAAATGAGATTCCAAATGACCCACGTCAGCTAGGAGTTCTATTTGGTGTGTCCAAAATGACTTCCAAGCATATGGTAGGTTCGGCGTAAACCATGCACCTTACTTGCGTCAAGATTAGCACAATCTCCAAATGGACCAAATCGAGCTTCCACCTGAGCCTCGTCACTTAGGAATACCATCAGGTGCGTTTAGAACAATTTCTGAGCCTATGGTACGTTTGACGCGAAACCGAGCACCTATCTTGCATTCGACACTAACACTGTCTCCAAATGGACTGAAAGGAAATTCCACATGACCAATGTCACCTAGGAGATCCATCGGGTGTGTCCAAAATGATTTCCAAGCCTTTGGTACATTCAACGCAAACCGTGCACCTATCTTGTGTCAAGATTAGCACTCTATCCAAACGGCCCAAATCGAGCTTCCACTTGAGCCTCGTCACCTAGGAGTACCATCGGGTGCATCCAAGTAGATGTCTGAGCCTATGTTATGTTTGGCGCAAACCGTGCATCTATCTAACACTATCTCCAAACGGATTGAAATGAGATTCCAAATGACCCACGTCACCTAGGAGTTCTATTTGGTGTGTCCAAAATGACTTCCAAGCATATGGTAGGTTCGGCGTAAACCATGCACCTTACTTGCGTCAGGATTAGCACTATCTCCAAATGGACCAAATCGAGCTTCCACCTGAGCCTCGTCACCTAGGAATGCCATCAGGTGCGTTTAGAACAATTTCTGAGCCTATGGTACGTTTGACGTGAAACCAAGCACCTATCTTGCATTCGACACTAACACTGTCTCCAAATGGACTGAAAGGAAATTCCACATGACCAACGTCACCTAGGAGATCCATCGGGTGCGTCCAAAATGATTTTCAAGCCTTTGATACATTCAACGCCAACCGTGCACCTATCTTGTGTCAAGATTAGCACTCTCTCCAAACGGCCCAAATCGAGCTTCCACTTGAGCCTCGTCACCTAGGAGTACCATCGAGTGCATCCAAGTAGATGTCTGAGCCTATGTTATGTTTGGCGCAAACCGTGCATCTATCTAACACTATCTCCAAACGGATTGAAATGAGATTCCAAATGACCCACGTCACCTAGGAGTTCTATTTGGTGTGTCCAAAATGACTTCCAAGCAAATGGTAGGTTCGGCGTAAACCATGCACCTTACTTGCGTCAGGATTAGCACAATCTCCAAATGGACCAAATCGAGCTTCCACCTGAGCCTCGTCACCTAGGAATACCATTAGGTGCGTTTAGAACAATTTCTGAGCCTATGGTACGTTTGACGCGAAACCGAGCACCTATCTTGCATTCGACACTAACACTGTCTCCAAATGGACTGAAAGGAAATTCCACATGACCAACGTCACCTAGGAGATCCATCGGGTGCGTCCAAAATGATTTCCAAGCCTTTGGTACATTCAACGCCAACCGTGCACCTATCTTGTGTCAAGATTAGCACTCTCTCCAAACGGCCCAAATCGAGCTTCCACTTGAGCCTCGTCACCTAGGAGTACCATCGGGTGCATCCAAGTAGATGTCTGAGCCTATGTTATGTTTGGCACAAACCGTGCATCCATCTAACACTATCTCCAAACGGATTGAAATGAGATTCCAAATGACCCACGTCACCTAGGAGTTCTATTTGGTGTGTCCAAAATGACTTCCAAGCATATGGTAGGTTCGGCGTAAACCATGCACCTTACTTGCGTCAGGGTTAGCACAATCTCCAAATGGACCAAATCGAGCTTCCACCTGAGCCTCGTCACCTAGGAATACCATCAGGTGCGTTTAGAACAATTTCTGAGCCTATGGTACGTTTGACGCGAAACCGAGCACCTATCTTGCATTCGACACTAACACTATCTCCAAATGGACTGAAAGGAGATTCCACATGACCAACGTCACCTAGGAGATCCATCGGGTGCGTCCAAAATGATTTTCAAGCCTTTGGTACATTCAACGCCAACCGTGCACCTATCTTGTGTCAAGATTAGCACTCTCTCCAAACGGCCCAAATCAAGCTTCCACTTGAGCCTCGTCACCTAGGAGTACCATCGGGTGCATCCAAGTAGATGTCTGAGCCTATGTTATGTTTGGCGCAAACCGTGCATCCATCTAACACTATCTCCAAACGGATTGAAATGAGATTCCAAATGACCCACGTCACCTAGGAGTTCTATTTGGTGTGTCGAAAATGACTTCCAAGCATATGGTAGGTTCGGCGTAAACCATGCACCTTACTTGCGTCAGGATTAGCACAATCTCCAAATGGACCAAATCGAGCTTCCACCTGAGCCTCGTCACCTAGGAATACCATCAGGTGCGTTTAGAACAATTTCTGAGCCTATGGTATGTTTGACGTGAAACCAAGCACCTATCTTGCATTCGACACTAACACTGTCTCCAAATGGACTGAAAGGAGATTCCACATGACCAACGTCACCTAGGAGATCCATCGGGTGTGTCCAAAACGATTTCCAAGCCTTTGGTACATTCAACGCCAACCGTGCACCTATCTTGTGTCAAGATTAGCACTCTCTCCAAACGGCCCAAATCGAGCTTCCACTTGAGCCTCGTCACCTAGGAGTACCATCGGGTGCATCCAAGACGATGTCTAAGCCTATGTTATGTTTGGCGCAAACCGTGCATCTATCTAACACTATCTCCAAATGGATTGAAATGAGATTCTAAATGACCCACGTCACCTAGGAGTTCTATTTGGTGTGTCCAAAATGACTTCCAAGCATATGGTAGGTTCAGCGTAAACCATGCACCTTACTTGCGTCAGGATTAGCACAATCTCCAAATGGACCAAATCGAGCTTCCACCTGAGCCTCGTCACCTAGGAATACCATCAGGTGCGTTTAGAACAATTTCTGAGCCTATGGTATGTTTGACGTGAAACCAAGCACCTATCTTGCATTCGACACTAACACTGTCTCCAAATGGACTGAAAGGAAATTCCACATGACCAACGTCACCTAGGAGATCCATCGGGTGTGTCCAAAACGATTTCCAAGCCTTTGGTACATTCAACGCCAACCGTGCACCTATCTTGTGTCAAGATTAGCACTCTCTCCAAACGGCCCAAATCGAGCTTCCACTTGAGCCTCGTCACCTAGGAGTACCATCGGGTGCATCCAAGATGATGTCTAAGCCTATGTTATGTTTGGCGCAAACCGTGCATCTATCTAACACTATCTCCAAATGGATTGAAATGAGATTCTAAATGACCCACGTCACCTAGGAGTTCTATTTGGTGTGTCCAAAATGACTTCCAAGCATATGGTAGGTTCAGCGTAAACCATGCACCTTACTTGCGTCAGGATTGGCACAATCTCTAAATGGACCAAATCGAGCTTCCACCTGAGCCTCGTCACCTAGGAATACCATCAGGTGCGTTTAGAACAATTTCTGAGCCTATGGTACGTTTGACGTGAAACCGGGCACCTATCTTGCATTCAACACTAACACTATCTCCAAATGGACTGAATGGAGATCCCACATGACCAACGTCACCTAGGAGATCCATCGGATGCGTCTAAAATGATTTCCAAGCCTTTGGTACATTCAACGCAAACCGTGCACCTGTCTTGTGTCAAGATTAGCACTCTCTACAAACTGTCCAAATCGAGCTTCCACTTGAGCCTCGTCACCTAGGAGTACCATCGGGTGCGTCCAAGACGATTTCTAAGGCAATAGTGTGTTTGGCACAAACCGCGCACCTATCTAACACTGTCTCCAAACGGACTGAAATGAGATTCCACATGACCCACGTCACCTAGGTGTTCTATTAGGTGTGTCCAAAACGATTTTTGAGCCTGTGTTATGTTCGGCGCAAAACGTGCACCTATCTTGCGTCAACATTAGCACTATCTCCAAACGGACTGAAACAAGAATCCACTTGAGCCTCGTCACCCATGAATACCATCGGGTGCGTCCAAAACGATTTCTGAGCCTATGGTATGTTTGGCGCAAACCGTTCACCTATCTTGCACCGACACTAACACTATCTCCAAATGGAATGAAATCAGATTCCACTTGACCCACGTCACCTAGGAGTTCTATCGGGTGTGTCCAAAATGACTTCCAAGCATATGGTACGTTCGGCGTAAACCATGCACCTATCTTGCGTCTAGGAGTACCATCGGGTGCGTCAAAAATGATTTCTAAGCCTATGGTATGTTTGACGCGAAAGCAAGCACCTATCTTGCATTGACATTAAGACTGTCTCCGAACAGACTGAAACGAGATTCCACATGACCAACATCACCTAGGAGATCCATCGGGTGCGTCCAAAATGATTTCCATGCCTATGGTACATTTAACGCAAACCGTGCACGTATCTTGCGTCAAGATTAGCCCTCTCTACAAACTGTCCAAATCGAGCTTCCACTTGAGCCTCGTCACCTAGGAGTACCATCGGGTGCGTCCAAGACGATTTCTAAGCCTATAGTATGTTTGGCGCAAACCGCGCACCTATCTAACCCTGTCTCCAAACGGACTGAAATGCGATTCCACATGACCCACGTCACCTAGGTGTTCTATTAGGTGTGTCCAAAATGATTTTTGAACCCGTAGTATGTTCGGCACAAAACGTGCACCTATCTTGCGTCAACATTAGCACTATCTCCAAATGGACTGAAACAAGAATCCACTTGAGCCTCGTCACCCATGAGTACCATCGGGTGCGTCCAAAACGATTTCTGAGCCTATGGTATGTTTGGCGCAAACCGTTCACCTATCTTGCACCGACACTAACACTATCTCCAAATGGAATGAAATCAGATTCCACTTGACCCACGTCACCTAGGAGTTCTATCGGGTGTGTCCAAAATGACTTCCAAGCATATGGTACGTTCGGCGTAAACCATGCACCTATCTTGCATCTAGGAGTACCATCGGGTGCATCAAAAACGATTTCTAAGCCTATGGTATGTTTGACGCGAAAGCAAGCACCTATCTTGCATTGACATTAAGACTGTCTCCGAACAGACTGAAACGAGATTCCACATGACCAACATCACCTAGGAGATCCATCGGGTGCGTCCAAAATGATTTCCATGCCTATGGTACATTTAACGCAAACCGTGCACGTATCTTGCGTCAAGATTAGCCCTCTCTACAAACTGTCCAAATCGAGCTTCCACTTGAGCCTCGTCACCTAGGAGTACCATCGGGTGCGTCCAAGACGATTTCTAAGCCTATAGTATGTTTGGCGCAAACCGCGCACCTATCTAACCCTGTCTCCAAACGGACTGAAATGCGATTCCACATGACCCACGTCACCTAGGTGTTCTATTAGGTGTGTCCAAAATGATTTTTGAACCCATAGTATGTTCGGCGCAAAACGTGCACCTATCTTGCGTTCAACACTAACACTATCTCCAAATGGACTGAAAGGAGATTCCACATGACCAACGTCACCTAGGAGATCCATCGGGTGCGTCCAAAATGATTTCCAAGCCTTTGGTACATTCAACGCAAACCGTGCACCTGTCTTGTGTCAAGATTAGCACTCTCTACAAACTGTCCAAATCGAGCTTCCACTTGAGCCTCGTCACCTAGGAGTACCATCGGGTGCGTCCAAGACGATTTCTAAGGCAATAGTATGTTTGGCACAAACCGCGCACCTATCTAACACTGTCTCCAAACGGACTGAAATGAGATTCCACATGACCCACGTCACCTAGGTGTTCTATTAGATGTGTCCAAAATGATTTTTGAGCCTGTGGTATGTTCGGCGCAAAACGTGCACCTATCTTGCGTCAACATTAGCACTATCTCCAAACGGACTGAAACAAGAATCCACTTGAGCCTCGTCACCCATGAATACCATCGGGTGCGTCCAAAATGATTTCTGAGCCTATGGTATGTTTGGCGCAAACCGTTCACCTATCTTGCACCGACACTAACACTATCTCCAAATGGAATGAAATCAGATTCCACTTGACCCACGTCACCTAGGAGTTCTATCGGGTGTGTCCAAAATGACTTCCAAGCATATGGTACGTTCGGCGTAAACCATGCACCTATCTTGCGTCTAGGAGTACCATCGGGTGCGTCAAAAATGATTTCTAAGCCTATGGTATGTTTGACGCGAAAGCAAGCACCTATCTTGCATTGACATTAAGACTGTCTCCGAACAGACTGAAACAAGATTCCACATGACCAACATCACCTAGGAGATCCATCGGGTGCATCCAAAATGATTTCCATGCCTATGGTACATTTAACGCAAACCGTGCACCTATCTTGCGCCCAGATTAGCCCTCTCTCCAAACGGACCGAATCGAGCTTCCACTCGAGCCTCATCGACTAGGAGTACCATCGGGTGCATTCAAGACGATGTCTGAGCCTATGTTATGTTTGGCACAAACCGTGCAACTATCTAACAGTATCTCCAAACGGATTGAAATGAGATTCCAAATGACCCACGTCACCTAGGAGTTCTATTTGGTGTGTCCAAACTGACTTCCAAGCATATGGTAGGTTTGGCGTAAACCATGCACCTATCTTGCGTTAGGATTAGCACTATTTCCAAATGGACCAAATGGATCTTCCACCCGAGCCTCGTCACCTAGGAATACCATCAGGTGCGTTTAGAACAATTTCTGAGCCTATGGTACGTTTGACACGAAACCGAGCACCTATCTTGCATTCGACACTAACACTATCTCCAAATGGACTGAAAGGAGATTCCACATGACCAACGTCACCTAGGAGATCCATCGGGTGCATCCAAAACGATTTCCAAGCCTTTGGTACATTCAACACAAACCGTGCACCTATCTTGTGTCAAGATTAGCACTCTCTCCAAACGGCCCAAATCGAGCTTCCACTTGAGCCTCGTCACCTAGGAGTACCATCGGGTGCATCCAAGTAGATGTCTGAGCCTATGTTATGTTTGGCGCAAACCGTGCATCTATCTAACACTATCTCCAAACGGATTGAAATGAGATTCCAAATGACCCACGTCACCTAGGATTTCTATTTGGTGTGTCCAAAATGACTTCCAAGCATATGGTAGGTTTGGCGTAAACCATGCACCATACTTGCGTCAGGATTAGCACTATCTCCAAATGGACCAAATCGAGCTTCCACCTGAGCCTCGTCACCTAGGAATACCATTAGGTGCGTTTAGAACAATTTCTGAGCCTATGGTATGTTTGACGCGAAACCAAGCACCTATGTTGCATTCAACACTAACACTATCTCCAAATGGACTGAAAGGAGATTCCACATGACCAACGTCACCTAGGAGATCCATCGGGTGCGTCCAAAATGATTTTCAAGCCTTTGGTACATTCAACGCCAACCGTGCACCTATCTTGTGTCAAGATTAGCACTCTCTCCAAACGGCCCAAATCGAGCTTCCACTTGAGCCTCGTCACCTAGGAGTACCATCGGGTGCATCCAAGTAGATGTCTGAGCCTATGTTATGTTTGGCGCAAACCGTGCATCTATCTAACACTATCTCCAAACGGATTGAAATGAGATTCCAAATGACCCACATCACCTAGGAGTTCTATTTGGTGTGTCCAAAATGACTTCCAAGCATATGGTAGGTTCGGCGTAAACCATGCACCTTACTTGCGTCAGGATTAGCACAATCTCCAAATGGACCAAATCGAGCTTCCACCTGAGCCTCGTCACCTAGGAATACCATCAGGTGCGTTTAGAACAATTTCTGAGCCTATGGTATGTTTGACGTGAAACCGAGCACCTATCTTGCATTCGACACTAACACTATCTCCAAATGGACTGAAAGGAGATTCCACATGACCAACGTCACCTAGGAGATCCATCGGGTGCGTCCAAAATGATTTTCAAGCCTTTGGTACATTCAACGCCAACCGTGCACCTATCTTGTGTCAAGATTAGCACTCTCTCCAAACGGCCCAAATCGAGCTTCCACTTGAGCCTCGTCACCTAGGAGTACCATCGGGTGCATCCAAGTAGATGTCTGAGCCTATGTTATGTTTGGCGCAAACCGTGCATCTATCTAACACTATCTCCAAACGGATTGAAATGAGATTCCAAATGACCCACATCACCTAGGAGTTCTATTTGGTGTGTCCAAAATGACTTCCAAGCATATGGTAGGTTCGGCGTAAACCATGCACCTTACTTGCGTCAGGATTAGCACAATCTCCAAATGGACCAAATCGAGCTTCCACCTGAGCCTCGTCACCTAGGAATACCATCAGGTGCGTTTAGAACAATTTCTGAGCCTATGGTATGTTTGACGTGAAACCGAGCACCTATCTTGCATTCGACACTAACACTGTCTCCAAATGGACTGAAAGGAAATTCCACATGACCAACGTCACCTAGGAGATCCATCGGGTGCGTCCAAAATGATTTCCAAGCCTTTGGTACATTCAACGCCAACCGTGCACCTATCTTGTGTCAAGATTAGCACTCTCTCCAAACGGCCCAAATCGAGCTTCCACTTGAGCCTCGTCACCTAGGAGTACCATCGGGTGCATCCAAGACGATGTCTAAGCCTATGTTTTGTTTGGCGCAAACCGTGCATCTATCTAACACTATCTCCAAATGGATTGAAATGAGATTCTAAATGACCCACGTCACCTAGGAGTTCTATTTGGTGTGTCCAAAATGACTTCCAAGCATATGGTAGGTTCGGCGTAAACCATGCACCTTACTTGCGTCAGGGTTAGCACAATCTCCAAATGGACCAAATCGAGCTTCCACCTGAGCCTCGTCACCTAGGAATACCATCAGGTGCGTTTAGAACAATTTCTGAGCCTATGGTACGTTTGACGCGAAACCGAGCACCTATCTTGCATTCGACACTAACACTATCTCCAAATGGACTGAAAGGAGATTCCACATGACCAACGTCACCTAGGAGATCCATCAGGTGCGTCCAAAATGATTTCCAAGCCTTTGGTACATTCAACGCAAACCATGCACCTGTCTTGTGTCAAGATTAGCACTCTCTACAAACTGTCCAAATCGAGCTTCCACTTGAGCCTCGTCACCTAGGAGTACCATCGGGTGCGTCCAAGATGATTTCTAAGGCAATAGTATGTTTGGCACAAACCGTGCACCTATCTAACAATGTCTCCAAACGGACTGAAATGAGATTCCACATGACCCACGTCACCTAGGTGTTCTATTAGGTGTGTCCAAAATGATTTTTGAGCCTGTGGTATGTTCGGCGCAAAACGTGCACCTATCTTGCGTCAACTTTAGCACTATCTCCAAACGGACTAAAACAAGAATCCACTTGAGCCTCGTCACCCATGAGTACCATCGGGTGCGTCCAAAATGATTTCTGAGCCTATGGTATGTTTGGCGCAAACCGTTCACCTATCTTGCACCGACACTAACACTATCTCCAAATGGAATGAAATCAGATTCCACTTGACCCACGTCACCTAGGAGTTCTATCGGGTGTGTCCAAAATGACTTCCAAGCATATGGTACGTTTGGCATAAACCATGCACCTATCTTGCGTCTAGGAGTACCATCGGGTGCGTCAAAAATGATTTCTAAGCCTATGGTATGTTTGACGCGAAAGCAAGCACCTATCTTGCATTGACATTAAGACTATCTCCGAACAGACTGAAACAAGATTCCACATGACCAACATCACCTAGGAGATCCATCGGGTGCATCCAAAATGATTTCCATGCCTATGGTACATTTAACGCAAACCGTGCACCTATCTTGCGCCCAGATTAGCCCTCTCTCCAAACGGACCGAATCGAGCTTCCACTCGAGCCTCATCGACTAGGAGTACCATCGGGTGCGTTCAAGACGATGTCTGAGCCTATGTTATGTTTGGCGCAAACCGTGCACCTATCTAACAGTATCTCCAAACGGATTGAAATGAGATTCCAAATGACCCACGTCACCTAGGAGTTCTATTTGGTGTGTCCAAACTGACTTCCAAGCATATGGTAGGTTTGGCGTAAACACTGTTCGCCTAAACGGTCATTTAGCCCGTTTAAACACCGTATAAACGCTACACGGTGGTGCGCCGTTTCCATTTAATCACCCGTTTATCCCGTTTAATTGGCCGTTTAGCCCGTTTAATAGGACGTTTTGCCCGAATAATGGCTAAACGGTAGGTGACCGACTGTTTACCGTTTAGCGTTTAGGAAAACACTGGGCGTAAACCATGCACCTATCTTGCGTCAAGATTAGCACTATTTCCAAATGGACCAAATGGATCTTCCACCTGAGCCTCGTCACCTAGGAATACCATCAGGTGCGTTTAGAACAATTTCTGAGCCTATGGTACGTTTGACGCGAAACCGAGCACCTATCTTGCATTCGACACTAACACTGTCTCCAAATGGACTGAAAGGAGATTCCACATGACCAACGTCACCTAGGAGACCCATCGGGTGCGTCCAAAATGATTTCCAAGCCTTTGGTACATTCAACGCAAACCGTGCACCTGTCTTGTGTCAAGATTAGCACTCTCTACAAACTGTCCAAATCGAGCTTCCACTTCAGCCTCGTCACCTAGGAGTACCATCAGGTGCGTCCATGACGATTTCTAAGCCAATAGTATGTTTGGCGCAAACCGCGCACCTATCTAACACTGTCTCCAAACGGACTAAAATGAGATTCCACATGACCCACGTCACCTAGGTGTTCTATTAGGTGTGTCCAAAACGATTTTTGAGCCTGTGGTATGTTCAGCGCAAAACATGCACCTATCTTGCATCAACATTAGCACTATCTCCAAACGGACTGAAACAAGAATCCACTTGAGCCTCGTCACCCATGAGTACCATCGGGTGCGTCCAAAACGATTTCTGAGCCTATGGTATGTTTGGCGCAAACCGTTCACCTATCTTGCACCGACACTAACACTAACTCCAAATGGAATGAAATCAGATTCCACTTGACCCACGTCACCTAGGAGTTCTATCGGGTGTGTCCAAAATGACTTCCAAGCATATGGTACGTTCGGCATAAACCTTGCACCTATCTTGCGTCTAGGAGTACCGTCGGGTGCGTCAAAAACGATTTCTAAGCCTATGGTATGTTTGACGCGAAGGCAAGCACCTATCTTGCATTGACATTAACACTGTCTCCGAACAGACTGAAACGAGATTCCACATGACCAACATCACCTAGGAGATCCATCAGGTGCGTCCAAAATGATTTCCATGCCTATGGTACATTTAACGCAAACCGTGCACCTATCTTGCGCCAAGATTAGCCCTCTCTCTCCAAACGGACTGAATCGAGCTTCCACTCGAGCCTCATCGACTAGGAGTACCATCGGGTGCGTTCAAGATGATGTCTGAGCCTATGTTATGTTTGGCGCAAATCGTGCACCTATCTAACAGTATCTCCAAATGGATTGAAATGAGATTCCAAATGACCCACGTCACCTAGGAGTTCTATTTGGTGTGTCCAAACTGACTTCCAAGCATATGGTAGGTTTGGCGTAAACCATGCACCTATCTTGCGTTAGGATTAGCACTATTTCCAAATGGACCAAATCGAGCTTCCACTTTAGCCTCATCACCTAGGAGTACCATCGGGTGCGTTTAAAACAATTTCTGAGCCTATGGTACATTTGACGCGAAACCGAGCACCTACCTTGCATTCGACACTAACACTGTCTCCAAATTGACTGAAAGGAGATTCCACATGACCAACGTCACCTAGGAGATCCATCGGGTGCATTCAAATCGATTTCCAAGCCTATGGTACATTGAACGCAAACCATGCACCTATCTTGCGTCAAGATTAGCACTCTCTCCAAACGGCCCAAATCGAGCTTCCACGGGAACCTCATCACCTAGGAGTACCATCGGGTGTGTCCAAGATGATTTCTAAGCCTATAGTATGTTTGGCGCAAACCGTGCACCTATCTAACACTGTCTCCAAATGGACCGAAATGACATTCCACATGACCCACATCTCCTAGGAGTTCTATTAGGTGTGTCCAAAACCATTTTTGAGCCTGTGGTATGTTCAGCGTAAAACGTGCACCTATCTTGCGTCAACATTAGGACTATCTCCAAACGGAATGAAACAAGAATCCTCTTGAGCCTCGTCACCTATGAGTACCGTCAGGTGCGTCCAAAATGATTTCTGAGCCTATGGTACGTTTGGCGCAAACCGTGCACCTATCTTGCACCAACACTAACACTATCTCCAAATGGACCGAAATCAGATTCCACAAGACCCACGTCACCAGGAGTTCTATCGGGTGTGTCAAAAATGACTTCCAAGCATATGGTATGTTCGGCGTAAACCATGCACCTATCTTGCGTCAGGATTAGCACTATCTCCAAATGGAACAAATCAAGCTTCCACTTTAGCCTTGTCACCTAGGAGTACCATCAGGTGCGTCTAAAATGATTTCTAAGCCTATGGTATGTTTGACGCGAAACCGAGCACCTATCTTGCATCGACACTAACACTGTCTCCGAACGGACTGAAACAAGATTTCACATAACCAACGTCACCTAGGAGATCCGTCGGGTGCGTCCAAAACGATTTCCAATCCTATGGTACATTCAACGCAAATCGTGCACCTATCTTGCGTCAAGATTAGCACTCTCTCCAAATGGACCGAATCGAGCTTCCACTTGAGCCTCATCAACTAGGAGTACCATTGGGTGCGTCCAAGATGATTTCTAAGCCTATGGTATGTTTGGCGCAAACCGTGCACCTATCTAACACTATCTTCAAACGGACCAAAATGAGATTCCAAATGACCCACGTCACCTAGGAGTTCTATCGGGTGTGTCTAAAAAGACTTCCAGGCATATGGTAGGTTTTGCGTAAACCATGCACCTATCTTGTGTCAGGATTAGCACTATCCCCAAATGGACCAAATCGAGCTTCCACCTGAGCCTCATCACCTAGGAGTACCATCGGGTGCGTTTAAAACAATTTCTGAGCCTATGGTAAGTTTGACATGAAACCGAGCACCTATCTTGCATTTGACACTAACACTTTCTCCAAATTGACTGAAAGGAGATTCCACATGACCAACGTCACCTAGGAGATCCATCGGGTGCGTCCAAAACGATTTCCAAGCCTATGGTACATTCAACGAAAACCGTGCACCTGTCTTGAGTCAAGATTAGCACTCTCTCCAAACGGTCCAAATCGAGCTTCCACTTGAACCTCGTCACCTAGGTGTACCATCGGGTGCGTCCAAGACGATTTTTAAGCCTATAGTATGTTTGGCGCAAACCGTGCACCTATCTAACACTGTCTCCAAACGGACCGAAATGACATTCTACATGACCCACGTCTCCTAGGAGTTCTACTGGGTGTATCCAAAACGATTTTCGAGCCTATGGTATGTTCTGCGCAAAACGTGCACCTATCTTGCGTCAACATTTGCACTATCTCCAAACGGACTGAAACGAGAATCCACTTGAGCATCGTCACCCATGAGTACCATCGGGTGCGTCCAAAACGATTTCTGAGCCTATGGTTTGTTTGACGCGAAACCGAGCACCTATCTTTCATCGACACTAACACTATCTCCGAATGGACTGAAACAAGATTCCACATGACCAATGTCACCTAGGAGATCCATCGGGTGCGTCCAAAACAATTTCCAAGCCTATGGTACATTCAACGCAAACTGTGCACCTATCTTGCGTCAAGATTAGTACACTCTCCAAACAGAACGAATCGAGCTTCCACTTGAGCCTCATCAACTAGGAGTACCATCGGGTGCGTCCAAGACGATTTCTGAGCCTATGGTATGTTTGGCACAAACCGTGCACCTATCTAACACTATCTCCAAACAGACCAAAATGAAATTCCAAATGACCCACGTCACCTAGGAGTTCTATCGGGTGCGTCTAAAAAGACTTCCAGGCATATGGTAGGTTTTGCGTAAACCATGCACCTATCTTGTGTCAGGATTAGCACTTTCCCAAAATGGACCAAATCGAGCTTCCACCTGAGCCTCATCACCTAGGAGTACCATCGGGTGCGTTTAAAACAATTTCTGAGCCTATGGTACGTTTGACGCGAAACCGAGCACCTATCTTGCATTCGACACTAACACTGTCTCCAAATTGACTGAAAGGAGATTACACATGACCAACGTCACCTAGGAGATCCATCGGGTGCGTTCAAATCGATTTCCAAGCCTATGGTACATTCAACGCAAACCATGCACCTGTCTTGCGTCAAGATTAGCACTCTATCCAAACAGCCCAAATCGAGCTTCCACTGGAACCTCATCACCTAGGAGTACCATCAGGTGTGTCCAAGACGATTTCTAAGCCTATAGTATGTTTGGCGCAAACCGTGCACCTATCTAACACTGTCTCCAAATGGACTGAAACGACATTCCACATCACCCACATCACCTAGGAGTTCTATTGGGTGTGTCCAAAACCATTTTCGAGCCTGTGTTATGTTCGGCGCAAAACGTGCACCTATCTTGCGTCAACATTAGCACTATCTCCAAACGGAATGAAACGAGAATACACTTGAGCCTCGTCACCTATGAGTACCGTCAGGTGCGTCCAAAACAATTTCTGAGCCTATGGTACGTTTGGCGCAAACCGTGCACCTATCTTGCAGCAACACTAACACTATCTCCAAATGGACCGAAATCAGATTCCACATGACCCACGTCACCAGGAGTTCTATCGAGTGTGTCCAAAATGACTTCCAAGCATATGGTACGTTCGGTGTAAACCATGCACCTATCTTGCGTAAGGATTAGCACTATCTCCAAATGGAACAAATCAAGCTTCCACTTTAGCCTTGTCACCTAGGAGTACCATCGGGTGCGTCTAAAATGATTTCTAAGCCTGTGGTATGTTTGACGTGAAACCGAGCACCTATCTTGCATCGACACTAGCACTGTCTCCGAACGGACTGAAACGAGATTCCACATAACCAACGTCACCTAGGAGATCCATCGGGTGCGTCCAAAACGATTTCCAAGCCTATGGTATGTTTGGCGAAAACCATGCACCTGTCTAACACTATCTTCAAACGGACCAAAATGAGATTCCAAATGACCCACGTCACCTAGGAGTTCTATCGGGTGTGTCTAAAAAGACTTCTAGGCATATGGTAGGTTTTGCGTAAACCATGCACCTATCTTGTGTCAGGATTAGCACTATCCCCAAATGGACCAAATCGAGCTTCCACCTGAGCCTCATCACCTAGGAGTACCATCGGGTGTGTTTAAAATAATTTCTGAGCCTATGGTAAGTTTGACGTGAAACCGAGCACCTATCTTGCATTCGACACTAACACTTTCTCCAAATTGACTGAAAGGAGATTCCACATGACCAACGTCACCTAGGAGATCCATCGGGTGCGTCCAAAACGATTTCCAAGCCTATGGTACATTCAATGAAAACCGTGCACCTGTCTTGAGTCAAGATTAGCACTCTCTCCAAACGGTCCAAATCGAGCTTCCACTTGAACCTCGTCACCTAGGTGTACCATCGGGTGCGTCCAAGACAATTTTTAAGCCTATAGTATGTTTGGCGCAAACCGTGCACCTATATAACACTGTCTCCAAACGGACCGAAATGACATTCCACATGACCCACGTCTCCAAGGAGTTCTACTGGGTGTATCCAAAACGATTTTCGAGCCTGTGGTATGTTCTGCGCAAAACGTGCACCTATCTTGCGTCAACATTTGCACTATCTCCAAACAGACTGAAACGAGAATCCACTTGAGCATCGTCACCCATGAGTACCATTGGGTGCGTCCAAAACGATTTCTGAGCCTATGGTTTGTTTGACGCGAAACCGAGCACCTATCTTTCATCGACACTAACACTATCTCCGAATGGACTGAAACAAGATTCCACATGACCAACGTCACCTAGGAGATCCATCGGGTGCGTCCAAAACAATTTCCAAGCCTATGGTACATTCAACGCAAACTGTGCACCTATCTTGCGTCAAGATTAGTACACTCTCCAAACAGAACGAATCAAGCTTCCACTTGAGCCTCATCAACTAGGAGTACCATCGGGTGCGTCCAAGACGTTTTCTGAGCCTATGGTATGTTTGGCGCAAACCGTGCACCTATCTAACACTATCTCCAAATAGACCGAAATGAAATTCCAAATGACCCACGTCACCTAGGAGTTCTATCGGGTGCGTCTAAAAAGACTTCCAGGCATATGGTAGGTCTTGCGTAAACCATGCACCTATCTTGTGTCAGGATTAGCACTTTCCCCAAATGGACCAAATCGAGCTTCCACCTGAGCCTCATCACCTAGGAGTACCATCGGGTGCGTTTAAAACAATTTCTGAGCCTATGGTACGTTTGACGCGAAACCGAGCACCTATCTTGCATTCGACACTAACACTGTCTCCAAATTGACTGAAAGGAGATTCCACATGACCAACGTCACCTAGGAGATCCATCGGGTGCGTTCAAATCGATTTCCAAGCCTATGGTACATTCAACGCAAACCATGCACCTGTCTTGCGTCAAGATTAGCACTCTATCCAAACAGCCCAAATCGAGCTTCCACTGGAACCTCATCACCTAGGAGTACCATCAGGTGTGTCCAAGACGATTTCTAAGCCTATAGTATGTTTGGCGCAAACCGTGCACCTATCTAACACTGTCTCCAAATAGACTGAAATGACATTCCACATGACCCACATCACCTAGGAGTTCTATTGGGTGTGTCCAAAACCATTTTCGAGCCTGTGGTATGTTCGGCGCAAAACGTGCACCTATCTTGCGTCAACATTAGCACTATCTCCAAACAGAATGAAACGAGAATACACTTGAGCCTCGTCACCTATTAGTACCGTCAGGTGCGTCTAAAACAATTTCTGAGCCTATGGTACGTTTGGCGCAAACCGTGCACCTATCTTGCAGCAACACTAACACTATCTCCAAATGGACCGAAATCAGATTCCACATGACCCACGTCACCAGGAGTTCTATAGGGTGTGTCCAAAATGACTTGCAAGCATATGGTACGTTCGGTGTAAACCATGCACCTATCTTGCGTCAGGATTAGCACTATCTCCAAATGGAACAAATCAAGCTTCCACTTTAGCCTTGTCACCTAGGATTACCATCGGGTGCGTCTAAAATGATTTCTAAGCCTATGGTATGTTTGACGCGAAACTGAGCACCTATCTTGCATCGACACTAACACTATCTCCGAATGGACTGAAACATGATTCCACATGACCAACGTCACTTAGGAGATCCATCGGGTGTGTCCAAAACGATTTCCATGCCTATGGTACATCAACGCAAACCGTGCACCCATCTTGCATCAAGATTAGCACTCTCTCCAAACGGACTGAATCGAGCTTCCACTTGAGCCTCATCAACTAGGAGTACCATTGGGTGCGTCCAAGATGAATTCTAAGCCTATGGTATGTTAGGCGCAAACCGTGCACCTATCTAACACTATCTTCAAACGGACCGAAATGAGATTCCAAATGACCCACGTCACCTAGATCGGGTGTGTCTAAAAAGACTTCTAGGCATATGGTAGGTTTTGCATAAACTGTGCACCTATCTTGTGTCAGGTTTAGCACTATCTCCAAATGGACCAAATAGAGCTTCCACCTGAGCCTCGTAACCTAGGAGTACCATCGGGTACGTTTAAAACAATTTTTCAGCCTATGGTACATTTGACGCGAAACCGAGCACCTATCTTGCATTCAACACTAACACTGTCTCCAAATTGACTGAAAGGAGATTCCACATGACCAACGTCACCTAGGAGATCCATTGGCTGCGTCCAAAACGATTTCCAAGCCTATGGTACATTCAATGCAAACCGTGCACCTGTCTTGCGTCAAGATTAGCACTCTATCCAAACGGTCCAAATCAAGCTTCCACTTGAACCTCGTCACCTAGGATACCATCGGGTGCGTCCAAGACGATTTCTAAGCCTATAGTATGTTTGGCGGAAACCGTGCACCTATCTAACACTGTCTCCAAACAGACCGAAATGACATTCCACATGACCACGTCACCTAGGAGTTTTATTGGGTGTATCCAAAACAATTTTCGAGCCTGTGGTATGTTCGGCGCAAAACGTGCACCTATCTTGCGTCAACATTAGCACTATCTCCAAACGGACTGAAACGAGAATCCACTTGAGCATCGTCACCCATGAGTACCATTGGGTGCGTCCAAAACGATTTCTGAGCCTATGGTATGTTTGACGCGAAACCGAGCACCTATCTTTCATCGACACTAACACTATCTCCAAACGCACTGAAACAAGATTCCACATGACCAAAATCACCTAGGAGATCCATCGGGTGCGTCCAAAACAATTTCCAAGCCTATGGTACATTCAACGCAAAACTGTGCACCTATCTTGCGTCAAGATTAGCACTCTCTCTAAATGGACCGAATCGAGCTTCCACTTGAGCCTCATCAACTAGGAGTACCATCGGGTGCGTCCGAGATGATTTCTGAGCCTATGGTATGTTTGGCGCAAACCGTGCACCTATCTAACACTATCTCCAAACAGACCGATATGAGATTCCAAATGACCCACATCACCTAGGAGTTCTATCGGGTGCGTCTAATAAGACCTCCAGGCATATGGTAGGTTTTGCGTAAACCATGCACCTATCTTGTGTCAGGATTAGCACTATCCCCAAATGGACTAAATCGAGCATTCACCTGAGCCTCATCACCTAGCAGTACCATCAGGTGCTTTTAAAACAATTTCTGAGCCTATGGTACGTTTGACGTGAAACCAAGCACCAATCTTGCATTCGACACTAACACTATCTCCAAATTGACTGAAAGGAGATTCCACATGACCAACGCCACCTAGGAGATCCATCGGGTGCATTCAAAATGATTTCCAAGCCTATGGTACATTTAACGCAAACCGTGCACCTGTCTTGCGTCAAGATTAGCACTCTATCCAAACGGCCCAAATCGAGCTTCCACTAGAACCTCATCACCTAGGAGTACCATCGGGTGTGTCCAAGACGATTTCTAAGCCTATAGTATGTTTGGCGCAAACCGTGCACCTATCTAACACTGTCTCCAAATGGACCGAAATGACGTTCCACATGACCCACATCACCTAGGAGTTCTGTTCGGTGTGTCCAAAACCATTTTCGAGCATGTGGTATGTTCGGCGCAAAACTTGCACCTATCTTGCGTCAACATTAGCACAATCTCCAAATGGAATGAAACGAGAATCCACTTGAGCCTCGTCACCTGAGTACCGTCAGGTGCGTCCAAAACGATTTCTGAGCCTATGGTACGTTTGGCGTAAACCGTGCACCTATCTTGCACCAACACTAACACTATCTCCAAATGGATCGAAATCACATTCCACATGACCCACGTCACCAGGAGTTCTATCGGGTGTGTCCAAAACGACTTCCAAGCATATGGTACGTTCGACGTAAACGGTGCACCTATCTTGCGTCAGGATTAGCACTATCTCCAAATGGAACAAATCAACCTTCCACTTCAGCCTTGTCACCTAGGAGTACCATCGGGTGCGTCTAAAATGATTTCTATGCCTGTGGTATGTTTGACGCAAAACCGAGCACCTATCTTGCATCGACACTAACACTGTCTCCGAACGGACTGAAACGAGATTCCACATAACCAACGTCACCTAGGAGATCCATCGGGTGCGTCCAAAACGATTTCCAAGCCTATGGTACATTCAACGCAAACCGTGCACCCATCTTGCGTCAAGATTAGCACTCTCTCCAAACGGACCGAATCGAGCTTCCACTTGAGCCTCATCAACTAGGAGTACCATTGGGTGCGTCCAAGATGATTTCTAAGCCTATGGTATGTTTGGCGCAAACCATGCACCTATCTAACACTATCTTCAAATGGACCAAAATGAGATTCCAAATGACCCACTTCACCTAGGAGTTCTATCGGGTGTGTCAAAAGACTTCCAGTCATATTGTAGGTTTTGCGCAAACCATGCACCTATCTTGTGTCAGGATTAGCACTATCCCCAAATGGACCAAATCGAGCTTCCACCTGAGCCTCATCACCTAGGAGTACCATCAGGTGCGTTTAAAACCATTTCTGAGCCTATGGTACGTTTGACGCAAAACCGAGCACCTATCTTGCATTCGACACTAACACTGTCTCCAAATTGACTGAAAGGAGATTCCACATGACCAATGTCACCTAGGAGATCCATCGGGTGCGTCCAAAATGATTTCCAAGCCTATGGTATATTCAACGAAAACCGTGCACCTGTCTTGAGTCAAGATTAGCACTCTCTCCAAACGGTCCAAATCGAGCTTCCACTTGAACCTCGTCACCTAGGTGTACCATCGGGTGCGTCCAAGACGATTTCTAAGCCTACAGTATGTTTATCGCAAACCGTGCACCTATCTAACACTGTCTCCAAACGGACCGAAATGACATTCCACATGACCCACGTCACCTAGGAGTTCTACTAGGTGTATCCAAAACAATTTTCAAGCCTGTGGTATGTTCTGCGCAAAACGTGCACCTATCTTGCGTCAACATTTGCACTATCTCCAAACGGACTGAAACGAGAATCCACTTGAGCATCGTCACCCATGAGTACCATCGGGTGCGTCCAAAACGATTTCTGAGCCTATGGTTTGTTTGACGCGAAACCGAGCACCTATCTTTCATCGACACTAACACTATCTCCGAACGGACTGAAACAAGATTCCACATGACCAACATCACCTAGGAGATCCATCGGGTGCATCCAAAACAATTTCCAAGCCTATGGTACATTCAACGCAAACTGTGCACCTATCTTGCATCAAGATTAGCACACTCTCCAAACGGACCGAATCAAGCTTCCACTTGAGCCTCATCAACTAGGAGTACCATCGGGTGCGTCCAAGACGATTTCTGAGCCTATGGTATGTTTGGCGCAAACCGTGCACCTATCTAACACTATCTCCAAACGGACCAAAATGAGATTCCAAATGACCCACGTCACCTAGGAGTTCTATCGGGTGCGTCTAAAAAGACTTCCAGGCATATGGTAGGTTTTGCGTAAACCATGCACCTATCTTGTGTCAGGATTAGCACTATCCCCAAATGGACCAAATCGAACTTCCACCTGAGCCTCATCACCTAGGAGTACCATCAGGTGTGTTTGAAACAATTTCTGAGCCTATGGTATGTTTGACGCAAAACCGAGCACCTATCTTGCATTCGACACTAACACTGTCTCCAAATTGACTGAAAGGAGATTCCACATGACCAACGTCACCTAGGAGATCCATCGGGTGCGTTCAAATCAATTTCCAGCCCTATGGTACATTCAACGCAAACCGTGCACCTGTCTTGCGTCAAGATTAGCACTCTCTCCAAACGGCCCAAATCGAGCTTCCACTGGAACCTCATCACCTAGGAGTACCATCGGGTGTGTCCAAGACGATTTCTAAGCCTATAGTATGTTTGGCGCAAACCGTGCACCTATCTAACACTGTCTCCAAATGGACCGAAATGACATTCCAGATGACCCACATCACCTAGGAGTTCTATTGGGTGTGTCCAAAACCATTTTCGAGACTGTGGTATGTTCGGCGCAAAACGTGCACCTATCTTGCGTCAACATTAGCACTATCCACAAACGGAATGAAACGAGAATCCACTTGAGCCTCGTCACCTATGAGTACCGTCAGGTGCGTCCAAAACGATTTCTGAGCCTATGGTATGTTTGGCGCAAACCGTGCACCTATCTTGCACCAACACTAACACTATCTCTAAATGGACCGAAATCAGATTCCACATGACCCACGTCACCAGGAGTTCTATCGGGTGTGTCCAAAATGACTTCCAAGCATATGGTACGTTCGGCGTAAACCATGCACCTATCTTGCGTCAGGATTAGCACTATCTCCAAATGGAACAAATCAAGCTTCCACTTTAGCCTTGTCACCTAGGAGTACCATTGGGTGCGTCTAAAATGATTTCTAAGCCTATGGTATGTTTGACGCGAAACCGAGCACCTATGTTGCATCGACACTAACACTATTTCCGAACGGACTGAAACGAGATTCCACATAACCAACGTCACCTAGGAGATCCATCAGGTGCGTCCAAAATGATTTCCAAGCCTATGGTACATTAACGCAAATCGTGCAGCTATCTTGCGTCAAGATTAGCACTCTCTCCAAATGGACCGAATCGAGCTTCCACTTGAGCCTCATCAACTACGAGTATCATTGGGTGCATCCAAGATGATTTCTAAGCCTATGGTATGTTTGGCGCAAACCGTGCACCTATCTAACACTATCTCCAAACGGATTGAAATGAGATTCCAAATGAGCCACGTCACCTAGGAGTTCTATCGAGTGTGTCTAAAAAGACTTCCAGGCATTTGGTAGGTTTTGCGTAGATCATGCACCTATCTTGTGTTAGGACTAGCACTATCTGCAAATGTACCAAATCGAGCTTCCACCTGAGCCTCATCACATAGGAGTACCATCGGGTGCGTTTAAAACAATTTCTAAGCCTATGGTACGTTTGACGCGAAACCCTGCACCTATCTTGCATTCGACACTAACACTGTCTCCAAATTGATAGAAAGGAGATTCCACATGACCAACGTCACCTAGGAGATCCATCGGGTGCGTCCAAAACAATTTCCAAGCTTATGGTACATTCAACGAAAACCGTGCACCTGTCTTGCATCAAGGTTAGCACTCTCTCCAAACGGTCCAAATTGAGCTTCCACTTTAACCTCGTCACCTAGGAGTACCATCAGGTGCGTCCAAGACGATTTCTAAACCTATAGTATGTTTGGCACAAATCGTGCACCTATCTAACACTGTCTCCAAACGGACCGAAATGACATTCCACATGACCCACGTCGCCTAGGAGTTCTACTGGGTGTGTCCAAAATGATTTTTGAGCCTGTGGTATGTTCGGCGCAAAACATGCACCTATCTTGCGTCAACATTAGCACTATCTCCAGAAGGACTAAAACAAGAATCCACTTGAGCATCGTCACCCATGAGTACCATGGTGTGCGCCCAAAACGATTTCTGAGCCTATGGTACGTTTGGCGAAAACCGTGCACCTAACACTATCTCCGAACGGACTGAAACAAGATTCCATATGACCAACGTCACCTAGGAGATCCATTAGGTGCGTCCAAAACAATTTCCAAGCCTATGGTACATTCAACGCAAACCGTGCACCTATCTTGTGTCAAGATTAGCACACTCTCCAAACGGACCGAATCAAGCTTCCAATTGAGCCTCATCAACTAGGAGTACCATCGGGTGCGTCCAAGACGATTTCTGAGCCTATGGTATGTTTGGCGCAAACCGTGCACCTATCTAACACTATCTCCAAACGGACCGAAATGAGATTCCAAATGACCCACGTCACCTAGGAGTTCTATCGGGTGCGTCTAAAAAGACTTCCAGGCATATGGTAGGTTTTGCGTAAACCATGCACCTATCTTGTGTCAGGATTAGCACTATCCCCAAATGGACCAAATCGAGCTTGCACCTGGGCCTCGTCACCTAGGAGTACCATCGGGTGGGTTTAAAACAATTTCTGAGCCTATGGTACGTTTGACGCGAAACCGAGCACCTATCTTGCATTCGACACTAACACTGTCTCCAAATTGACTGAAAGGAGATTCCACATGACCAACGTCACCTAGGAGATCCATCGGGTGTGTCCAAAACAATTTCCAAGCTTATGGTACATTCAACGAAAATCGTGCACCTGTCTTGCGTCAAGATTAGCACTCTCTCCAAACGGCCCAAATCGAGCTTCCACTGGAACGGCCCAAAAAGACAAGGCAACAGAATTACATTTGGGGGGCAGGTCTTTTCCCCTGTTGGGCGCCACCCCCTTTCCCTGTTTTGGGATTTGGTGCAATATTCTTCCTTATTTCAGATTGTCAAGTTTTGGAAAGAAGTATTCCGGCTGTTGTGAGCCACCCTGATTTGGGCGCTGGTCTTCCTCTCTGGACAGGAACACACCAGGGCGCCTCCCCCCTTGGGCGCCACCACCTTTGCTGCCTTTGCACGTTTCCACTTGTTTCCAGCAACATAGCGACGTGTTTAGCACTATTATTCAACCTTGCATTGCTGTTTGATTGTGCTAACCCTTGCAATTGAGTGCAGCCTTCCCAGAACTCCACAAATTTTCTACAGCGATCAAGCTCTGTGTCCTCTGGCAATCGCTCCATTCAATCTTTGGAAGGTTGTACCACTGGTTGCAAGTCACCCCTATGAGCTTGGTAAGAACGGGTAAGAGTTTGATAACAGCTTTAGTTTGAGTGCCTTGATCAGCACCATATCCTATAGGCTTTAGGGCACATACTTGTTTTCGTGTTCGTTGTTTTTCCACTAACAATGACAGGGGAGCCAGCTGATCAGGACGCCATGCCTCAGTCCCCACGCACTAAAGGCATCATTCACCACTTCAATCGCAAGATGAACGAGCACGTGGAGGGCTTGGCAGAGGAGATTAGGATTGCCAACGAGCAAGTGGGTCAATTTCAGGACGCTCAAATGGCCACAAATGCTACGCTCGCGGAGATGCAGCAAGCACAAGCTGCCCATGCCACCAGCCTTGCCACGCTCACTACACGCCTTGATGACTTGGTACAACAACTTGCTGATCAACGTGCGGACTTTGATTATGGTGGTGATACCGAGATTGACGACCAGGACCGCCATGGAGGGCACCACCGCAACCGCCGTGGTGAGCGTGTGGTACGTAATCGAAACGACTCATTTACTAAGATTAAGTTCACGATTCCTTCATTTAATGGCAAATATGATCCGGGTGCGTATCTTGATTGGGAACTTGCGGTAGATCAGAAGTTTTGTTGTCATGATGTTCCTGCACAATATCAAGTTAGGGCTGCTACTACTGAGTTTACAGATTTCGCATCCATTTGGTGGCGTGAGCATCGCAGCAAACACCCTAATAACATTCCCACAACTTGGGAGCAATTAAAAACTGTCATGCGACACCGATTTGTTCCTTCCTATTATGCACGAGACTTGCTTAATAAAATGCAGCGTTTTCAGCAAGGAACCAAATCTGTAGAAGAGTATTATCAGGAGTTGCAAACCGGCATGATTCGTTGTGGTTTAGTTGAGACTAATGATGCTGCGATGGCACGATTTCGTGGTGGTTTGAACCGTGAAATTCAGGATATTCTTGATTATAAGCACTATGATGATATTACTACTTTGTTTGCATTTGCTTGCAAAGCTGAACGTGAAGTGCAGGGACGACGAGCAAGGACCCATTCTAACTCTTTTGCAGGTCGCACTACTTTGACCCCTTCAGCCCCTACGGCGCCCTCCCCACATAGCAGTATGTCACGTGACAAGGCAGCAGCTCCACCTCTATCGCCCCTTTCAGCTAATAAGAGCACCTCCTCTTCCACTAGCCGCACAAAGGACATTCAATGCCATCGTTGCAAAGGTTATGGGCATGTGATACGGGACTGCCCCAACAAGCGTACGTTGATTATACGTGACAATGGTGAGTATTCTTCCTCTAGTGATTCCGATGAAACTATATATGCTATGCTTGTTGCTGATGTTTCAGGACATGCGGAAGAACACGTGGCTGCCACTGACGCTGACAAGTATGAGAGTCTTGTTGTGCAGCGAGTCCTCAGTACACAGGTTGCACAGCCTGAGCAGAACCAGCGCCACACTTTGTTCCACACCAAAGGCGTTGTGCAAGAACGATCCATTCGCATCATCATTGATGGTGGTAGTTGCAACAATTTGGCAAGTTCGGATCTGGTGGAGAAGTTGTCTCTCCAAACGCGTCCACATCCACATCCCTACCACATTCAATGGCTCAACCAGGGTGGCAAACTCAAGGTAACACGCTCGGTACGTATTCACTTCTCCATGGGATCTTATTCTGATTATACTGATTGCGATGTTGTTCCTATGGAGGCATGTTCGTTGTTGCTTGGTAGGCCCTGGCAATATGATACTGATTGTTTACATCATGGTCGCACAAATCATTATTCATTACTGTTTAAGGGCAAGAAAATTATTCTTCATCCAATGACCCCTGAACAGATTGTGAAAGATGACATTGCTCGGGCTACTAAAGCATTAAAACAATGCCAACAACAACCAGCCACGTCTAAAGAGATTAAGCTACATGCTCCTGTTTTACTTGCTACACGTGCTGATTTTGATGAACTACATGTTGCTAATATGCCTTGCTATGCGCTTGTATGTTCTCATGTGCTGGTTTCACTCGATGATGCACCATCTTTGGATATACCCCCTGCTGTTACTAAGCTTTTGCAGGACTTTGCCGATGTGTTTCCGAAGGACTTACCGCCAGGTCTTCCTCCCATTCGTGGCATTGAGCACCAGATCGACCTCATCCCGGGCGCCCAGCTTCCCAACCGTGCCCCGTACCGTACCAATCCCGATGAGACAAAGGAGATTCAGCACCAAGTCCAAGCGCTACTTGATAAGGGCTACATTCGTGAGTCTCTTAGCCCTTGCTCTGTTCCTGTACTACTTGTCCCAAAGAAAGATGGTACTTGGCGCATGTGTGTAGATTGTCGAGCGATTAACAATATCACAATTCGTTACCGTTATCCCATACCTTGCCTTGATGATATGCTTGACGAGCTTAGCGGTGCTGTTATATTCTCCAAGGTAGATTTGCGTAGCGGGTACCATCAGATTCGAATGAAACTTGGGGATGAATGGAAAACGGCTTTTAAAACAAAATTTGGCTTATATGAATGGTTAGTTATGCCGTTTGGATTGACTAATGCTCCCAGCACATTTATGCGCTTAATGAATGAAGTTTTGAGGCCTTTCATAGGATTGTTTGTGGTTGTTTATTTTGATGATATTCTAATTTACAGCAAGTCTATGAAAGAGCATTTGGAACATTTGCATGCTGTTTTTGATGCTTTGCGCGCTGCCCGCTTGTTTGGTAACTTGGACAAGTGCGACTTCTGCACACAACGTGTTTCGTTTCTTGGCTATGTTGTTACTCCGCAGGGCATTGAAGTGGACAGCAGCAAGATTGACGCCATCCAGAGCTGGCCCATGCCGACGACGGTTACGTAGATTCGGAGTTTTCTTGGGCTTGCAGGTTTCTACCGACGGTTCGTGCGTGACTTCAGCTCCATTGCCGCCCCGTTGCATGAGCTCACCAAGAAGGGCATTCCTTTCTCCTGGGGTGCGGCACAGGACGAGGCATTCACCATTCTAAAAGATAAGTTGACACATGCCCCCTTACTACAGCTACCTGATTTCAATAAGATGTTTGAACTTGAATGCGATGCTAGTGGTATTGGCTTAGGCGGTGTTTTGCTGCAAGAGGGCAAGCAGTTGCTTACTTTAGCTAGAAATTAAGCGGTGCTAGTCTGAATTATTCAACTTATGATAAGGAGCTTTTCGCTTTGGTTCGCACACTTCAAACATGGCAGCACTATCTTTGGCCTCGCGAGTTTATAATTCATTCTGATCATGAGGCATTAAAACATATTCGTAGCCAAACTAATCTGAACCGTCGGCATGCTAAGTGGGTTGAATTCATAGAGTCTTTTCCTTACATCATCAAACACAAGAACGGGAAAGACAACATTATTGCTGATGCTTTGTCGCGTAGATACACCATGCTGTCCCAGTTAGACTTTAAAATTTTTGGTTTACAAACTGTGAAAGAACAATACGCCGATGATCTTGGCTTTAAGGACATCATGCTGCATTGCAAGGATGGTAAACCATGGGGTAAATTCCATGTAACCGATGGGTTTTGTTCCGCGCTAACAGGCTATGTATTCCCGCAAGCTCGGTTCGTCTTTTGCTGTTGCAGGAAGCGCATGGTGGCGGCCTCATGGGACACTTTGGCGTTTACAAGACACAGGAGATTTTGGCCGCGCACTTCTTTTGGCCCCAGATGCGCCGCGACGTGGAGCATTTTGTTGCACGCTGCACCACGTGCCAGAAAGCTAAGTCACACCTGAACAACCACGGTTTGTATATGCCGTTACCTGTCCCTACTTCTCCACGCTGCACCTCGAACTAAGAAGGGGAGGGATAGTATCTTTGTGGTTGTTGATCGATTCTCTAAAATGGCTCACTTCATACCATGTCATAAAACTTATGATGCTAGCAGCGTTGCTGAGTTGTTCTTTCACGAGATTATTCGTTTACATGGTGTTCCAAATACAATAGTCTCAGATCGCGATGCTAAGTTCCTAAGTCATTTTCGGAGATCTCTTTGGAATAAACTAGGAACTAAATTGCTTTTCAGCACCACTTGTCACCCACAAACAGATGGGCAAACTGAGGTTGTGAATAGAACCTTATCTACCATGCTTAGGGCTATGTTAGACAAGAATCTAAAACTTTGGGAGGATTGTTTGCCCCATGTCGAGTTTGCTTACAATCATGCTACACATTCCTCCACGAAAATGTGCCCTTTTCAGGTTGTCTATGGTTACATTCCACGGACGCCAATTGACTTGCTGTCCTTTGACCCTTTGGACACCCCACAGGTCGATGCTGTTGCATGTGTTAAACAAATGTTGGACATCCATGAGCAAACACAGCAGAACATTGCACACACTAATGCTAAAAATCGGGCTGTTGGTAGTAAAGGACGTAAACTTGTTACTTTTGAACCTGGTGACTTGGTTTGGTTGCATTTGCGCAAGGATCGCTTTCCTAGTTTGCGCAGGTCTAAGCTGATGCCCCGTGCTGCTGGTCCCTTCAAGGTGTTAAAGAAAATCAATGATAATGCTTATATACTTGACCTGCCTGCAGACTATGGTGTTTCCTCTAGTTTTAATGTTGCAGATTTGAAACCATATGCGGGCGAGGCTGAGGAGCTGCCGTCGAGGACGACTTCGATTCAAGAAGGGGAGGATGATGAGGACATCAACCACGACACGGGAATGGCTACTCCAACTGAACCAGCACAGGCGCCACCAGGACCACTCACTCGAGCTCGTGCACGTGAATTAAACTTCGTGATGATTTTGAAGAATGAAGGACCAGAAGTTTCCTAAGTGCATGCGCCACCTATGCTCATGATGAACCTGCCCTGAATAATGTCTAGGTGCTGCGCCACCTATGTGTTTTTAGTTTTGTCAAGATATAACCAGGAAGGTGCTGCGCCACCTAAATCAGGAAAGGGGATCAAGGAGATGGTGTGTGGCTGTTTGGGTGCCTATTCCCTGCCTTGTGGGCAGGCTGGGCGTCCTCCTTCCTCCCTCCTCCCCCTATTTAGCCAGGGGCTGCGCCCCCTCTTTGGCTTGGGTTTTGTTTTGCTTAAGTTAGCCATTGCTACTTTCCGAAGCTTCGTCTTCGTGTAATTCAGAACCCCACCTTCGAGTAATATTCAGGGTTGCTCGCCTCAAATTCTTGCTTGTTCTTCGATTGCCAGCAGGAATTGATCTTCGAGATCAGGTTGATCTAGCACCAGCAAGGTCAATAACCATCGGGAGTTGGTTCAGCGATTGCTAAGGCGCCACGGACTTGTTCATCGTAGTCGGATCGCGAGGGTCGACACCCACCAAATCGTAGTTATCCTCCACTCACCGAAGGATCGGGCACTCCAGCTCTATCAGATATGGTGTGTCAGGCAATTGGTAGGTTTTGCGTAACCCATGCACCTATCTTGTGTCAGGATTGGCACTATCTCCAAATGGACCAAATCGAGCTTCCATATGACCCACGTCACCTAGGAGTTCTATTGGGTGTATCCAAAACGATTTTTGAGCCTATGGTATGTTCGGCGCAAAACGTGCACCTATCTTGCATCAACATTAGCACTATCTCCAAACGGACTGAAACAAGAATCCACTTGAGCATCGTCACCCATGAGTACCATCGGGTGCGTCCAAAACGATTTCTGAGCCTATGGTATGTTTGACGCGAAACCGAGCACCTATCTTTCATCGACACTACAAATGGACTGAAACGAGATTCCACATGACCAACGTCACCTAGGAGATCCATCGGGTGCGTCCAAAACAATTTCCAAGCCTATGGTACATTCAACGCAAACCGTGCACCTATCTTGCGTCAAGATTAGCACTCTCTCCAAATGGACCAAATCGAGCTTCCACTTGAGCCTCATCAACTAGGAGTACCATCGGGTGCGTCCAAGACGATTTCTGAGCCAACGGTATGTTTTGCGCAAACCGTGCACCTATCTAACACTATCTCCAAATGGAACGAAATCAGATTCCACATGACCCACGTCACATAGGACTTCTATCGGGTGTGTCCAAAATGACTTCCAAGCATATGGTATGTTCGGCATAAACCATGCACCTATCTTGCATCAGGATAAGCACTATCTCCAAATGGAACAAATCAAGCTTCCACTTTAGCCTTGTCACCTAGGAGTACCATCGGGTGCGTCTAAAATGATTCCTGAGCCTATGGTACGTTTGACGCGAAACCGAGCACCTATCTTGCATCGACACTAACACTGTCTCCAAACGGACTAAAATGAGATTCCACATGACCAACATAACCTAGGAGATCCATCGGTGCGTCCAAAACGATTTCCAAGCCTATGGTACATTCAACGCAAACCGTGCACCTATCTTGCGTCAAGATTAGCACTCTCTCCAAACGGACCGAATCAAGCTTCCACTTGAGACTCATCATGATGAGGACATCAACACCGATCATACATCCACGCCGTCCACGCCGACACCTGCTGGTCCTATTACTCGTGCTCGTGCTCGAAAAGTTAATCATCAAGTGAGTTCCTTCTTGAGCTCTTGTCCATCCTGTTTAGATCTTGGAGACACGTGCACTCTTGTTTTGATTAGGAATCAAGGAGAAGACCGAAAGGGAAAAGGACTCGCGTAGGCTGGATTCGGACTGCAGCACACCTCCAACTTGCGACGGTCGCCACGGTTACATACAGAGTCGGATTGGGGTGATTCTGGACTTGTTGGAAAGCTAATAAAGTCTACTTTCATACGGATCTGACCACGTACTCATACCTGCTCAGAAGCGGCGGCAACAGTCCAAAAATCACCGAGCGGTCTATTCTGTCCAGGGTGCTGCGCCACCTTAAGTTAGCCCAATGGGCTTGTATCGTTTAGAGTCCAGTAGGGACGCGTCCTAGGGTTGGAGCACGACCCAAACTCTCTTGTGGTCGTCCTCCACACGTCATATACCCCTTAGCCGCCACCAGGAACACTTGGGTTTTGTTTAGATCAAGTTTAGCCTTTGCTACTTGCTTGTAGGCGCGCGTGCTGATCCAGCCGCCCGTCTCCTTGTCTTCGGAACCCCACTCATAATAAGATTCAGTTTGAGGCTTTCAATTTCATCTTGCAAATTCAGTGCTTGTTTCCTCGTTCTTGCTAGTTCTTCGATTGCTTGCAGGACGGGAGCCCTAGTGGCTGGTTGTCGCGCTCCACAAGATCGTGACGACATTTGGAGGTGGTGTATTGGTTGCTAAGGCGCAGTCTTGGAAGGCTGTAGTCGGGCCGTGAACATCATCTCCATCCACCAAATCGAGTTGTCTCACGCCTCTCATCGAAAGATCATCCATAAACCCTAGCGGGTTCTTATCAATTGGTAATCAGAGCAAGGTTTATCGGTGAGAGACTTCCAATCCTTCACTGTTTTATTTTTCCTATAGTCCAGAAAAGCCAAAAAAATAGTAGATTAGTTTCCTGCAATCCTATAGACCTTTGAGCCGTGGCTAGTGCTACCTAGTTTGGGCTTGTTGAGTATTCGGTTGCATCGGGTGTGTCGGATTGCTGGTCTTAGTTTATTCCCTTAGAGTTTTGAGTTCTTGTCACTTTCCTATCACAACACGCGCTATCATATAGTCTCTCTGTTGGCCGAATCCAAGTAGGGTTTGAAGTTTGAATCGGACAAGGAATCGGCTGTTCCTCTCTGTTGGCCGAATCCAAGTAGGTTTTCAAGTTTGAGTCGGATCAAGGAATTGGTTATTCCTCGCTGTTGGCCAAGTCCGAGTAGAATTGGAAGTTCCAATCGGACGAGGAATCAGTTCACCCTGTGCTACAAATATCAAACTAACCATGCAGCAAGTATTCATATCTAAACGAGTGGCTTACTCTAGAGAGAGAGAGAGAGTATCTTTTTTTTACCGGAATACCCCTGCCCTTTCGGAAAAAGTGTGTGTGCTGAGTTACTCTTTGGGAGTGTTCTTGTTCATATAATCAGTTTTGAGTGCCCCCTGAAAAAAAAATATAAAAAAAGAAAGAAAAAAAGAGAAAGAAGCAAAAGAAAAGAAGAGAAAGGGGCTGATCTTAGAGATTTTTCGTTCACTTTGGGTGGTGTGTTGTGCTCTCCTTTGTGTCCAGGCTCGCGTCTCTAGCACAGTCTAGACTAGGACCAGCACAGTACCGCCGGTTGAACGATTATTCAGCTTGCTTTTTGTAACTAACGTGGTGCTAGTTCGTTCCTTGTTTCAGCCCACCTATAGCTCCACATATTCTATAGCTTGACAGGTCTCATGCTGCGGCACCGATACACTTCATCCATTGCTGCAGACTTGTTGGTAGACGACCCCTCCTGTCGAGCAAGGTAAGAACTGGTAAGAACTTGTGTAACAGGTGGAGAGTGAGTGACTTGCTGTAGCTACATCCTAGTAGTTGTAGGGCTTTTATTTCTTCACTTGTCTTCTTGTTGTCTTTGTCTTTGAACCATGCCAGGGTCTAACGAAGATAACCAAATTCCACATTCGCCTCGCACAAAGGGCATCATACAACATTTTGAAAGGAAAGTGAAGTTGCACACGGAGGGACTTGATAATGACTTGCAGGTGACAAATGACAAACTTGGGCAGTTGGAGGCTACGCAGATTGCCACAAACAACAAGCTTGCAGGTTTGGAGAAGTCCATTGCTAGTGTGGACAAAAGCCTTGCTGCTCTGCTGAGGCATTTTGATGACCTCCACAACAATGATAAAGACCAGCATAAAGAAGAAAAGAAGGAGGAAGATCGAGAGGATGGTAGTTATGATGAAGAATACATAGGTGATACTGAACATGATGAACGAGACACTCGTGATCGATGTCGCCTACGTCACAACCGTAGAGGTATGGGTGGCCGCCGCCGACGCGAGGTACACAATAATGATGATGCTTTTAGTAAGATTAAATTTAAAATACCTCCTTTTGATGGTAAATATGACCCTGATGCATACATTACTTGGGAGATTGCTGTTGATCAAAAGTTTGCATACCATGAATTTCCTGAGAACACACGTGTTAGGGCTGCTACTAGTGAGTTCATAGATTTTGCTTCTGTTTGGTGGATCGAATATGGCAAGAAAAATCCTAATAACATACCTAAAACTTGGGATGCGCTGAAACGAGCCATGAGAGCTAGATTTGTTCCATCTTACTATGCCCGTGATATGATAAATAAGTTGCAGCAATTGAGACAAGGTTCTAAAAGTGTAGAAGAATACTATCAGGAATTACAAACGGGTATGTTGCGTTGTAAATTAGAGGAGGATGAGGAACCTGCTATGGCTAGATTTTTAGGTGGGTTAAATCAGGAAATTCAGGATATCCTCACTTACAAAGAATACAATAACGTAACCAAACTGTTTCATCTTGCTTGTAAAGCTGAACGGGAAGTGCAGGGACGACGTGCTAGCGCAAGGACTAATGTTTCTGTAGGGAAAGCTAGTTCATGGCAGCAGCGCACATCTACAACTCTGTTTTACACGTACTCCTACGCCATCATCTAGTGACAAGACTCGAGCTGCCCCCACCAATTCAGTAGCGAAGACAGCGCAAAAGCCGGCTGCGAGTACTTCATCCGTGGCATCGATAGGTAGAACAAGCAACATACAATGTCATCGGTGCAAGGGATATGGCCATATGATGCATGACTGCCCAAACAAGCGTGTTATGATTGTCAAAGATGATGGTGAGTGCTCATCTGCTAGTGATTTTGATGAAGATACACTTGCATTGCTTGCGGCTGACTATGCAGGTAGTGAGGAACACATAGAAGAACACATTAATTCATGTGACGCGGAGCACTATGAGAGCTTGATTGTACAGCGAGTGCTTAGTGCACAAATGGAGAAGGCGGAGCAAAATCAGCGACACACTTTATTCCAAACAAAGTGTGTCATCAAGGAGCATTCGTGCCGCATGATCATTGATGCAGGTACCTGCAACAACTTGGCAAGTAGCGACATGGTACAGAAGCTCGCCCTCACCACCAAACCACACCCCCATCCCTACTACATCCAATGGCTGAACAACAGTGGTAAGGCAAAGGTAACGAGACTTGTGCGAATCGATTTTGCCATCGGATCATACAAAGATATTGTTGAATGTGATGTTGTGCCTATGCAAGCTTGCAATATTCTGCTAGGTAGACCATGGCAATTTGATAGAGATTCGATGCATCATGGTAGATCAAATCAATATTCATTTCTATACCATGATCAAAAAATTGTGTTGCATCCTATGTCTCCTGAAGCTATTATGCAATCTGATGTTACTAAGGCTGCAAAAGCAAAGAGCGAGAGCAATAAAAATGACAAATCTGTTGTTGATGACAAAGATGAGATAAAATTGAAAGGACGTTGTATGCTTGCTACAAAATCTGATATTAATGAGTTCAATGCATCCACCTCTGTTGCTTATGCTTTGGTATGCAAGGATGCTTTGATTTCATTTGAGGATATGCAATGTTCTTTGCCTCCTGCTGTTGCTAACATTTTGCAGGAGTATTCTGATGTGTTCCCCATTGAGATACCAGCGGGGCTGCCACCAATACACGGGATTGTGCACCAAATTGATCTTATCCCTGGAGCATCTTTGCCAAACCGTGCGCCATACAGGACCAATCCGGAAGAAACGAAGGAAATTCAGCGACAAGTGCAAGAACTACTAGACAAAGGTTATGTGCGTGAGTCTCTTAGTCCTTGTGCTGTTCCAGTGATTTTAGTGCCTAAGAAAGATGGAACATGGCCCATGTGTGTTGATTGTAGGGCTATTAATAATATCACCATTCGATATCGACACCCTATTCCACGATTAGATGATATGCTTGATGAATTGAGTGGTGCTGTTGTGTTTTCAAAGGTTGATTTGCGTAGTGGGTACCACCAGATTCGTATGAAATTGGGAGATGAATGGAAAACTGCTTTCAAAACTAAGTTCGGTCTATATGAGTGGTTAGTCATGCCTTTTGGGTTAACTAATGCACCTAGTACTTTCATGAGATTAATGAACGAGGTTTTGCGTGCTTTCATTGGGAAATTTGTTGTCGTCTACTTTGATGATATACTGATTTATAGCAAATCCATAGATGAACACCTTGATCACTTACGTGTTGTTTTCAATGCTCTACGTGATGCACGTTTGTTTGGTAACCTTGAGAAGTGCACTTTCTGCACCGATCGAGTATCGTTTCTTGGCTATGTTGTCACTCCATAGGGAATTGAGGTTGATAAAGCCAAGGTGGAAGCTATACAAGGATGGCCTGTACCCACGACGGTCACACAAGTGCGGAGTTTCCTAGGACTTGCTGGTTTCTATCGCCGTTTTGTGAAGGACTTCAGCACCATTGCTGCACCATTGAATGAGCTTACAAAGAAGGGAGTGCCCTTTTCTTGGGGCAAAGTACAAGAGCACGCCTTCCATGTGCTGAAAGATAAGTTAACACATGCACCTCTACTCCAACTCCTTGATTTTAATAAGACTTTCGAGCTTGAATGTGATGCGAGTGGAATTGGATTGGGTGGTGTTTTGTTACAAGAAGGCAAACCTGTTGCATACTTTAGTGAGAAATTGAGCGGGCCTATTCTTAATTATTCTACATATGATAAGGAATTATATGCTCTAGTGCGGACATTAGAAACATGGCAGCATTATTTGTGGCCCAAAGAATTTGTTATACATTCTGATCATGAATCTTTGAAGCATATTCATAGTCAAGGAAAACTGAATCGTAGACATGCAAAATGGGTTGAATATATTGAATCTTTTCCTTATGTTATCAAACACAAGAAAGGGAAGGATAATATCATTGCAGATGCATTGTCTAGGAGATATACTTTGCTGAATCAACTTGATTACAAGATCTTTGGGTTAGAAACAATTAAAGACCGATATGCTCATGATGCTGATTTTAAAGAAGTGCTGCTGCATTGTAAAGATGGGAAAACGTGGAACAAATTCATCGTCATTGATGGGTTTGTGTTTAGAGCTAACAAGCTATGCATTCCAGCTAGCTTCGTTCGCTTGTTGTCGCTGCAGGAAGCGCATGGAGGTGGCTTGATGGGGCATTTTGGAGCGAAGAAGACGGAGGACATTCTTGCTGGTCATTTCTTTTGGCCAAAGATGCGACGAGATGTGGAGAGATTTGTTGCTCGCTGCACAACATGTCAAAAGGCTAAGTCCCGGTTGAATCCACACGGTTTGTATATGCCTCTTCCTGTTCCTAGTGCTCCTTGGGAGGATATTTCTATGGATTTTGTGTTGGGATTGCCACGGACTAGGAAAGGGCGAGATAGTGTTTTTGTGGTTGTGGATCGATTCTCTAAAATGGCACATTTCATACCATGTCATAAAACTGATGATGCTACAAATATTGCTGATTTGTTCTTTCGAGAAGTTGTTCGCTTGCATGGTGTGTCAAATACAATTGTTTCTGATCGTGATGCTAAATTTCTTAGCCATTTTTGGAGAACTTTATGGGCCAAATTGGGGACTAAGCTTTTATTTTCCACCACTTGTCACCCCCAAACTGATGGTCAAACTGAAGTTGTGAATAGAACTTTGTCTACTATGTTAAGGACTGTTTTAAAGAAGAATATTAAGATGTGGGAAGAATGTTTGCCTCATATTGAGTTTTCTTATAATCGTTCGCTGCATTCTACTACGAAGATGTGTCCCTTTGAGATTGTTTATGGCTTGTTACCACGTGCTCCTATTGATTTAATGCCATTGCCAAGTTCTGAAAAGTTGAATTTTGATGCTAAGCAACGTGCTGAATTGATGCTAAAACTACATGAAACCACTAAAGAAAACATAGAGCGCATGAATGCTAAGTACAAATTTGCTGGAGATAAAGGTAGAAGGGAATTGATTCTTGAACCTGGAGATTTGGTTTGGTTGCATTTGCGAAAGGATAGGTTTCCTGAATTAAGAAAATCTAAATTGATGCCTAGAGCGGATGGTCCTTTTAAAGTGATGCAACGAATAAATGAGAATGCATATAAGCTTGATCTTCCTGTAGATTTTGGGGTTAGTCCCACATTTAACATTGCAGATTTGAAGCCTTATTTGGGTGAGGAAGATGAGCTTGAGTCAAGGACGACTCAAATTCAAGAAAGGGAGGATGATGAGGACATCAACACCGATCATACATCCACGCCGTCCACGCCGACACCTGCTGGTCCTATTACTCGTGCTCGTGCTCGAAAAGTTAATCATCAAGTGAGTTCCTTCTTGAGCTCTTGTCCATCCTGTTTAGATCTTGGAGACACGTGCACTCTTGTTTTGATTAGGAATCAAGGAGAAGACCGAAAGGGAAAAGGACTCGCGTAGGCTGGATTCGGACTGCAGCACACCTCCAACTTGCGACGGTCGCCACGGTTACATACGGAGTCGGATTGGGGTGATTCTGGACTTGTTGGAAAGCTAATAAAGTCTACTTTCATACGGATCTGACCACGTACTCATACCTGCTCAGAAGCGGCGTCAACAGTCCAAAAATCACCGAGCGGTCTATTCTGTCCAGGGTGCTGCGCCACCTTAAGTTAGCCCAATGGGCTTGTATCGTTTAGAGTTCAGTAGGGACGCGTCCTAGGGTTGGAGCACAACCCAAACTCTCTTGTGGTCGTCCTCCACACGTCATATACCCCTTAGCCGCCACCAGGAACACTTGGGTTTTGTTTAGATCAAGTTTAGCCTTTGCTACTTGCTTGTAGGCGCGCGTGCTGATCCAGCCGCCCGTCTCCTTATCTTCGGAACCCCACTCATAATAAGATTCAGTTTGAGGCTTTCAATTTCATCTTGCAAATTCAGTGCTTGTTTCCTCGTTCTTGCTAGTTCTTCGATTGCTTGCAGGACGGGAGCCCTAGTGGCTGGTTGTCGCGCTCCACAAGATCATGACGGCATTTGGAGGTGGTGTATCGGTTGCTAAGGCGCAGTCTTGGAAGGCTGTAGTCGGGCCGTGAACGTCATCTCCATCCACCAAATCGAGTTGTCTCATGCCTCTCATCGAAAGATCATCCATAAACCCTAGCGGGTTCTTATCACATCAACTAGGTGTACCATCGGGTGCATCCAAGACGATTTCTGAGCCTATAGTATGTTTGGCAAAAATCGTGCACCTATCTAACACTGTCTCCAAACGGACTGAAATGAGATTCCGAATGACCCACGTCACCTAGATCGGGTGTGTCTAAAAAGACTTCCAAGCATATGGTTGGTTTTGCGTAAACCATGCACCTATCGTGTGTCAAAATTACCACTATCTCCAAATGGACCAAATTGAGCTTCCACCTGAGCCTCGTCAGCTAGGAGTACCATCAGGTGCGTTTAAAACAATTTCTGAGCCTATGGTATGTTAGACGTGAAACCAAGCACCAATCTTGCATTCGACGCTACACACTGTCTCCAAATTGACTGAAAAGAGATTCCACATGACCAACGTTACCGAGGAGATCCATCGGGTGTGTCCAAAACGAGTTCCAAGCCTATGGTACATTCAATGCAACCCATGCACCTATCAGGATTAGTACTATCTCCAAAGGGACCAAATCGAGCTTCCACTAGAGCCTCGTCACCTAGGAGTACCACCAGGTGCGTTTTATATGATTTCTGAGCCTATGGTATGTTTGATGCGAAACCGAGCACCTATCTTTCTTCGACACAAACACTATCTCCACACGGACTGAAATGAAATTCCACATGACCAACGTCACCTAGGAGATCCATCGGGTGCGTCCAAAATGATTTCAAGCCTATGGTACATTCAATGCAAACCGTGCACCTATCTTGCGTCAAGATTAGCACTCTCTCCAAATGGACCGAATCGAGCTTCCACTTGAGCCTCATCAACTAGGAGTACCATCGGGTGTGTCCAAGATGATTTCTGAGCCTATGGTACGTTTGGCGCAAACTATGCACCAATCCAACGTTGCCTCCAAACGGACCAAAATGAGATTCCACATGACCCATGTCACCTAGGAGTTCTATCGGGTGTGTCAAAAATGACTTCCAAGTATATGGTAGGTACGGCGTAAACCATGCACCTATCTTGCGTCAGGATTAGCACTATCTCCAAATGGACCAAATCGAGCTTGCACCTGGGCCTATGGTACATTCAACGCAAACCGTGCACCTGTCTTGCGTCAAGATTAGCACTCTCTCCAAACGGACTAAAATGAGAATCCACTTGAGCCTCGTCACCCATGAGTACCATCGGGTGCGTCCAAAATGATTTCTGAGCCTATGGTACGTTTGGCGCAAACCGTGCACCTATCTTGCACCGACACTAACACTATCTCCAAATGGAACGAAATTAGATTCCACATGACGCACGTCACCTAGGAGTTCTATCGGGTGTGTCCAAAATGACTTCCAAGCATATGGTACGTTCGGCGTAAACCATGAACCTTTCTTGCGTTAGGATTAGCACTATCTCCAAATGGAACAAATCAAGCTTCCACTTTAGCCTTGTCACCTAGGAGTACCATCGGGTGCGTCTAAAATGATTTCTAAGCCTATGGTATGTTTGATGTGAAACCGAGCACCTATCTTGCATCAACACTAACACTGTCTCCGAACGGACTGAAACGATATTCCACATGACCAACGTAACCTAGGAGATCCATCGGTGCATCCAAAACGATTTCCAAGCCTATGGTACATTCAACGCAAACCGTTCACCTATCTTGCGTCAAGATTAGCACTCTCTCCAAACGGACCGAATCGAGCTTCCACTTGAGCCTCATCAACTAGGAGTACCATTGGGTGCGTCCAAGATGATTTCTGAGCCTATGGTATGTTTGGCGCAAACCATGCACCTATCTAACACTGTCTCCAAATGGACCGAAATGATATTCCACATGACCCACGTCACCTAGGAGTTCTATTGGGTGTGTCCAAAACGATATTCGAGCCTGTGGTATGTTCGGCGCAAAACATGCACCTATCTTGCGTCAACATTAGCACTATCTCCAGACAGAGTGAAACGAGAGTCCACTTGAGCCTCATCACCCATGAGTACTATGGGGTGCGTCCAAAATGATTTCTGAGCCTATGGTACGTTTGGCGCAAACCGTGCACCTATCTTGCACCGACACTAACACTATCTCCAAATGGAACGAAATTAGATTCCACATGACGCACGTCACCTAGGAGTTCTATCGGGTGTGTCCAAAACGACTTCCAAGCATATGGTACGTTCGGCGTAAACCATGCACCTATCTTGCGTTAGGATTAGCACTATCTCCAAATGGAACAAATCAAGCTTCCACTTTAGCCTTGTCACCTAGGAGTACCATGGGGTGCGTCTAAAATGATTTCTGAGCCTATGGTATGTTTGACGTGAAACCGAGCACCTATCTTGCATCGACACTAACACTGTCTCCGAATGGACTGAAACGATATTCCACATGACCAACGTAACCTAGGAGATCCATCGGTGCATCCAAAATGATATCCAAGCCTGTGGTGCATTCAACGCAAACCGTGCACCTATCTTGCGTCAAGATTAGCACTATCTCTCCAAACGGACCGAATCGAGCTTCCACTTGAGCCTCATCAACTAGGAGTACCATCGGGTGCGTCCAAGACGATTTCTGAGCCTATGGTATGTTTGGCGCAAACCGTGCACCTATCTAACGCTATCTCCAAACGAACCGAAATGAGATTCCATATGACCCACATCACCCACGTCACCTAGGAGTTCTATCGGGTGTGTCTAAAAAGACTTCTAGGCATATGGTTGGTTTTCCTTAAACCTTGCACCTATCTTGTGTCAGGATTAGCACTATCTCCAAATGGACCAAATCGAGCTTCCACCTGAGCCTCATCACCTAGGAGTACCATCGGGTGCGTTTAAAACAATTTCTGAGCCTATGGTATGTTTGACGCGAAACCGAGCACCTATCTTGCATTCGACACTAACACTGTCTCCAAATTAACTGAAAGGAGATTCCACATGACCAATGTCACCTAGGAGTCCATCGGGTGCGTCCAAAATGATTTCCAAGCCTATGGTACATTCAACGCAAACCGTGCACCTGTCTTGCGTTAAGATTAGCACTCTCTCCAAATGGTCCAAATTGAGCTTCCACTTGAACCTCGTCACCTAGGAGTACCATCGGGTGCGTCCAAGACGATTTCTGAGCCTATAATATGTTTGGCGCAAACCGTGCACCTATCTAACACTCTCCAAACGGACCGAAATGAGATTCCAAATGACCCACGTCACCTAGGAGTTCTATCGGGTGCATCTAAAAAGACTTCTAGGCATATGGTAGGTTTTGCGTAAACCATGCACCTATCTTGTGTCAGGATTAGCACTATCCCCAAATAGACCAAATCGAGCTTCCACCTGAGCCTCATCACCTAGGAGTACCATCGGGTGCGTATAAAACAATTTCTGAGCCTATGGTACGTTTGACGCGAAACCGAGCACCTATCTTGCATTCGACACTAACACTGTGTCCAAATTGACTGAAAGGAGATTCCACATGACCAACATCACGTAGGAGATCCATCTGGTGCGTCCAAAACGATTTCCAAGCCTATGGTACATTCAACGCAAACTGTGCACCTGTCTTGCGTCAAGATTAGCACTCTCTCCAAACGGACTAAAACACAGAATCCACTTGAGCCTCGTCACCCATGAGTACCATTGGGTGCGTCCAAAATGATTTCTGAGCCTATGGTACGTTTGGCGCAAACCGTGCACCTATCTTGCACCGACACTAACACTATCTCCAAATGGAACGAAATTAGATTCCACATGACGCACGTCACCTAGGAGTTCTATCGGGTGTGTCCAAAATGACTTCCAAGCATATGGTACGTTCGGCGTAAACCATGAACCTTTCTTGCGTTAGGATTAGCACTATCTCCAAATGGAACAAATCAAGCTTCCACTTTAGCCTTGTCACCTAGGAGTACCATTGGGTGCGTCTAAAATGATTTCTGAGTCTATGGTATGTTTGACGTGAAACCGAGCACCTATCTTGCATCGACACTAACACTGTCTCCGAACGGACTGAAATGATATTCCACATGACCAACGTAACCTAGGAGATCCATCGGTGCATCCAAAACGATTTCCAAGCCTATGGTACATTCAACGCAAACCGTGCACCTATCTTGCGTCAAGATTAGCACTCTCTCCAAACGGACCGAATCGAGCTTCCACTTGAGCCTCATCAACTAGGAGTACCATTGGGTGCGTCCAAGACGATTTCTGAGCCTATGGTATGTTTGGCGCAAACCATGCACCTATCTAACACTGTCTCCAAATGGACCGAAATGACATTCCACATGACCCACGTCACCTAGGAGTTCTATTGGGTGTGTCCAAAACGATATTCGAGCCTGTGGTATGTTTGGCACAAAACATGCACCTATCTTGCGTCAACATTAGCACTATCTCCAGACAGAGTGAAACGAGAGTCCACTTGAGCCTCATCACCCATGAGTACTATGGGGTGCGTCCAAAATGATTTCTAAGCCTATGGTACATTTGGCGCAAACCGTGCACCTATCTTGCACCGACACTAACACTATCTCCAAATGGAATGAAATTAGATTCCACATGACGCACGTCACCTAGGAGTTCTATCGGGTGTGTCCAAAACGACTTCCAAGCATATGGTACGTTCGGCATAAACCATGCACCTATCTTGTGTTAGGATTAGCACTATCTCCAAATGGAACAAATCAAGCTTCCACTTTAGCCTTGTCACCTAGGAGTACCATCGGGTGCGTCTAAAATGATTTCTGAGCCTATGGTATGTTTGACGTGAAACCGAGCACCTATCTTGCATCGACACTAACACTGTCTCTGAATGGACTGAAACGATATTCCACACGACCAACGTAACCTAGGAGATCCATTGGTGCATCCAAAATGATTTCCAAGCCTATGGTGCATTCAACACAAACCGTGCACCTATCTTGCGCCAAGATTAGCACTATCTCTCCAAACGGACCGAATCGAGCTTCCACTTGAGCCTCATCAACTAGGAGTACCATCGGGTGCATCCAAGACGATTTCTGAGCCTATGGTATGTTTGGCGCAAACCGTGCACCTATCTAACACTATCTCCAAACGAACCGAAATGAGATTCCATATGACCCACGTCACCCACGTCACCTAGGAGTTCTATCGGGTGTGTCTAAAAAGACTTCCAGGCATATGGTAGGTTTTGCTTAAACCTTGCACCTATCTTGTGTCAGGATTAGCACTATCCCCAAATGGACCAAATCGAGCTTCCACCTGAGCCTCATCACCTAGGAGTACCATCGGGTGCGTTTAAAACAATTTCTGAGCCTATGGTATGTTTGACGCGAAACCGAGCACCTATCTTGCATTCGACACTAACACTGTCTCCAAATTAACTGAAAGGAGATTCCACATGACCAACGTCACCTAGGAGTCCATTGGGTGCGTCCAAAATGATTTCCAAGCCTATGGTACATTCAACGCAAACCGTGCACCTGTCTTGCGTTAAGATTAGCACTCTCTCCAAATGGTCCAAATCGAGCTTCCACTTGAACCTCGTCACCTAGGAGTACCATCGGGTGCGTCCAAGACGATTTCTGAGCCTATAATATGTTTGGCACAAACTGTGCACCTATCTAACACTATCTACAAACGGACCGAAATGAGATTCCAAATGACCCACGTCACCTAGGAGTTCTATCGGGTGCGTCTAAAAAGACTTCCAGGCATATGGTAGGTTTTGCGTAAACCATGCACCTATCTTGTGTCAGGATTAGCACTATCCCCAAATAGACCAAATCGAGCTTCCACCTGAGCCTCATCACCTAGGAGTACCATCGGGTGCGTATAAAACAATTTCTGAGCCTATGGTACGTTTGACGCGAAACCGAGCACCTATCTTGCATTCGACACTAACACTGTGTCCAAATTGACTGAAAGGAGATTCCACATGACCAACATCACGTAGGAGATCCATCTGGTGCGTCCAAAACGATTTCCAAGCCTATGGTACATTCAACGCAAACTGTGCACCTGTCTTGCGTCAAGATTAGCACTCTCTCCAAACGGACTAAAACACAGAATCCACTTGAGCCTCGTCACCCATGAGTACCATTGGGTGCGTCCAAAATGATTTCTGAGCCTATGGTACGTTTGGCGCAAACCGTGCACCTATCTTGCACCGACACTAACACTATCTCCAAATGGAACGAAATTAGATTCCACATGACGCACGTCACCTAGGAGTTCTATCGGGTGTGTCCAAAATGACTTCCAAGCATATGGTACGTTCGGCGTAAACCATGAACCTTTCTTGCGTTAGGATTAGCACTATCTCCAAATGGAACAAATCAAGCTTCCACTTTAGCCTTGTCACCTAGGAGTACCATTGGGTGCGTCTAAAATGATTTCTGAGTCTATGGTATGTTTGACGTGAAACCGAGCACCTATCTTGCATCGACACTAACACTGTCTCCGAACGGACTGAAATGATATTCCACATGACCAACGTAACCTAGGAGATCCATCGGTGCATCCAAAACGATTTCCAAGCCTATGGTACATTCAACGCAAACCGTGCACCTATCTTGCGTCAAGATTAGCACTCTCTCCAAACGGACCGAATCGAGCTTCCACTTGAGCCTCATCAACTAGGAGTACCATTGGGTGCGTCCAAGACGATTTCTGAGCCTATGGTATGTTTGGCGCAAACCATGCACCTATCTAACACTGTCTCCAAATGGACCGAAATGACATTCCACATGACCCACGTCACCTAGGAGTTCTATTGGGTGTGTCCAAAACGATATTCGAGCCTGTGGTATGTTTGGCACAAAACATGCACCTATCTTGCGTCAACATTAGCACTATCTCCAGACAGAGTGAAACGAGAGTCCACTTGAGCCTCATCACCCATGAGTACTATGGGGTGCGTCCAAAATGATTTCTAAGCCTATGGTACATTTGGCGCAAACCGTGCACCTATCTTGCACCGACACTAACACTATCTCCAAATGGAATGAAATTAGATTCCACATGACGCACGTCACCTAGGAGTTCTATCGGGTGTGTCCAAAACGACTTCCAAGCATATGGTACGTTCGGCATAAACCATGCACCTATCTTGTGTTAGGATTAGCACTATCTCCAAATGGAACAAATCAAGCTTCCACTTTAGCCTTGTCACCTAGGAGTACCATCGGGTGCGTCTAAAATGATTTCTGAGCCTATGGTATGTTTGACGTGAAACCGAGCACCTATCTTGCATCGACACTAACACTGTCTCTGAATGGACTGAAACGATATTCCACACGACCAACGTAACCTAGGAGATCCATTGGTGCATCCAAAATGATTTCCAAGCCTATGGTGCATTCAACACAAACCGTGCACCTATCTTGCGCCAAGATTAGCACTATCTCTCCAAACGGACCGAATCGAGCTTCCACTTGAGCCTCATCAACTAGGAGTACCATCGGGTGCATCCAAGACGATTTCTGAGCCTATGGTATGTTTGGCGCAAACCGTGCACCTATCTAACACTATCTCCAAACGAACCGAAATGAGATTCCATATGACCCACGTCACCCACGTCACCTAGGAGTTCTATCGGGTGTGTCTAAAAAGACTTCCAGGCATATGGTAGGTTTTGCTTAAACCTTGCACCTATCTTGTGTCAGGATTAGCACTATCCCCAAATGGACCAAATCGAGCTTCCACCTGAGCCTCATCACCTAGGAGTACCATCGGGTGCGTTTAAAACAATTTCTGAGCCTATGGTATGTTTGACGCGAAACCGAGCACCTATCTTGCATTCGACACTAACACTGTCTCCAAATTAACTGAAAGGAGATTCCACATGACCAACGTCACCTAGGAGTCCATTGGGTGCGTCCAAAATGATTTCCAAGCCTATGGTACATTCAACGCAAACCGTGCACCTGTCTTGCGTTAAGATTAGCACTCTCTCCAAATGGTCCAAATCGAGCTTCCACTTGAACCTCGTCACCTAGGAGTACCATCGGGTGCGTCCAAGACGATTTCTGAGCCTATAATATGTTTGGCACAAACTGTGCACCTATCTAACACTATCTACAAACGGACCGAAATGAGATTCCAAATGACCCACGTCACCTAGGAGTTCTATCGGGTGCGTCTAAAAAGACTTCCAGGCATATGGTAGGTTTTGCGTAAACCATGCACCTATCTTGTGTCAGGATTAGCACTATCCCCAAATAGACCAAATCAAGCTTCCACCTGAGCCTCATCACCTAGGAGAACCATCGGGTGCGTTTAAAACAATTTCTGAGCCTATGGTACGTTTGACGCGAAACCGAGCACCTATCTTGCATTCGACACTAACACTGTCTCCAAATTGACTGAAAGGAGATTCCACATGACCAACGTCACGTAGGAGATCCATCTGGTGCGTCCAAAACGATTTCCAAGCCTATGGTACATTCAACGCAAACCGTGCACCGGTCTTGCGTCAAGATTAGCACTCTCTCCAAACAGACTAAAATGAGAATCCACTTGAGCCTCGTCACCCATGAGTACCATCGGGTGCGTCCAAAATGATTTCTGAGCCTATGGTACGTTTGGCGCAAACCGTGCACCTATCTTGCACCGACACTAACACTATCTCCAAATGGAACGAAATTAGATTCCACATGACGCACGTCACCTAGGAGTTCTATCGGGTGTGTCCAAAATGACTTCAAAGCATATGGTACGTTCGGTGTAAACCATGAACCTTTCTTGCGTTAGGATTAGCACTATCTCCAAATGGAACAAAGCAAGCTTCCACTTTAGCCTTGTCACCTAGGAGTACCATTGGGTGCGTCTAAAATGATTTCTGAGCCTATGGTATGTTTGACGTGAAACCGAGCACCTATCTTGCATCGACACTAACACTGTCTCCGAACGGACTGAAATGATATTCCACATGACCAACGTAACCTAGGAGATCCATCGGTGCATCCAAAACGATTTCCAAGCCTATGGTACATTCAACGCAAACCGTGCACCTATCTTGCGTCAAGATTAGCACTCTCTCCAAACGGACCGAATCGAGCTTCCACTTGAGCCTCATCAACTAGGAGTACCATTGGGTGCGTCCAAGACGATTTCTGAGCCTATGGTATGTTTGGCACAAACCATGCACCTATCTAACACTGTCTCCAAATGGACCGAAATGACATTCCACATGACCCACGTTACCTAGGAGTTCTATTGGGTGTGTCCAAAACGATATTCGAGCCTGTGGTATGTTCGGCGCAAAACATGCACCTATCTTGCGTCAACATTAGCACTATCTCCATACAGAGTGAAACGAGAGTCCACTTGAGCCTCGTCACCCATGAGTACTATGGGGTGCGTCCAAAATGATTTCTGAGCCTATGGTACGTTTGGCGCAAACCATGCACCTATCTTGCACCGACACTAACACTATCTCCAAATGGAACGAAATTAGATTCCACATGACGCACGTCACCTAGGAGTTCTATCGGGTGTGTCCAAAATGACTTCCAAGCATATGGTACGTTCGCCGTAAACCATGCACCTATCTTGCGTTAGGATTAGCACTATCTCCAAATGGAACAAATCAAGCTTCCACTTTAGCCTTGTCACCTAGGAGTACCATCGGGTGTGTCTAAAATGATTTCTGAGCCTATGGTATGTTTGACGTGAAACCGAGCACCTATCTTACTTCGACACTAACACTGTCTCTGAACGGACAGAAATGATATTCCACATGACCAACGTAACCTAGGAGATCCATCGGTGCATCCAAAACGATTTCCAAGCCTATGGTGCATTCAACGCAAACCGTGCACCTATCTTGCGTCAAGATTAGCACTATCTCTCCAAACGGACCGAATCGAGCTTCCAGTTGAGCCTCATCAACTAGGAGTACCATCGGGTGCGTCCAAGACGATTTCTGAGCCTATGGCATGTTTGGCGCAAACCGTGCACCTATCTAACACTATCTCCAAACAAACCGAAATGAGATTCCATATGACCCACGTCACCCACGTCACCTAGGAGTTCTATCGGGTGTGTCTAAAAAGACTTCCAGGCATATGGTAGGTTTTGCTTAAACCTTGCACCTATCTTGTGTCAGGATTAGCACTATCCCCAAATGGACCAAATCGAGCTTCCACCTGAGCCTCATCACCTAGGAGTACCATCGGGTGCGTTTAAAACAATTTTCTGAGCCTATGGTATGTTTGACGCGAAACCGAGCACCTATCTTGCATTCGACACTAACACTGTCTCCAAATTAACTGAAAGGAGATTCCACATGACCAACGTCACCTAGGAGTCCATCGGGTGCGTCCAAAATGATTTCCAAGCCTATGGTACATTCAACGCAAACCGTGCACCTGTCTTGCGTTAAGATTAGCACTCTCTCCAAATGGTCCAAATCGAGCTTCCACTTGAACCTCGTCACCTAGGAGTACCATCGGGTGCGTCCAAGACGATTTCTGAGCCTATAATATGTTTGGCACAAACTGTGCACCTATCTAACACTATCTCCAAACGGACCGAAATGAGATTCCAAATGACCCACGTCACCTAGGAGTTCTATCGGGTGCGTCTAAAAAGACTTCCAGGCATATGGTAGGTTTTGCGTAAACCATGCACCTATCTTGTGTCAGGATTAGCACTATCCCCAAATAGACCAAATCAAGCTTCCACCTGAGCCTCATCACCTAGGAGAACCATCGGGTGCGTATAAAACAATTTCTGAGCCTATGGTACGTTTGACGCGAAACCGAGCACCTATCTTGCATTCGACACTAACACTGTCTCCAAATTGACTGAAAGGAGATTCCACATGACCAACGTCACGTAGGAGATCCATCTGGTGCATCCAAAACGATTTCCAAGCCTATGGTACATTCAACGCAAACCGTGCACCTGTCTTGCGTCAAGATTAGCACTCTGTCCAAATGGACTGAAACAAGAATCCACTTGAGCCTCGTCACCCATGAGTACCATCGGGTGCGTCCAAAATGATTTCTGAGCCTATGGTACGTTTGGCGCAAACCGTGCACCTATCTTGCACCGACACTAACACTATCTCCAAATGGAACGAAATTAGATTCCACATGACGCACGTCACCTAGGAGTTCTATCGGGTGTGTCCAAAATGACTTCAAAGCATATGGTACGTTCGGCGTAAACCATGAACCTTTCTTGCGTTAGGATTAGCACTATCTCCAAATGGAACAAAGCAAGCTTCCACTTTTGCCTTGTCACCTAGGAGTAACATCGGGTGCGTCTAAAATGATTTCTGAGCCTATGGTATGTTTGACGTGAAACCGAGCACCTATCTTGCATCGACACTAACACTGTCTCCGAATGGACTGAAACGATATTCCACATGACCAACGTAACCTAGGAGATCCATTGGTGCATCCAAAATGATTTCCAAGCCTATGGTACATTCAACGCAAACCATGCACCTATCTTGCGTCAAGATTAGCACTCTCTCCAAACGGACCGAATCGAGCTTCCACTTGAGCCTCATCAACTAGGAGTACCATTGGGTGCGTCCAAGACGATTTCTGAGCCTATGGTATGTTTGGCGCAAACCGTGCACCTATCTAACACTATCTCCAAACGAACCGAAATGAGATTCCATATGACCCACGTCACCCACGTCACCTAGGAGTTCTATCGGGTGTGTCTAAAAAGACTTCCAGGCATATGGTAGGTTTTGCTTAAACCTTGCACCTATCTTGTGTCAGGATTAGCACTATCCCCAAATGGACCAAATCGAGCTTCCACCTGAGCCTCATCACCTAGGAGTACCATCGGGTGCGTTTAAAACAATTTCTGAGCCTATGGTATGTTTGACGCGAAACCGAGCACCTATCTTGCATTCGACACTAACACTGTCTCCAAATTAACTGAAAGGAGATTCCACATGACCAACGTCACCTAGGAGTCCATTGGGTGCGTCCAAAATGATTTCCAAGCCTATGGTACATTCAACGCAAACCGTGCACCTGTCTTGCGTTAAGATTAGCACTCTCTCCAAATGGTCCAAATCGAGCTTCCACTTGAACCTTGTCACCTAGGAGTACCATCGGGTGCGTCCAAGACGATTTCTGAGCCTATAATATGTTTGGCACAAACTGTGCACCTATCTAACACTATCTCCAAATGGACCGAAATGAGATTCCAAATGACCCACGTCACCTAGGAGTTCTATCGGGTGCGTCTAAAAAGACTTCCAGGCATATGGTAGGTTTTGCGTAAACCATGCACCTATCTTGTGTCAGGATTAGCACTATCCCCAAATAGACCAAATCAAGCTTCCACCTGAGCCTCATCACCTAGGAGAACCATCGGGTGCGTTTAAAACAATTTCTGAGCCTATGGTACGTTTGACGCGAAACCGAGCACCTATCTTGCATTCGACACTAACACTGTCTCCAAATTGACTGAAAGGAGATTCCACATGACCAACGTCACGTAGGAGATCCATCTGGTGCGTCCAAAACGATTTCCAAGCCTATGGTACATTCAACGCAAACCGTGCACCGGTCTTGCGTCAAGATTAGCACTCTCTCCAAACAGACTAAAATGAGAATCCACTTGAGCCTCGTCACCCATGAGTACCATCGGGTGCGTCCAAAATGATTTCTGAGCCTATGGTACGTTTGGTGCAAACCGTGCACCTATCTTGCACCGACACTAACACTATCTCCAAATGGAACGAAATTAGATTCCACATGACGCACGTCACCTAGGAGTTCTATCGGGTGTGTCCAAAATGACTTCAAAGCATATGGTACGTTCGGTGTAAACCATGAACCTTTCTTGCGTTAGGATTAGCACTATCTCCAAATGGAACAAAGCAAGCTTCCACTTTAGCCTTGTCACCTAGGAGTACCATTGGGTGCGTCTAAAATGATTTCTGAGCCTATGGTATGTTTGACGTGAAACCGAGCACCTATCTTGCATCGACACTAACACTGTCTCCGAACGGACTGAAATGATATTCCACATGACCAACGTAACCTAGGAGATCCATCGGTGCATCCAAAACGATTCCCAAGCCTATGGTACATTCAACGCAAACCGTGCACCTATCTTGCGTCAAGATTAGCACTCTCTCCAAACGGACCGAATCGAGCTTCCACTTGAGCCTCATCAACTAGGAGTACCATTGGGTGCGTCCAAGACGATTTCTGAGCCTATGGTATGTTTGGCGCAAACCATGCACCTATCTAACACTGTCTCCAAATGGACCGAAATGACATTCCACATGACCCACGTTACCTAGGAGTTCTATTGGGTGTGTCCAAAACGATATTCGAGCCTGTGGTATGTTCGGCGCAAAACATGCACCTATCTTGCGTCAACATTAGCACTATCTCCATACAGAGTGAAACGAGAGTCCACTTGAGCCTCGTCACCCATGAGTACTATGGGGTGCGTCCAAAATGATTTCTGAGCCTATGGTACGTTTGGCGCAAACCATGCACCTATCTTGCACCGACACTAACACTATCTCCAAATGGAACGAAATTAGATTCCACATGACGCACGTCACCTAGGAGTTCTATCGGGTGTGTCCAAAATGACTTCCAAGCATATGGTACGTTCGCCGTAAACCATGCACCTATCTTGCGTTAGGATTAGCACTATCTCCAAATGGAACAAATCAAGCTTCCACTTTAGCCTTGTCACCTAGGAGTACCATCGGGTGTGTCTAAAATGATTTCTGAGCCTATGGTATGTTTGACGTGAAACCGAGCACCTATCTTACTTCGACACTAACACTGTCTCTGAACGGACAGAAACGATATTCCACATGACCAACGTAACCTAGGAGATCCATCGGTGCATCCAAAACGATTTCCAAGCCTATGGTGCATTCAACGCAAACCGTGCACCTATCTTGCGTCAAGATCAGCACTATCTCTCCAAACGGACCGAATCGAGCTTCCAGTTGAGCCTCATCAACTAGGAGTACCATCGGGTGCGTCCAAGACGATTTCTGAGCCTATGGCATGTTTGGCGCAAACCGTGCACCTATCTAACACTATCTCCAAACGAACCGAAATGAGATTCCATATGACCCACGTCACCCACGTCACCTAGGAGTTCTATCGGGTGTGTCTAAAAAGACTTCCAGGCATATGGTAGGTTTTGCTTAAACCTTGCACCTATCTTGTGTCAGGATTAGCACTATCCCCAAATGGACCAAATCGAGCTTCCACCTGAGCCTCATCACCTAGGAGTACCATCGGGTGCGTTTAAAACAATTTTCTGAGCCTATGGTATGTTTGACGTGAAACCTAGCACCTATCTTGCATTCGACACTAACACTGTCTCCAAATTAACTGAAAGGAGATTCCACATGACCAACGTCACCTAGGAGTCCATCGGGTGCGTCCAAAATGATTTCCAAGCCTATGGTACATTCAACGCAAACCGTGCACCTGTCTTGCGTTAAGATTAGCACTCTCTCCAAATGGTCCAAATCGAGCTTCCACTTGAACCTCGTCACCTAGGAGTACCATCGGGTGCGTCCAAGACGATTTCTGAGCCTATAATATGTTTGGCACAAACTGTGCACCTATCTAACACTATCTCCAAACGGACCGAAATGAGATTCCAAATGACCCACGTCACCTAGGAGTTCTATCGGGTGCGTCTAAAAAGACTTCCAGGCATATGGTAGGTTTTGCGTAAACCATGCACCTATCTTGTGTCAGGATTAGCACTATCCCCAAATAGACCAAATCAAGCTTCCACCTGAGCCTCATCACCTAGGAGAACCATCGGGTGCGTTTAAAACAATTTCTGAGCCTATGGTACGTTTGACGCGAAACCGAGCACCTATCTTGCATTCGACACTAACACTGTCTCCAAATTGACTGAAAGGAGATTCCACATGACCAACGTCATGTAGGAGATCCATCTGGTGCATCCAAAACGATTTCCAAGCCTATGGTACATTCAACGCAAACCGTGCACCTGTCTTGCGTCAAGATTAGCACTCTGTCCAAATGGACTGAAACAAGAATCCACTTGAGCCTCGTCACCCATGAGTACCATCGGGTGCGTCCAAAATGATTTCTGAGCCTATGGTACGTTTGGCGCAAACCGTGCACCTATCTTGCACCGACACTAACACTATCTCCAAATGGAACGAAATTAGATTCCACATGACGCACGTCACCTAGGAGTTCTATCGGGTGTGTCCAAAATGACTTCAAAGCATATGGTACGTTCGGCGTAAACCATGAACCTTTCTTGCGTTAGGATTAGCACTATCTCCAAATGGAACAAAGCAAGCTTCCACTTTTGCCTTGTCACCTAGGAGTAACATCGGGTGCGTCTAAAATGATTTCTGAGCCTATGGTATGTTTGACGTGAAACCGAGCACCTATCTTGCATCGACACTAACACTGTCTCCGAACGGACTGAAACGATATTCCACATGACCAACGTAACCTAGGAGATCCATCGGTGCATCCAAAATGATTTCCAAGCCTATGGTACATTCAACGCAAACCATGCACCTATCTTGCGTCAAGATTAGCACTCTCTCCAAACGGACCGAATCGAGCTTCCACTTGAGCCTCATCAACTAGGAGTACCATTGGGTGCGTCCAAGACGATTTCTGAGCCTATGGTATGTTTGGCGCAAACCGTGCACCTATCTAACACTATCTCCAAACGAACCGAAATGAGATTCCATATGACCCACGTCACCCACGTCACCTAGGAGTTCTATCGGGTGTGTCTAAAAAGACTTCCAGGCATATGGTAGGTTTTGCTTAAACCTTGCACCTATCTTGTGTCAGGATTAGCACTATCCCCAAATGGACCAAATCGAGCTTCCACCTGAGCCTCATCACCTAGGAGTACCATCGGGTGCGTTTAAAACAATTTCTGAGCCTATGGTATGTTTGACGCGAAACCGAGCACCTATCTTGCATTCGACACTAACACTGTCTCCAAATTAACTGAAAGGAGATTCCACATGACCAACGTCACCTAGGAGTCCATCGGGTGCGTCCAAAATGATTTCCAAGCCTATGGTACAATCAACGCAAACCGTGCACCTGTCTTGCGTTAAGATTAGCACTCTCTCCAAATGGTCCAAATCGAGCTTCCACTTGAACCTCGTCACCTAGGAGTACCATCGGGTGCGTCCAAGATGATTTCTGAGCCTATAATATGTTTGGCACAAACTATGCACCTATCTAACACTATCTCCAAACGGACCGAAATGAGATTCCAAATGACCCACGTCACCTAGGAGTTCTATCGGGTGCGTCTAAAAAGACTTCCAGGCATATGGTAGGTTTTGCGTAAACCATGCACCTATCTTGTGTCAGGATTAGCACTATCCCCAAATAGACCAAATCAAGCTTCCACCTGAGCCTCATCACCTAGGAGAACCATCGGGTGCGTTTAAAACAATTTCTGAGCCTATGGTACGTTTGACGCGAAACCGAGCACCTATCTTGCATTCGACACTAACACTGTCTCCAAATTGACTGAAAGGAGATTCCACATGACCAACGTCACGTAGGAGATCCATCTGGTGCATCCAAAACGATTTCCAAGCCTATGGTACATTCAACGCAAACCGTGCACCTGTCTTGCGTCAAGATTAGCACTCTGTCCAAATGGACTGAAACAAGAATCCACTTGAGCCTCGTCACCCATGAGTACCATCGGGTGCGTCCAAAATGATTTCTGAGCCTATGGTACGTTTGGCGCAAACCGTGCACCTATCTTGCACCGACACTAACACTATCTCCAAATGGAACGAAATTAGATTCCACATGACGCACGTCACCTAGGAGTTCTATCGGGTGTGTCCAAAATGACTTCAAAGCATATGGTACGTTCGGCGTAAACCATGAACCTTTCTTGCGTTAGGATTAGCACTATCTCCAAATGGAACAAAGCAAGCTTCCACTTTTGCCTTGTCACCTAGGAGTAACATCGGGTGCGTCTAAAATGATTTCTGAGCCTATGGTATGTTTGACGTGAAACCGAGCACCTATCTTGCATCGACACTAACACTGTCTCCGAACGGACTGAAACGATATTCCACATGACCAACGTAACCTAGGAGATCCATCGGTGCATCCAAAATGATTTCCAAGCCTATGGTACATTCAACGCAAACCATGCACCTATCTTGCGTCAAGATTAGCACTCTCTCCAAACGGACCGAATCGAGCTTCCACTTGAGCCTCATCAACTAGGAGTACCATTGGGTGCGTCCAAGACGATTTCTGAGCCTATGGTATGTTTGGCGCAAACCGTGCACCTATCTAACACTATCTCCAAACGAACCGAAATGAGATTCCATATGACCCACGTCACCCACGTCACCTAGGAGTTCTATCGGGTGTGTCTAAAAAGACTTCCAGGCATATGGTAGGTTTTGCTTAAACCTTGCACCTATCTTGTGTCAGGATTAGCACTATCCCCAAATGGACCAAATCGAGCTTCCACCTGAGCCTCATCACCTAGGAGTACCATCGGGTGCGTTTAAAACAATTTCTGAGCCAATGGTATGTTTGACGCGAAACCGAGCACCTATCTTGCATTCGACACTAACACTGTCTCCAAATTAACTGAAAGGAGATTCCACATGACCAACGTCACCTAGGAGTCCATCGGGTGCGTCCAAAATGATTTCCAAGCCTATGGTACAATCAACGCAAACCGTGCACCTGTCTTGCGTTAAGATTAGCACTCTCTCCAAATGGTCCAAATCGAGCTTCCACTTGAACCTCGTCACCTAGGAGTACCATCGGGTGCGTCCAAGATGATTTCTGAGCCTATAATATGTTTGGCACAAACTGTGCACCTATCTAACACTATCTCCAAACGGACCGAAATGAGATTCCAAATGACCCACGTCACCTAGGAGTTCTATCGGGTGCGTCTAAAAAGACTTCCAGGCATATGGTAGGTTTTGCGTAAACCATGCACCTATCTTGTGTCAGGATTAGCACTATCCCCAAATAGACCAAATCAAGCTTCCACCTGAGCCTCATCACCTAGGAGAACCATCGGGTGCGTTTAAAACAATTTCTGAGCCTATGGTACGTTTGACGCGAAACCGAGCACCTATCTTGCATTCGACACTAACACTGTCTCCAAATTGACTGAAAGGAGATTCCACATGACCAACGTCACGTAGGAGATCCATCTGGTGCATCCAAAACGATTTCCAAGCCTATGGTACATTCAACGCAAACCGTGCACCTGTCTTGCGTCAAGATTAGCACTCTGTCCAAATGGACTGAAACAAGAATCCACTTGAGCCTCGTCACCCATGAGTACCATCGGGTGCGTCCAAAATGATTTCTGAGCCTATGGTACGTTTGGCGCAAACCGTGCACCTATCTTGCACCGACACTAACACTATCTCCAAATGGAACGAAATTAGATTCCACATGACGCACGTCACCTAGGAGTTCTATCGGGTGTGTCCAAAATGACTTCAAAGCATATGGTACGTTCGGCGTAAACCATGAACCTTTCTTGCGTTAGGATTAGCACTATCTCCAAATGGAACAAAGCAAGCTTCCACTTTTGCCTTGTCACCTAGGAGTAACATCGGGTGCGTCTAAAATGATTTCTGAGCCTATGGTATGTTTGACGTGAAACCGAGCACCTATCTTGCATCGACACTAACACTGTCTCCGAACGGACTGAAACGATATTCCACATGACCAACGTAACCTAGGAGATCCATCGGTGCATCCAAAATGATTTCCAAGCCTATGGTACATTCAACGCAAACCATGCACCTATCTTGCGTCAAGATTAGCACTCTCTCCAAACGGACCGAATCGAGCTTCCACTTGAGCCTCATCAACTAGGAGTACCATTGGGTGCGTCCAAGACGATTTCTGAGCCTATGGTATGTTTGGCGCAAACCGTGCACCTATCTAACACTATCTCCAAACGAACCGAAATGAGATTCCATATGACCCACGTCACCCACGTCACCTAGGAGTTCTATCGGGTGTGTCTAAAAAGACTTCCAGGCATATGGTAGGTTTTGCTTAAACCTTGCACCTATCTTGTGTCAGGATTAGCACTATCCCCAAATGGACCAAATCGAGCTTCCACCTGAGCCTCATCACCTAGGAGTACCATCGGGTGCGTTTAAAACAATTTCTGAGCCTATGGTATGTTTGACGCGAAACCGAGCACCTATCTTGCATTCGACACTAACACTGTCTCCAAATTAACTGAAAGGAGATTCCACATGACCAACGTCACCTAGGAGTCCATCGGGTGCGTCCAAAATGATTTCCAAGCCTATGGTACAATCAACGCAAACCGTGCACCTGTCTTGCGTTAAGATTAGCACTCTCTCCAAATGGTCCAAATCGAGCTTCCACTTGAACCTCGTCACCTAGGAGTACCATCGGGTGCGTCCAAGATGATTTCTGAGCCTATAATATGTTTGGCACAAACTATGCACCTATCTAACACTATCTCCAAACGGACCGAAATGAGATTCCAAATGACCCACGTCACCTAGGAGTTCTATCGGGTGCGTCTAAAAAGACTTCCAGGCATATGGTAGGTTTTGCGTAAACCATGCACCTATCTTGTGTCAGGATTAGCACTATCCCCAAATAGACCAAATCAAGCTTCCACCTGAGCCTCATCACCTAGGAGAACCATCGGGTGCGTTTAAAACAATTTCTGAGCCTATGGTACGTTTGACGCGAAACCGAGCACCTATCTTGCATTCGACACTAACACTGTCTCCAAATTGACTGAAAGGAGATTCCACATGACCAACGTCACGTAGGAGATCCATCTGGTGCATCCAAAACGATTTCCAAGCCTATGGTACATTCAACGCAAACCGTGCACCTGTCTTGCGTCAAGATTAGCACTCTGTCCAAATGGACTGAAACAAGAATCCACTTGAGCCTCGTCACCCATGAGTACCATCGGGTGCGTCCAAAATGATTTCTGAGCCTATGGTACGTTTGGCGCAAACCGTGCACCTATCTTGCACCGACACTAACACTATCTCCAAATGGAACGAAATTAGATTCCACATGACGCACGTCACCTAGGAGTTCTATCGGGTGTGTCCAAAATGACTTCAAAGCATATGGTACGTTCGGCGTAAACCATGAACCTTTCTTGCGTTAGGATTAGCACTATCTCCAAATGGAACAAAGCAAGCTTCCACTTTTGCCTTGTCACCTAGGAGTAACATCGGGTGCGTCTAAAATGATTTCTGAGCCTATGGTATGTTTGACGTGAAACCGAGCACCTATCTTGCATCGACACTAACACTGTCTCCGAACGGACTGAAACGATATTCCACATGACCAACGTAACCTAGGAGATCCATCGGTGCATCCAAAATGATTTCCAAGCCTATGGTACATTCAACGCAAACCATGCACCTATCTTGCGTCAAGATTAGCACTCTCTCCAAACGGACCGAATCGAGCTTCCACTTGAGCCTCATCAACTAGGAGTACCATTGGGTGCGTCCAAGACGATTTCTGAGCCTATGGTATGTTTGGCGCAAACCGTGCACCTATCTAACACTATCTCCAAACGAACCGAAATGAGATTCCATATGACCCACGTCACCCACGTCACCTAGGAGTTCTATCGGGTGTGTCTAAAAAGACTTCCAGGCATATGGTAGGTTTTGCTTAAACCTTGCACCTATCTTGTGTCAGGATTAGCACTATCCCCAAATGGACCAAATCGAGCTTCCACCTGAGCCTCATCACCTAGGAGTACCATCGGGTGCGTTTAAAACAATTTCTGAGCCAATGGTATGTTTGACGCGAAACCGAGCACCTATCTTGCATTCGACACTAACACTGTCTCCAAATTAACTGAAAGGAGATTCCACATGACCAACGTCACCTAGGAGTCCATCGGGTGCGTCCAAAATGATTTCCAAGCCTATGGTACAATCAACGCAAACCGTGCACCTGTCTTGCGTTAAGATTAGCACTCTCTCCAAATGGTCCAAATCGAGCTTCCACTTGAACCTCGTCACCTAGGAGTACCATCGGGTGCGTCCAAGATGATTTCTGAGCCTATAATATGTTTGGCACAAACTGTGCACCTATCTAACACTATCTCCAAACGGACCGAAATGAGATTCCAAATGACCCACGTCACCTAGGAGTTCTATCGGGTGCGTCTAAAAAGACTTCCAGGCATATGGTAGGTTTTGCGTAAACCATGCACCTATCTTGTGTCAGGATTAGCACTATCCCCAAATAGACCAAATCAAGCTTCCACCTGAGCCTCATCACCTAGGAGAACCATCGGGTGCGTTTAAAACAATTTCTGAGCCTATGGTACGTTTGACGCGAAACCGAGCACCTATCTTGCATTGGACACTAACACTGTCTCCAAATTGACTGAAAGGAGATTCCACATGACCAACGTCACGTAGGAGATCCATCTGGTGCGTCCAAAACGATTTCCAAGGCTATGGTACATTCAACGCAAACCGTGCACCGGTCTTGCGTCAAGATTAGCACTCTCTCCAAACAGACTAAAATGAGAATCCACTTGAGCCTCGTCACCCATGAGTACCATCGGGTGCGTCCAAAATGATTTCTGAGCCTATGGTACGTTTGGCGCAAACCGTGCACCCATCTTGCACCGACACTAACACTATCTCCAAATGGAACGAAATTAGATTCCACATGACGCACGTCACCTAGGAGTTCTATCGGGTGTGTCCAAAATGACTTCCAAGCATATGGTACGTTCGGCGTAAACCATGAACCTTTCTTGCGTTAGGATTAGCACTATCTCCAAATGGAACAAATCAAGCTTCCACTTTAGCCTTGTCACCTAGGAGTACCATTGGGTGCGTCTAAAATGATTTCTGAGTCTATGGTATGTTTGACGTGAAACCGAGCACCTATCTTGCATCAACACTAACACTGTCTGCGAACGGACTGAAATGATATTCCACATGACCAACGTAACCTAGGAGATCCATCGGTGCATCCAAAACGATTTCCAAGCCTATGGTACATTCAACGCAAACCGTGCACCTATCTTGCGTCAAGATTAGCACTCTCTCCAAACGGACCGAATCGAGCTTCCACTTGAGCCTCATCAACTAGGAGTACCATTGGGTGCGTCCAAGACGATTTCTGAGCCTATGGTATGTTTGGCGCAAACCATGCACCTATCTAACACTGTCTCCAAATGGACCGAAATGACATTCCACATGACCCACGTCACCTAGGAGTTCTATTGGGTGTGTCCAAAACGATATTCGAGCCTGTGGTATGTTTGGCACAAAACATGCACCTATCTTGCGTCAACATTAGCACTATCTCCAGACAGAGTGAAACGAGAGTCCACTTGAGCCTCATCACCCATGAGTACTATGGGGTGCGTCCAAAATGATTTCTAAGCCTATGGTACATTTGGCGCAAACCGTGCACCTATCTTGCACCGACACTAACACTATCTCCAAATGGAATGAAATTAGATTCCACATGACGCACGTCACCTAGGAGTTCTATCGGGTGTGTCCAAAACGACTTCCAAGCATATGGTACGTTCGGCATAAACCATGCACCTATCTTGTGTTAGGATTAGCACTATCTCCAAATGGAACAAATCAAGCTTCCACTTTAGCCTTGTCACCTAGGAGTACCATCGGGTGCGTCTAAAATGATTTCTGAGCCTATGGTATGTTTGACGTGAAACCGAGCACCTATCTTGCATCGACACTAACACTGTCTCTGAATGGACTGAAACGATATTCCACACGACCAACGTAACCTAGGAGATCCATTGGTGCATCCAAAATGATTTCCAAGCCTATGGTGCATTCAACACAAACCGTGCACCTATCTTGCGCCAAGATTAGCACTATCTCTCCAAACGGACCGAATCGAGCTTCCACTTGAGCCTCATCAACTAGGAGTACCATCGGGTGCATCCAAGACGATTTCTGAGCCTATGGTATGTTTGGCGCAAACCGTGCACCTATCTAACACTATCTCCAAACGAACCGAAATGAGATTCCATATGACCCACGTCACCCACGTCACCTAGGAGTTCTATCGGGTGTGTCTAAAAAGACTTCCAGGCATATGGTAGGTTTTGCTTAAACCTTGCACCTATCTTGTGTCAGGATTAGCACTATCCCCAAATGGACCAAATCGAGCTTCCACCTGAGCCTCATCACCTAGGAGTACCATCGGGTGCGTTTAAAACAATTTCTGAGCCTATGGTATGTTTGACGCGAAACCGAGCACCTATCTTGCATTCGACACTAACACTGTCTCCAAATTAACTGAAAGGAGATTCCACATGACCAACGTCACCTAGGAGTCCATTGGGTGCGTCCAAAATGATTTCCAAGCCTATGGTACATTCAACGCAAACCGTGCACCTGTCTTGCGTTAAGATTAGCACTCTCTCCAAATGGTCCAAATCGAGCTTCCACTTGAACCTCGTCACCTAGGAGTACCATCGGGTGCGTCCAAGACGATTTCTGAGCCTATAATATGTTTGGCACAAACTGTGCACCTATCTAACACTATCTCCAAACGGACCGAAATGAGATTCCAAATGACCCACGTCACCTAGGAGTTCTATCGGGTGCGTCTAAAAAGACTTCCAGGCATATGGTAGGTTTTGCGTAAACCATGCACCTATCTTGTGTCAGGATTAGCACTATCCCCAAATAGACCAAATCAAGCTTCCACCTGAGCCTCATCACCTAGGAGAACCATCGGGTGCGTTTAAAACAATTTCTGAGCCTATGGTACGTTTGACGCGAAACCGAGCACCTATCTTGCATTCGACACTAACACTGTCTCCAAATTGACTGAAAGGAGATTCCACATGACCAACGTCACGTAGGAGATCCATCTGGTGCATCCAAAACGATTTCCAAGCCTATGGTACATTCAACGCAAACCGTGCACCTGTCTTGCGTCAAGATTAGCACTCTGTCCAAATGGACTGAAACAAGAATCCACTTGAGGCTCGTCACCCATGAGTACCATCGGGTGCGTCCAAAATGATTTCTGAGCCTATGGTACGTTTGGCGCAAACCGTGCACCTATCTTGCACCGACACTAACACTATCTCCAAATGGAACGAAATTAGATTCCACATGACGCACGTCACCTAGGAGTTCTATCGGGTGTGTCCAAAATGACTTCAAAGCATATGGTACGTTCGGTGTAAACCATGAACCTTTCTTGCGTTAGGATTAGCACTATCTCCAAATGGAACAAAGCAAGCTTCCACTTTAGCCTTGTCACCTAGGAGTACCATTGGGTGCGTCTAAAATGATTTCTGAGCCTATGGTATGTTTGACGTGAAACCGAGCACCTATCTTGCATCGACACTAACACTGTCTCCGAACGGACTGAAACGATATTCCACATGACCAACGTAACCTAGGAGATCCATTGGTGCATCCAAAATGATTTCCAAGCCTATGGTACATTCAACGCAAACCGTGCACCTATCTTGCGTCAAGATTAGCACTCTCTCCAAACGGACCGAATCGAGCTTCCACTTGAGCCTCATCAACTAGGAGTACCATTGGGTGCGTCCAAGACGATTTCTGAGCCTATGGTATGTTTGGCGCAAACCGTGCACCTATCTAACACTATCTCCAAACGAACCGAAATGAGATTCCATATGACCCACGTCACCCACGTCACCTAGGAGTTCTATCGGGTGTGTCTAAAAAGACTTCCAGGCATATGGTAGGTTTTGCTTAAACCTTGCACCTATCTTGTGTCAGGATTAGCACTATCCCCAAATGGACCAAATCGAGCTTCCACCTGAGCCTCATCACCTAGGAGTACCATCGGGTGCGTTTAAAACAATTTCTGAGCCTATGGTATGTTTGACGCGAAACCGAGCACCTATCTTGCATTCGACACTAACACTGTCTCCAAATTAACTGAAAGGAGATTCCACATGACCAACGTCACCTAGGAGTCCATCGGGTGCGTCCAAAATGATTTCCAAGCCTATGGTACAATCAACGCAAACCGTGCACCTGTCTTGCGTTAAGATTAGCACTCTCTCCAAATGGTCCAAATCGAGCTTCCACTTGAACCTCGTCACCTAGGAGTACCATCGGGTGCGTCCAAGATGATTTCTGAGCCTATAATATGTTTGGCACAAACTGTGCACCTATCTAACACTATCTCCAAACGGACCGAAATGAGATTCCAAATGACCCACGTCACCTAGGAGTTCTATCGGGTGCGTCTAAAAAGACTTCCAGGCATATGGTAGGTTTTGCGTAAACCATGCACCTATCTTGTGTCAGGATTAGCACTATCCCCAAATAGACCAAATCAAGCTTCCACCTGAGCCTCATCACCTAGGAGAACCATCGGGTGCGTTTAAAACAATTTCTGAGCCTATGGTACGTTTGACGCGAAACCGAGCACCTATCTTGCATTGGACACTAACACTGTCTCCAAATTGACTGAAAGGAGATTCCACATGACCAACGTCACGTAGGAGATCCATCTGGTGCGTCCAAAACGATTTCCAAGCCTATGGTACATTCAACGCAAACCGTGCACCGGTCTTGCGTCAAGATTAGCACTCTCTCCAAACAGACTAAAATGAGAATCCACTTGAGCCTCGTCACCCATGAGTACCATCGGGTGCGTCCAAAATGATTTCTGAGCCTATGGTACGTTTGGCGCAAACCGTGCACCCATCTTGCACCGACACTAACACTATCTCCAAATGGAACGAAATTAGATTCCACATGACGCACGTCACCTAGGAGTTCTATCGGGTGTGTCCAAAATGACTTCAAAGCATATGGTACGTTCGGCGTAAACCATGAACCTTTCTTGCGTTAGGATTAGCACTATCTCCAAATGGAACAAAGCAAGCTTCCACTTTAGCCTTGTCACCTAGGAGTACCATCGGGTGCGTCTAAAATGATTTCTGAGCCTATGGTATGTTTGACGTGAAACCGAGCACCTATCTTGCATCGACACTAACACTGTCTCCGAACGGACTGAAATGATATTCCACATGACCAACGTAACCTAGGAGATCCATCGGTGCATCCAAAACGATTTCCAAGCCTATGGTACATTCAACGCAAACCGTGCACCTATCTTGCGTCAAGATTAGCACTCTCTCCAAACGGACCGAATCGAGCTTCCACTTGAGCCTCATCAACTAGGAGTACCATTGGGTGCGTCCAAGACGATTTCTGAGCCTATGGTATGTTTGGCGCAAACCATGCACCAATCTAACACTGTCTCCAAATGGACCGAAATGACATTCCACATGACCCACGTCACCTAGGAGTTCTATTGGGTGTGTCCAAAACGATATTCGAGCCTGTGGTATGTTCGGCGCAAAACATGCACCTATCTTGCGTCAACATTAGCACTATCTCCATACAGAGTGAAACGAGAGTCCACTTGAGCCTCGTCACCCATGTGTACTATGGGGTGCGTCCAAAATGATTTCTGAGCCTATGGTACGTTTGGCGCAAACCATGCACCTATCTTGCACCGACACTAACACTATCTCCAAATGGAACGAAATTAGATTCCACATGACGCACGTCACCTAGGAGTTCTATCGGGTGTGTCCAAAATGACTTCCAAGCATATGGTACGTTCGCCGTAAACCATGCACCTATCTTGCGTTAGGATTAGCACTATCTCCAAATGGAACAAATCAAGCTTCCACTTTAGCCTTGTCACCTAGGAGTACCATCGGGTGCGTCTAAAATGATTTCTGAGCCTATGGTATGTTTGACGTGAAACCGAGCACCTATCTTACTTCGACACTAACACTGTCTCTGAACGGACTGAAACGATATTCCACATGACCAACGTAACCTAGGAGATCCATCGGTGCATCCAAAATGATTTCCAAGCCTATGGTGCATTCAACGCAAACCGTGCACCTATCTTGCGTCAAGATTAGCACTATCTCTCCAAACGGACCGAATCGAGCTTCCACTTGAGCCTCATCAACTAGGAGTACCATCGGGTGCGTCCAAGACGATTTCTGAGCCTATGGTATGTTTGGCGCAAACCGTGCACCTATCTAACACTATCTCCAAACGAACCGAAATGAGATTCCATATGACCCACGTCACCCACGTCACCTAGGAGTTCTATCGGGTGTGTCTAAAAAGACTTCCAGGCATATGGTAGGTTTTGCTTAAACCTTGCACCTATTTTGTGTCAGGATTAGCACTATCCCCAAATGGACCAAATCGAGCTTCCACCTGAGCCTCATCACCTAGGAGTACCATCGGGTGCGTTTAAAACAATTTCTGAGCCTATGGTATGTTTGACGCGAAACCGAGCACCTATCTTGCATTCGACACTAACACTATCTCCAAATTGACTGAAGGGAGATTCCACATGACCAACGTCACGTAGGAGATCCATTTGGTGCATCCAAAACGATTTCCAAGCCTATGGTACATTCAACGCAAACCGTGCACCTGTCTTGCGTCAAGATTAGCACTGTCTCCAAACGGACTAAAACGAGAATCCACTTGAGCCTCGTCACCCATGAGTACCATCGGCTGCGTCCAAAATGATTTCTGAGCCTATGGTACGTTTGGCGCAAACCGTGCACCTACCTTGCACCGACACTAACACTATCTCCAAATGGAACGAAATTAGATTCCACATGACGCACGTCACCTAGGAGTTCTATCGGGTGTGTCCAAAATGACTTCCAAGCATATGGTACGTTCGGCGTAAACCATGAACCTTTCTTGCGTTAGGATTAGCACTATCTCCAAATGGAACAAATCAAGCTTCCACTTTAGCCTTGTCACCTAGGAGTACCATCGGGTGCGTCTAAAATGATTTCTGAGCCTATGGTATGTTTGACGTGAAACCAAGCACCTATCTTGCATCAACACTAACACTGTCTCCGAACGGACTGAAACGATATTCCACATGACCAACGTAACCTAGGAGATCCATCGGTGCATCCAAAACGATTTCCAAGCCTATGGTACATTCAACGCAAACCGTGCACCTATCTTGCGTCAAGATTAGCACTCTCTCCAAACGGACCGAATCGAGCTTCCACTTGAGCCTCATCAACTAGGAGTACCATTGGGTGCGTCCAAGACGATTTCTGAGCCTATGGTATGTTTGGCGCAAACCATGCACCTATCTAACACTGTCTCCAAATGGACCGAAATGACATTCCATATGACCCACGTCACCTAGGAGTTCTATTGGGTGTGTCCAAAACGATATTCGAGCCTGTGGTATGTTCGGCGCAAAACATGCACCTATCTTGCGTCAACATTAGCACTATCTCCAGACAGAGTGAAACAAGAGTCCACTTGAGCCTTGTCACCCATGAGTACTATGGGGTGTGTCCAAAATGATTTCTGAGCCTATGGTACGTTTGGCGCAAACCGTGCACCTATCTTGCACCGACACTAACACTATCTCCAAATGGAACGAAATTAGATTCCACATGACGCACATCACCTAGGAGTTCTATCGGGTGTGTCCAAAACGACTTCCAAGCATATGGTACGTTCGGCGTAAACCATGCACCTATCTTGCGTTAGGATTAGCACTATCTCCAAATGGAACAAATCAAGCTTCCACTTTAGCCTTGTCACCTAGGAGTACAATCGGGTGCGTCTAAAATGATTTATGAGCCTATGGTTTGTTTGACGTGAAACCGAGCACCTATCTTGCATCGACACTAACACTGTCTCCGAACGGACTAAAACGATATTCCACATGACCAACGTAACCTAGGAGATCCATCGGTGCATCCAAAACGATTTCCAAGCCTACGGTGCATTCAACGCAAACCGTGCACCTATCTTGCCTCAAGATTAGCACTATCTCTCCAAACGGACCGAATCGAGCTTCCACTTGAGCCTCATCAACTAGGAGTACCATCGGGTGCGTCCAAGACGATTTCTGAGCCTATGGTATGTTTGGCGCAAACCGTGCACCTATCTAACACTATCTCCAAACAAACCGAAATGAGATTCCATATGACCCACGTCACCCACGTCACCTAGGAGTTCTATCGGGTGTGTCTAAAAAGACTTCCAGGCATATGGTAGGTTTTGCTTAAACCTTGCACCTATCTTGTGTCAGGATTGGCACTATCCCCAAATGGACCAAATAGAGCTTCCACCTGAACCTCATCACCTAGGAGTACCATTGGGTGCGTTTAAAACAATTTCTGAGCCTATGGTATGTTTGACGCGAAACCGAGCACCTATCTTTCATTCGACACTAACACTGTCTCCAAATTAACTGAAAGGAGATTCCACATGACCAACGTCACCTAGGAGTCCATCGGATGCGTCCAAAATGATTTCCAAGCCTATGGTACATTCAACGCAAACCGTGCACCTGTCTTGCGTTTAGATTAGCACTCTCTCCAAATGGTCCAAATCGAGCTTCCACTTGAACCTCATCACCTAGGAGTACCATCGGGTGCGTCCAAGATGATTTCTGAGCCTATAATATGTTTGGCGCAAACTGTGCACCTATCTAACACTATCTCCAAACGGACCGAAATGAGATTCCAAATGACCCACGTCACCTAGGAGTTCTATCGGGTGTGTCTAAAAAGACTTCCAGGCACATGGTAGGTTTTGCGTAAACCTTGCACCTATCTTGTGTCAGGATTAGCACTATCCCCAAATAGACCAAATCGAACTTCCACCTGAGCCTCATCACCTAGGAGTGCCATCGGGTGCGTTTAAAACAATTTCTGAGCCTATGGTACGTTTGACGCGAAACCGAGCACCTATCTTGCATTCGACACTAACACTGTCTCCAAATTGACTGAAAGGAGATTCCACATGACCAACGTCACGTAGGAGATCCATTTGGTGCATCCAAATGATTTCCAAGCCTATGGTACGTTCAATGCAAACCGTGCACCTGTCTTGCGTCAAGATTAGCACTCTCTCCAAACAGACTAAAACGAGAATCCACTTGAGCCTCGTCACCCATGAGTACCATCAGGTGCATCCAAAATGATTTCTAAGCCTATGGTACGTTTGACGCAAACCGTGCACCTATCTTGCACCGACACTAACACTATCTCCAAATGGAACGAAATTAGATTCCACATGACGCACGTCACCTAGGAGTTCTATCGGGTGTGTCCAAAATGACTTCCAAGCATATGGTACGTTCGGCGTAAACCATGAACCTTTCTTGCGTTAGGATTAGCACTATCTCCAAATGGAACAAATCAAGCTTCCACTTTAGCCTTGTCACCTAGGAGTACCATCGGGTGCGTCTAAAATGATTTCTGAGACTATGGTATGTTTGACGTGAAACCGAGCACCTATCTTGCATCGACACCAACACTGTCTCCGAACGGACTGAAACGATATTCCACATGACCAACGTAACCTAGGAGATCCATCGGTGCATCCAAAATGATTTCCAAGCCTATGGTACATTCAACGCAAACCATGCACCTATCTTGCGTCAAGATTAGCACTCTCTCCAAACGGACCGAATCGAGCTTCCACTTGAGCCTCATCAACTAGGAGTACCAGTGGGTGCGTCCAAGACGATTTCTGAGCCTATGGTATGTTTGGCGCAAACCGTGCACCTATCTAACACTATCTCCAAACGAACCAAAATGAGATTCCATATGACCCACGTCACCCACGTCACCTAGGAGTTCTATCGGGTGTGTCTAAAAAGACTTCCAGGCATATGGTAGGTTTTGCTTAAACCTTGCACCTATCTTGTGTCAGGATTAGCACTATCCCCAAATGGACCAAATCGAGCTTCCACCTGAGCCTCATCACCTAGGAGTACCATCGGGTGCGTTTAAAACAATTTCTGAGCCTATGGTATGTTTGACGCGAAACCGAGCACCTATCTTGCATTCGACACTAACACTGTCTCCAAATTAACTGAAAGGAGATTCCACATGACCAACGTCACCTAGGAGTCCATCGGGTGCGTCCAAAATGATTTCCAAGCCTATGGTACAATCAACGCAAACCGTGCACCTGTCTTGCGTTAAGATTAGCACTCTCTCCAAATGGTCCAAATCGAGCTTCCACTTGAACCTCGTCACCTAGGAGTACCATCGGGTGCGTCCAAGATGATTTCTGAGCCTATAATATGTTTGGCACAAACTGTGCACCTATCTAACACTATCTCCAAACGGACCGAAATGAGATTCCAAATGACCCACGTCACCTAGGAGTTCTATCGGGTGCGTCTAAAAAGACTTCCAGGCATATGGTAGGTTTTGCGTAAACCATGCACCTATCTTGTGTCAGGATTAGCACTATCCCCAAATAGACCAAATCAAGCTTCCACCTGAGCCTCATCACCTAGGAGAACCATCGGGTGCGTTTAAAACAATTTCTGAGCCTATGGTACGTTTGACGCGAAACCGAGCACCTATCTTGCATTGGACACTAACACTGTCTCCAAATTGACTGAAAGGAGATTCCACATGACCAACGTCACGTAGGAGATCCATCTGGTGCGTCCAAAACGATTTCCAAGCCTATGGTACATTCAACGCAAACCGTGCACCGGTCTTGCGTCAAGATTAGCACTCTCTCCAAACAGACTAAAATGAGAATCCACTTGAGCCTCGTCACCCATGAGTACCATTGGGTGCGTCCAAAATGATTTCTGAGCCTATGGTACGTTTGGCGCAAACCGTGCACCCATCTTGCACCGACACTAACACTATCTCCAAATGGAACGAAATTAGATTCCACATGACGCACGTCACCTAGGAGTTCTATCGGGTGTGTCCAAAATGACTTCAAAGCATATGGTACGTTCGGCGTAAACCATGAACCTTTCTTGCGTTAGGATTAGCACTATCTCCAAATGGAACAAAGCAAGCTTCCACTTTAGCCTTGTCACCTAGGAGTACCATCGGGTGCGTCTAAAATGATTTCTGAGCCTATGGTATGTTTGACGTGAAACCGAGCACCTATCTTGCATCGACACTAACACTGTCTCCGAACGGACTGAAATGATATTCCACATGACCAACGTAACCTAGGAGATCCATCGGTGCATCCAAAACGATTTCCAAGCCTATGGTACATTCAACGCAAACCGTGCACCTATCTTGCGTCAAGATTAGCACTCTCTCCAAACGGACCGAATCGAGCTTCCACTTGAGCCTCATCAACTAGGAGTACCATTGGGTGCGTCCAAGACGATTTCTGAGCCTATGGTATGTTTGGCGCAAACCATGCACCTATCTAACACTGTCTCCAAATGGACCGAAATGACATTCCACATGACCCACGTCACCTAGGAGTTCTATTGGGTGTGTCCAAAACGATATTCGAGCCTGTGGTATGTTCGGCGCAAAACATGCACCTATCTTGCGTCAACATTAGCACTATCTCCATACAGAGTGAAACGAGAGTCCACTTGAGCCTCGTCACCCATGTGTACTATGGGGTGCGTCCAAAATGATTTCTGAGCCTATGGTACGTTTGGCGCAAACCATGCACCTATCTTGCACCGACACTAACACTATCTCCAAATGGAACGAAATTAGATTCCACATGACGCACGTCACCTAGGAGTTCTATCGGGTGTGTCCAAAATGACTTCCAAGCATATGGTACGTTCGCCGTAAACCATGCACCTATCTTGCGTTAGGATTAGCACTATCTCCAAATGGAACAAATCAAGCTTCCACTTTAGCCTTGTCACCTAGGAGTACCATCGGGTGCGTCTAAAATGATTTCTGAGCCTATGGTATGTTTGACGTGAAACCGAGCACCTATCTTACTTCGACACTAACACTGTCTCTGAACGGATTGAAACGATATTCCACATGACCAACGTAACCTAGGAGATCCATCGGTGCATCCAAAACGATTTCCAAGCCTATGGTGCATTCAACGCAAACCGTGCACCTATCTTGCGTCAAGATTAGCACTATCTCTCCAAACGGACCGAATCGAGCTTCCACTTGAGCCTCATCAACTAGGAGTACCATCGGGTGCGTCCAAGACGATTTCTGAGCCTATGGTATGTTTGGCGCAAACCGTGCACCTATCTAACACTATCTCCAAACGAACCGAAATGAGATTCCATATGACCCACGTCACCCACGTCACCTAGGAGTTCTATCGGGTGTGTCTAAAAAGACTTCCAGGCATATGGTAGGTTTTGCTTAAACCTTGCACCTATTTTGTGTCAGGATTAGCACTATCCCCAAATGGACCAAATCGAGCTTCCACCTGAGCCTCATCACCTAGGAGTACCATCGGGTGCGTTTAAAACAATTTCTGAGCCTATGGTATGTTTGACGCGAAACCGAGCACCTATCTTGCATTCGACACTAACACTATCTCCAAATTGACTGAAAGGAGATTCCACATGACCAACGTCACGTAGGAGATCCATTTGGTGCATCCAAAACGATTTCCAAGCCTATGGTACATTCAACGCAAACCGTGCACCTGTCTTGCGTCAAGATTAGCACTCTCTCCAAACGGACTAAAACGAGAATCCACTTGAGCCTCGTCACCCATGAGTACCATCGGCTGCGTCCAAAATGATTTCTGAGCCTATGGTACGTTTGGCGCAAACCGTGCACCTACCTTGCACCGACACTAACACTATCTCCAAATGGAACGAAATTAGATTCCACATGACGCACGTCACCTAGGAGTTCTATCGGGTGTGTCCAAAATGACTTCCAAGCATATGGTACGTTCGGCGTAAACCATGAACCTTTCTTGCGTTAGGATTAGCACTATCTCCAAATGGAACAAATCAAGCTTCCACTTTAGCCTTGTCACCTAGGAGTACCATCGGGTGCGTCTAAAATGATTTCTGAGCCTATGGTATGTTTGACGTGAAACCAAGCACCTATCTTGCATCGACACTAACACTGTCTCCGAACGGACTGAAACGATATTCCACATGACCAACGTAACCTAGGAGATCCATCGGTGCATCCAAAACGATTTCCAAGCCTATGGTACATTCAACGCAAACCGTGCACCTATCTTGCGTCAAGATTAGCACTCTCTCCAAACGGACCGAATCGAGCTTCCACTTGAGCCTCATCAACTAGGAGTACCATTGGGTGCGTCCAAGACGATTTCTGAGCCTATGGTATGTTTGGCGCAAACCATGCACCTATCTAACACTGTCTCCAAATGGACCAAAATGACATTCCATATGACCCACGTCACCTAGGAGTTCTATTGGGTGTGTCCAAAACGATATTCGAGCCTGTGGTATGTTCGGTGCAAAACATGCACCTATCTTGCGTCAACATTAGCACTATCTCCAGACAGAGTGAAACAAGAGTCCACTTGAGCCTTGTCACCCATGAGTACTATGGGGTGTGTCCAAAATGATTTCTGAGCCTATGGTACGTTTGGCGCAAACCGTGCACCTATCTTGCACCAACACTAACACTATCTCCAAATGGAACGAAATTAGATTCCACATGACGCACATCACCTAGGAGTTCTATCGGGTGTGTCCAAAACGACTTCCAAGCATATGGTACGTTCGGCGTAAACCATGCACCTATCTTGCGTTAGGATTAGCACTATCTCCAAATGGAACAAATCAAGCTTCCACTTTAGCCTTGTCACCTAGGAGTACAATCGGGTGCGTCTAAAATGATTTATGAGCCTATGGTTTGTTTGACGTGAAACCGAGCACCTATCTTGCATCGACACTAACACTGTCTCCGAACGGACTAAAACGATATTCCACATTTCCAAGCCTACGGTGCATTCAACGCAAACCGTGCACCTATCTTGCCTCAAGATTAGCACTATCTCTCCAAACGGACCGAATCGAGCTTCCACTTGAGCCTCATCAACTAGGAGTACCATCGGGTGCGTCCAAGACGATTTCTGAGCCTATGGTATGTTTGGCGCAAACCGTGCACCTATCTAACACTATCTCCAAACAAACCGAAATGAGATTCCATATGACCCACGTCACCCACGTCACCTAGGAGTTCTATCGGGTGTGTCTAAAAAGACTTCCAGGCATATGGTAGGTTTTGCTTAAACCTTGCACCTATCTTGTGTCAGGATTAGCACTATCCCCAAATGGACCAAATAGAGCTTCCACCTGAACCTCATCACCTAGGAGTACCATTGGGTGCGTTTAAAACAATTTCTGAGCCTATGGTATGTTTGACGCGAAACCGAGCACCTATCTTTCATTCGACACTAACACTGTCTCCAAATTAACTGAAAGGAGATTCCACATGACCAACGTCACCTAGGAGTCCATCGGATGCGTCCAAAATGATTTCCAAGCCTATGGTACATTCAACGCAAACCGTGCACCTGTCTTGCGTTTAGATTAGCACTCTCTCCAAATGGTCCAAATCGAGCTTCCACTTGAACCTCATCACCTAGGAGTACCATCGGGTGCGTCCAAGATGATTTCTGAGCCTATAATTTGTTTGGCGCAAACTGTGCACCTATCTAACACTATCTCCAAACGGACCGAAATGAGATTCCAAATGACCCATGTCACCTAGGAGTTCTATCGGGTGCGTCTAAAAAGACTTCCAGGCACATGGTAGGTTTTGCGTAAACCTTGCACCTATCTTGTGTCAGGATTAGCACTATCCCTAAATAGACCAAATCGAACTTCCACCTGAGCCTCATCACCTAGGAGTACCATCGGGTGCGTTTAAAACAATTTCTGAGCCTATGGTACGTTTGACGCGAAACCGAGCACCTATCTTGCATTCGACACTAACACTGTCTCCAAATTGACTGAAAGGAGATTCCACATGACCAACGTCACGTAGGAGATCCATTTGGTGCATCCAAAATGATTTCCAAGCCTATGGTACGTTCAATGCAAACCGTGCACCTGTCTTGCGTCAAGATTAGCACTCTCTCCAAATAGACTAAAACGAGAATCCACTTGAGCCTCGTCACCCATGAGTACCATCGGGTGCATCCAAAATGATTTCTAAGCCTATGGTACGTTTGACGCAAACCGTGCACCTATCTTGCACCGACACTAACACTATCTCCAAATGGAACGAAATTAGATTCCACATGACGCACGTCACCTAGGAGTACCATCGGGTGCGTCTAAAATGATTTCTGAGACTATGGTATGTTTGACGTGAAACCGAGCACCTATCTTGCATCGACACCAACACTGTCTCCGAACGGACTGAAACGATATTCCACATGACCAACGTAACCTAGGAGATCCATCGGTGCATCCAAAATGATTTCCAAGCCTATGGTACATTCAACGCAAACCATGCACCTATCTTGCGTCAAGATTAGCACTCTCTCCAAACGGACCGAATCGAGCTTCCACTTGAGCCTCATCAACTAGGAGTACCAGTGGGTGCGTCGAAGACGATTTCTGAGCCTATGGTATGTTTGGCGCAAACCATGCACCTATCTAACACTGTCTCCAAATGGACCGAAATGACATTCCACATGACCCACGTCACCTAGGAGTTCTATTGGGTGTGTCCAAAACGATATTCGAGCCTGTGGTATGTTCGGCGCAAAACGTGCACCTATCTTGCGTCAACATTAGCACTATCTCTAGACAGAGTGAAACGAGAGTCCACTTGAGCCTCGTCACCCATGAGTACTATGGGGTGCGTCCAAAATGATTTCTGAGCCTATGGTACGTTTGGCGCAAACCGTGCACCTATATTGCACCGACACTAACACTATCTCCAAATGGAACGAAATTAGATTCCACATGACGCACGTCACCTAGGAGTTCTATCGGGTGTGTCCAAAACGACTTCCAAGCATATGGTACGTTCGGCGTAAACCATGCACCTATCTTGCGTTAGGATTAGCACTATCTCCAAATGCAACAAATCAAGCTTCCACTTTAGCCTTGTCACCTAGGAGTACCATCGGGTGCGTCTAAAATGATTTCTGAGCCTATGGTATGTTTGACGTGAAACCGAGCACCTATCTTGCATCGACACTAACACTGTCTCTGAACGGACTGAAACGATATTCCACATGACCAACGTAACCTAGGAGATCCATCGGTGCATCCAAAATGATTTCCAAGCCTATGGTGCATTCAACGCAAACCGTGCACCTATCTTGCGTCAAGATTAGCACTATCTCTCCAAACGGACCGAATCGAGCTTCCACTTGAGCCTCATCAACTACGAGTACCATTGGTTGCATCCAAGACGATTTCTGAGCCTATGGTATGTTTGGCGCAAACCATGCACCTATCTAACACTGTCTCCAAATGGACCGAAATGAGATTCCATATGACCCACGTCACCTAGGAGTTCTATTGGGTGTGTCCAAAATGATATTCGAGCCTGTGGTATGTTCGGCGCAAAACATGCACCTATCTTGCGTCAACATTAGCACTATCTCCAGACAGAGTGAAACGAGAGTCCACTTGAGCCTCGTCACCCATGAGTACATTGGGGTGCGTCCAAAATGATTTCTGAGCCTATGGTACGTTTGGCGCAAACCGTGCTCCTATCTTGCACCGACACTAACACTATCTTCAAATGGAACAAAATTAGATTCCACATGACGCACGTCACCTAGGAGTTCTATCGGGTGTGTCCAAAACGACTTCCAAGCATATGGTATGTTCGGCGTAAACCATGCACCTATCATGCGTTAGGATTAGCACTATCTCCAAATGGAACAAATCAAGCTTCCACTGTAGCCTTGTCACCTAGGAGTACCATCGGGTGCGTCTAAAATGATTTCTGAGCCTATGGTATGTTTGACATGAAACCGAGCACCAATCTTGCATCAACACTAACACTATCTCCGAACGGACTGAAACGATATTCCACATGACCAACGTAACCTAGGAGATCCATCGGTGCATCCAAAATGATTTCCAAGCCTATGGTGCATTCAACGCAAACCGTGCACCTATCTTGCGTCAAGATTAGCACTATCTCTCCAAACGGACCGAATCGAGCTTCCACTTGAGCCTCATCAACTAGGAGTACCATCGGGTGCGTCCAAGACAATTTCTGAGTCTATGGTATGTTTGGCGCAAACCGTGGACCTATCTAACATTATCTCCAAACGAACCGAAATGAGATTCCATATGACCCACGTCACCCACGTCACCTAGGAGTTCTATCGGGTGTGTCTAAAAAGACTTCCGGGCATATGGTAGGTTTTGCTTAAACCTTGCACCTATCTTGTGTCAGGATTAGCACTATCCCCAAATGGACCAAATCGAGCTTCCACCTGAGCCTCATCACCTAGGAGTACCATCGGGTGCGTTTAAAACAATTTCTGAGCCTATGGTATGTTTGACGCGAAACCGAGCACCTATCTTGCATTCGACACTAACACTGTCTCCAAATTGACTGAAAGGAGATTCCACATGACCAACGTCACGTAGGAGATCCATTTGGTGCATCCAAAACGATTTCCAAGCCTATGGTACATTCAACGCAAACCGTGCACCTGTCTTGCGTCAAGATTAGCACTCTGTCCAAATGGACTGAAACAAGAATCCACTTGAGGCTCGTCACCCATGAGTACCATCGGGTGCGTCCAAAATGATTTCTGAGCCTATGGTACGTTTGGCGCAAACCGTGCACCTATCTTGCACCGACACTAACACTATCTCCAAATGGAACGAAATTAGATTCCACATGACGCACATCACCTAGGAGTTCTATCGGGTGTGTCCAAAACGACTTCCAAGCATATGGTACGTTCGGCGTAAACCATGCACCTATCTTGCGTTAGGATTAGCACTATCTCCAAATGGAACAAATCAAGCTTCCACTTTAGCCTTGTCACCTAGGAGTACAATCGGGTGCGTCTAAAATGATTTATGAGCCTATGGTTTGTTTGACGTGAAACCGAGCACCTATCTTGCATCGACACTAACACTGTCTCCGAACGGACTAAAACGATATTCCACATGACCAACGTAACCTAGGAGATCCATCGGTGCATCCAAAACGATTTCCAAGCCTACGGTGCATTCAACGCAAACCGTGCACCTATCTTGCCTCAAGATTAGCACTATCTCTCCAAACGGACCGAATCGAGCTTCCACTTGAGCCTCATCAACTAGGAGTACCATCGGGTGCGTCCAAGACGATTTCTGAGCCTATGGTATGTTTGGCGCAAACCGTGCACCTATCTAACACTATCTCCAAACAAACCGAAATGAGATTCCATATGACCCACGTCACCCACGTCACCTAGGAGTTCTATCGGGTGTGTCTAAAAAGACTTCCAGGCATATGGTAGGTTTTGCTTAAACCTTGCACCTATCTTGTGTCAGGATTAGCACTATCCCCAAATGGACCAAATCGAGCTTCCACCTGAACCTCATCACCTAGGAGTACCATTGGGTGCGTTTAAAACAATTTCTGAGCCTATGGTATGTTTGACGCGAAACCGAGCACCTATCTTTCATTCGACACTAACACTATCTCCAAATTAACTGAAAGGAGATTCCACATGACCAACGTCACCTAGGAGTCCATCGGATGCGTCCAAAATGATTTCCAAGCCTATGGTACATTCAACGCAAACCGTGCACCTGTCTTGCGTTTAGATTAGCACTCTCTCCAAATGGTCCAAATCGAGCTTCCACTTGAACCTCATCACCTAGGAGTACCATCGGGTGCGTCCAAGATGATTTCTGAGCCTATAATATGTTTGGCGCAAACTGTGCACCTATCTAACACTATCTCCAAACGGACCGAAATGAGATTCCAAATGACCCACGTCACCTAGGAGTTCTATCGGGTGCGTCTAAAAAGACTTCCAGGCACATGGTAGGTTTTGCGTAAACCTTGCACCTATCTTGTGTCAGGATTAGCACTATCCCCAAATAGACCAAATCGAACTTCCACCTGAGCCTCATCACCTAGGAGTACCATCGGGTGCGTTTAAAACAATTTCTGAGCCTATGGTACGTTTGACGCGAAACCGAGCACCTATCTTGCATTCGACACTAACACTGTCTCCAAATTGACTGAAAGGAGATTCCACATGACCAACGTCACGTAGGAGATCCATTTGGTGCATCCAAAACGATTTCCAAGCCTATGGTATATTCAATGCAAACCGTGCACCTGTCTTGCGTCAAGATTAGCACTCTCTCCAAACAGACTAAAACGAGAATCCACTTGAGCCTCGTCACCCATGAGTACCATCGGGTGCGTCCAAAATGATTTCTAAGCCTATGGTACGTTTGACGCAAACCGTGCACCTATCTTGCACCGACACAAACACTATCTCCAAATGGAACGAAATTAGATTCCACATGACGCACGTCACCTAGGAGTTCTATCGGGTGTGTCCAAAATGACTTCCAAGCATATGGTACGTTCGGCGTAAACCATGAACCTTTCTTGCGTTAGGATTAGCACTATCTCCAAATGGAACAAATCAAGCTTCCACTTTAGCCTTGTCACCTAGGAGTACCATCGGGTGCGTCTAAAATGATTTCTGAGCCTATGGTATGTTTGACGTGAAACCGAGCACCTATCTTGCATCGACACCAACACTGTCTCCGAACGGACTGAAACGATATTCCACATGACCAACGTAACCTAGGAGATCCATCGGTGCATCCAAAATGATTTCCAAGCCTATGGTACATCCAACGCAAACCATGCACCTATCTTGCGTCAAGATTAGCACTCTCTCCAAACGGACCGAATCGAGCTTCCACTTGAGCCTCATCAACTAGGAGTACCATTGGGTGCGTCGAAGACGATTTCTGAGCCTATGGTATGTTTGGCGCAAACCATGCACCTATCTAACACTGTCTCCAAATGGACCGAAATGACATTCCACATGACCCACGTCACCTAGGAGTTCTATTGGGTGTGTCCAAAACGATATTCGAGCCTGTGGTATGTTCGGCGCAAAACGTGCTCCTATCTTGCGTCAACATTAGCACTATCTCCAGACAGAGTGAAACGAGAGTCCACTTGAGCCTCGTCACCCATGAGTACTATGGGGTGCGTCCAAAATGATTTCTGAGCCTATGGTACGTTTGGCGCAAACCGTGCACCTATCTTGCACCGACACTAACACTATCTCCAAATGGAACGAAATTAGATTCCACATGACGCACGTCACCTAGGAGTTCTATCGGGTGTGTCCAAAATGACTTCCAAGCATATGGTACGTTCGGCGTAAACCTTGCACCTATCTTGTGTCAGGATTAGCACTATCCCCAAATAGACCAAATCGAACTTCCACCTGAGCCTCATCACCTAGGAGTACCATCGGGTGCGTTTAAAACAATTTCTGAGCCTATGGTACGTTTGACGCGAAACCGAGCACCTATCTTGCATGCGACACTAACACTGTCTCCAAATTGACTGAAAGGAGATTCCACATGACCAACGTCACGTAGGAGATCCATTTGGTGCATCCAAAACGATTTCCAAGCCTATGGTACATTCAATGCAAACCGTGCACCTGTCTTGCGTCAAGATTAGCACTCTCTCCAAACAGACTAAAACGAGAATCCACTTGAGCCTCGTCACCCATGAGTACCATCGGGTGCGTCCAAAATGATTTCTAAGCCTATGGTACGTTTGACGCAAACCGTGCACCTATCTTGCACCGACACTAACACTATCTCCAAATGGAACGAAATTAGATTCCACATGACGCACGTCACCTAGGAGTTCTATCGGGTGTGTCCAAAATGACTTCCAAGCATATGGTACGTTCGGCGTAAACCATGAACCTTTCTTGCGTTAGGATTAGCACTATCTCCAAATGGAACAAATCAAGCTTCCACTTTAGCCTTGTCACCTAGGAGTACCATCGGGTGCGTCTAAAATGATTTTTGAGCCTATGGTATGTTTGACATGAAACCGAGCACCTATCATGCATCGACACTAACACTGTCTCCGAACGGACTGAAACAATATTCCACATGACCAACGTAACCTAGGAGATCCATCGGTGCATCCAAAACGATTTCCAAGCCTATGGTACATTCAACGCAAACCGTGCACCTATCTTGCGTCAAGATTAGCACTCTCTCCAAACGGACCGAATCGAGCTTCCACTTGAACCTCATCAACTAGGAGTACCATTGGATGCGTCCAAGACAATTTCTGAGCCTATGGTATGTTTGGCGCAAACCATGCACCTATCTAACACTGTCTCCAAATGGACCGAAATGACATTCCACATGACCCACGTCACCTAGGAGTTCTATTGGGTGTGTCCAAAATGATATTCGAGCCTGTGGTATGTTCGGCGCAAAACTTGCACCTATCTTGCGTCAACATTAGCACTATCTCCAGACAGAGTGAAACGAGAGTCCACTTGAGCCTCGTCACCCATGAGTACTATGGGGTGCGTCCAAAATGATTTCTGAGCCTATGGTACGTTTGGCGCAAACCGTGCACCTATCTTGCACCGACACTAACACTATCTCCAAATGGAACAAAATTAGATTCCACATGACGCACGTCACCTAGGAGTTCTATCGGGTGTGTCCAAAACGACTTCCAAGCATATGGTACGTTCGGCGTAAACCATGCACCTATCTTGCGTTAGGATTAGCACTATCTCCAAATGGAACAAATCAAGCTTCCACTTTAGCCTTGTCACCTAGGAGTACCATCGGGTGCGTCTAAAATGATTTCTGAGCCTATGGTATGTTTGACGTGAAACCGAGCACCTATCTTGCATCGACACTAACACTGTCTCCGAACGGACTGAAACGATATTCCACATGACCAACGTAACCTAGGAGATCCATCGGTGCATCCAAAATGATTTCCAAGCCTATGGTGCATTCAATGCAAACCGTGCACCTATCTTGTGTCAAGATTAGCACTATCTCTCCAAACGGACCGAATCGAGCTTCCACTTGAGCCTCATCAACTAGGAGTACCATTGTGTGCGTCCAAGATGATTTCTGAGCTTATGGTATGTTTGGCGCAAACCATGCACCTATCTAACACTGTCTCCAAATGGACCAAAATGAGATTCCATATGACCCACGTCACCTAGGAGTTCTATTGGGTGTGTCCAAAATGATATTCGAGCCTGTGGTATGTTCGGCGCAAAACATGCACCTATCTTGCGTCAACATTAGCACTATCTCCAGACAGAGTGAAACGAGAGTCCACTTGAGCCTCGTCACCCATGAGTACTATGGGGTGCGTCCAAAATGATTTCTGAGCCTATGGTACGTTTGGCGCAAACCGTGCACCTATCTTGCACCGACACTAACACTATCTCCAAATGGAACGAAATTAGATTCCACATGACGCACGTCACCTAGGAGTTCTATCAGGTGTGTCCAAAACGACTTCCAAGCATATGGTACGTTCGGCGTAAACCATGCACCTATCTTGCGTTAGGATTAGCACTATCTCCAAATGGAACAAATCAAGCTTCCACTTTAGCCTTGTCACCTAGGAGTACCAGCGGGTGCGTCTAAAATGATTTCTGAGCCTATGGTATGTTTGACGTGAAACCGAGCACCTATCTTGCATCGACACTAACACTGTCTCCGAACGGACTGAAACGATATTCCACATGACCAACGTAACCTAGGAGATCCATCGGTGCATCCAAAATGATTTCCAAGCCTATGGTGCATTCAACGCAAACCGTGCACCTATCTTGCATCAAGATTAGCACTATCTCTCCAAACGGACCGAATCGAGCTTCCACTTGAGCCTCATCAACTAGGAGTACCATCGGGTGCGTCCAAGATGATTTCTAAGTCTATGGTATGTTTGGCGCAAACTGTGGACCTATCTAACATTATCTCCAAATGAACCGAAATGAGATTCCATATGACCCACGTCACCCACGTCACCTAGGAGTTCTATCGGGTGCGTCTAAAAAGACATCCAGGCATATGGTAGGTTTTGCTTAAACCTTGCACCTATCTTGTGTCAGGATTAGCACTATCCCCAAATGGACCAAATCAAGCTTCCACCTGAGCCTTATCACCTAGGAGTACCATCGGGTGCGTTTAAAACAATTTCTGAGCCTAAGGTATGTTTGACGCGAAACCGAGCACCTATCTTGCATTCGACACTAACACTGTCTCCAAATTAACTGAAAGGAGATTCCACATGACCAACATCACCTAGGAGTCCATCGGGTGCGTCCAAAATGATTTCCAAGCCTATGGTACATTCTACGCAAACCGTGCACCTGTCTTGCGTTAAGATTAGCACTCTCTCCAAATGGTCCAAATCGAGCTTCCACTTGAACCTCGTCACCTAGGAGTACCATCGGGTGCGTCCAAGACGATTTCTGAGCCTATAATATGTTTGGCGCAAACCGTGCACCTATCTAACCCTATCTCCAAACGGACCGAAATGAGATTCCAAATGACCCACGTCACCTAGGAGTTCTATCGGGTGCGTCTAAAAAGACTTCCAGGCATATGGTACGTTTTGCATAAACCATGCACCTATCTTGTGTCAGGATTAGCACTATCCCCAAATAGACCAAATCGAGCTTCCACCTGAGCCTCATCACCTAGGAGTACCATCGGGTGCGTTTTAAACAATTTCTGAGCCTATGGTACATTTGACGCAAAACCGAGCACCTATCTTGCATTCGACACTAACACTGTCTCCAAATTGACTGAAAGGAGATTCCACATGACCAACGTCACGTAGGAGATCCATCTGGTGCATCCAAAACGATTTCCAAGCCTATGGTACATTCAACGCAAACTGTGCACCGGTCTTGCGTCAAGATTAGCACTCTCTCCAAATGGACTAAAATGAGAATCCACTTGAGCCTCGTCACCCATGAGTACCATCGGGTGCGTCCAAAATGATTTCTGAGCCTATGGTACGTTTGGCGCAAACCGTGCACCTATCTTGCTCCGACACTAACACTATCTCCAAATGGAACAAAATTAGATTCCACATGACGCACGTCACCTAGGAGTTCTATCGGGTGTGTCCAAAATGACTTCCAAGCATATGGTATGTTCGGCGTAAACCAGGAACCTTTCTTGCGTTAGGATTAGCACTATCTCCAAGTGGAACAAATCAAGCTTCCACTTTAGCCTTGTCACCTAGGAGTACCATCGGGTGCGTCTAAAATGATTTTTGAGCCTATGGTATGTTTGACGTGAAACCGAGCACCTATCATGCATTGACACTAACACTGTCTCCGAACGGACTGAAACAATATTCCACATGACCAACGTAACCTAGGAGATCCATCGGTGCATCCAAAACGATTTCCAAGCCTATGGTACATTCAACGCAAACCGTGCACCTATCTTGCGTCAAGATTAGCACTCTCTCCAAACGGACCGAATCGAGCTTCCACTTGAGCCTCATCAACTAGGAGTACCATTAGATGCGTCCAAGACGATTTCTGAGCCTATGGTATGTTTGGCGCAAACCATGCACCTATCTAACACTGTCTCCAAATGGACCGAAATGACATTCCACATGACCCACGTCACCTAGGAGTTCTATTGGGTGTGTCCAAAATGATATTCGAGCCTGTGGTATGTTCGGCGCAAAACATGCACCTATCTTGCGTCAACATTAGCACTATCTCCAGACAGAGTGAAACGAGAGTCCACTTGAGCCTCGTCACCCATGAGTACTATGGGGTGCGTCCAAAATGATTTCTGAGCCTATGGTACGTTTGGCGCAAACCGTGCACCTATCTTGCACCGACACTAACACTATCTCCAAATGGAACGAAATTAGATTCCACATGACGCACGTCACCTAGGAGTTCTATCGGGTGTGTCCAAAACGACTTCCAAGCATATGGTACGTTCGGCGTAAACCATGCACCTATCTTGCGTTAGGATTAGCACTATCTCCAAATGGAACAAATCAAGCTTCCACTTTAGCCTTGTCACCTAGGAGTACCATGGGGTGCGTCTAAAATGATTTCTGAGCCTATGGTATGTTTGATGTGAAACCGAGCACCTATCTTGCATCGACACTAACACTGTCTCCGAACGGACTGAAACGATATTCGACATGACCAACGTAACCTAGGAGATCCATCGGTGCATCCAAAACGATTTCCAAGCCTATGGTGCATTCAACACAAACCGTGCACCTATCTTGCGTCAAGATTAGCACTATCTCTCCAAACGGACCGAATCGAGCTTCCACTTGAGCCTCATCAACTAGGAGTACCATCGGGTGCGTCCAAGACGATTTCTGAGTCTATGGTATGTTTGGCGCAAACCGTGCACCTATCTCACATTATCTCCAAACGAACCGAAATGAGATTCTATATGACCCACGTCACCCACATCACCTATGAGTTCTATCGGGTGTGTCTAAAAAGACTTCCAGGCATATGGTAGGTTTTGCTTAAACCTTGCACCTATCTTGTGTCAGGATTAGCACTATCCCCAAATGGACCAAATCGAGCTTCCACCTGAGCCTCATCACCTAGGAGTACCATCGGGTGCGTTTAAAACAATTTCTGAGCCTATGGTATGTTTGACGCGAAACCGAGCACCTATCTTGCATTCGACACTAACACTATCTCCAAATTAACTGAAAGGAGATTCCACATGACCAACATCACCTAGGAGTCCATCGGGTGCGTCCAAAATGATTTCCAAGCCTATGGTACATTCAACGCAAACCGTGCACCTGTCTTGCGTTAAGATTAGCACTCTCTCCAAATGGTCCAAATCGAGCTTCCACTTGAACCTCGTCACCTAGGAGTACAATCAGGTGCGTCCAAGACGATTTCTGAGCCTATAATATGTTTGGCGCAAACCGTGCACCTATCTAACACTATGTCCAAACGGACCGAAATGAGATTCCAAATGACCCACGTCACCTAGGAGTTCTATCGGGTGCGTCTAAAAAGACTTCCAGGCATATGGTACCTTTTGCGTAAACCATGCACCTATCTTGTGTCAGGATTAGCACTATCCCCAAATAGACCAAATCGAGCTTCCACCTGAGCCACATCACCTAGGAGTACCATCGGGTGCGTTTAAAACAATTTCTGAGCCTATGGTACGTTTGACGCGAAACCGAGCACCTATCTTGCATTCGACACTAACACTGTCTCCAAATTGACTGAAAGGAGATTCCACATGACCAACGTCATGTAGGAGATCCATCTGGTGCGTCCAAAACGATTTCCAAGCCTATGGTACATTCAACGCAAACCGTGCACCGGTCTTGCGTCAAGATTAGCACTCTCTCCAAACAGACTAAAATGAGAATCCACTTGAGCCTCGTCACCCATGAGTACCATTGGGTGCGTCCAAAATGATTTCTGAGCCTATGGTACGTTTGGCGCAAACCGTGCACCTATCTTGCACCGACACTAACACTATCTCCAAATGGAACGAAATTAGATTCCACATGACGCACGTCACCTAGGAGTTCTATCGGGTGTGTCCAAAATGACTTCCAAGCATATGGTACGTTCGGCGTAAACCATGAACCTTTCTTGCGTTAGGATTAGCACTATCTCCAAATGGAACAAATCAAGCTTCCACTTTAGCCTTGTCACCTAGGAGTACCATCGGGTGCGTCTAAAATGATTTCTGAGCCTATGGTATGTTTGACGAGAAACCGAGCACCTATCTTGCATCGACACTAACACTGTCTCCGAACGGACTGAAACGATATTCCACATGACCAACGTAACCTAGGAGATCCATCGGTGCATCCAAAATGATTTCCAAGCCTATGGTGCATTCAACGCAAACCGTGCACCTATCTTGCGTCAAGATTAGCACTATCTCTCCAAACGGACCGAATCGAGCTTCCACTTGAGCCTCATCAACTAGGAGTACCATTGTGTGCGTCCAAGACGATTTCTGAGCTTATGGTATGTTTGGCGCAAACCATGCACCTATCTAACACTGTCTCCAAATGGACCGAAATGAGATTCCATATGACCCACGTCACCTAGGAGTTCTATTGGGTGTGTCCAAAATGATATTCGAGCCTGTGGTATGTTCGGCGCAAAACATGCACCTATCTTGCGTCAACATTAGCACTATCTCCAGACAGAGTGAAACGAGAGTCCACTTGAGCCTCGTCACCCATGAGTACTATGGGGTGCGTCCAAAATGATTTCTTAGCCTATGGTACGTTTGGCGCAAACCGTGCACCTATCTTGCACCGACACTAACACTATCTCCAAATGGAACGAAATTAGATTCCACATGACGCACGTCACCTAGGAGTTCTATCGGGTGTGTCCAAAACGACTTCCAAGCATATGGTACGTTCGGCGTAAACCATGCACCTATCTTGCGTTAGGATTAGCACTATCTCCAAATGGAACAAATCAAGCTTCCACTTTAGCCTTGTCACCTAGGAGTACCATCGGGTGCGTCTAAAATGATTTCTGAGCCTATGGTATGTTTGACGAGAAACCGAGCACCTATCTTGCATCGACACTAACACTGTCTCCGAACGGACTGAAACGATATTCCACATGACCAACGTAACCTAGGAGATCCATCGGTGCATCCAAAATGATTTCCAAGCCTATGGTGCATTCAACGCAAACCGTGCACCTATCTTGCGTCAAGATTAGCACTATCTCTCCAAACGGACCGAATCGAGCTTCCACTTGAGCCTCATCAACTAGGAGTACCATTGTGTGCGTCCAAGACGATTTCTGAGCTTATGGTATGTTTGGTGCAAACCATGCACCTATCTAACACTGTCTCCAAATGGACCGAAATGAGATTCCATATGACCCACGTCACCTAGGAGTTCTATTGGGTGTGTCCAAAATGATATTCGAGCCTGTGGTATGTTCGGCGCAAAACATGCACCTATCTTGCGTCAACATTAGCACTATCTCCAGACAGAGTGAAACGAGAGTCCACTTGAGCCTCGTCACCCATGAGTACTATGGGGTGCGTCCAAAATGATTTCTGAGCCTATGGTACGTTTGGCGCAAACCGTGCACCTATCTTGCACCGACACTAACACTATCTCCAAATGGAATGAAATTAGATTCCACATGACGCACGTCACCTAGGAGTTCTATCGGGTGTGTCCAAAACGACTTCCAAGCATATGGTACGTTCGGCGTAAACCATGCACCTATCTTGCGTTAGGATTAGCACTATCTCCAAATGGAACAAATCAAGCTTCCACTTTAGCCTTGTCACCTAGGAGTACCATCGGGTGCGTCTAAAATGATTTCTGAGCCATGTTTGACGAGAAACCGAGCACCTATCTTGCATCGACACTAACACTGTCTCCGAACGGACTGAAACGATATTCCACATGACCAACGTAACCTAGGAGATCCATCGGTGCATCCAAAATGATTTCCAAGCCTATGGTGCATTCAACGCAAACCGTGCACCTATCTTGCGTCAAGATTAGCACTATCTCTCCAAACGGACCGAATCGAGCTTCCACTTGAGCCTCATCAACTAGGAGTACCATTGTGTGCGTCCAAGACGATTTCTGAGCTTATGGTATGTTTGGCGCAAACCATGCACCTATCTAACACTGTCTCCAAATGGACCGAAATGAGATTCCATATGACCCACGTCACCTAGGAGTTCTATTGGGTGTGTCCAAAATGATATTCGAGCCTGTGGAATGTTCGGCGCAAAACATGCACCTATCTTGCGTCAACATTAGCACTATCTCCAGACAGAGTGAAACGAGAGTCCACTTGAGCCTCGTCACCCATGAGTACTATGGGGTGCGTCCAAAATGATTTCTGAGCCTATGGTACGTTTGGCGCAAACCGTGCACCTATCTTGCACCAACACTAACACTATCTCCAAATGGAACGAAATTAGATTCCACATGACGCACGTCACCTAGGAGTTCTATCGGGTGTGTCCAAAACGACTTCCAAGCATATGGTACGTTCGGCGTAAACCATTCACCTATCTTGCGTTAGGATTAGCACTATCTCCAAATGGAACAAATCAAGCTTCCACTTTAGCCTTGTCACCTAGGAGTACCAGCGGGTGCGTCTAAAATGATTTCTGAGCCTATGGTATGTTTGATGTGAAACCGAGCACCTATCTTGCATCGACACTAACACTGTCTCCGAACGGACTGAAACGATATTCCACATGACCAACGTAACCTAGGAGATCCATCGGTGCATCCAAAATGATTTCCAAGCCTATGGTGCATTCAACGCAAACCGTGCACCTATCTTGCATCAAGATTAGCACTATCTCTCCAAACGGACCGAATCGAGCTTCCACTTGAGCCTCATCAACTAGGAGTACCATCGGGTGCGTCCAAGATGATTTCTAAGTCTACGATATGTTTGGCGCAAACCGTGGACCTATCTAACATTATCTCCAAATGAACCGAAATGAGATTCCATATGACCCATGTCACCCACGTCACTTAGGAGTTCTATCGGGTGTGTCTAAAAAGACATCCAGGCATATTGTAGGTTTTGCTTAAACCTTGCACCTATCTTGTGTCAGGATTAGCACTATCCCCAAATGGACCAAATCAAGCTTCCACCTGAGCCTTATCACCTAGGAGTACCATCGGGTGCGTTTAAAACAATTTCTGAGCCTATGGTATGTTTGACGCGAAACCAAGCACCTATCTTGCATTCGACACTAACACTGTCTCCAAATTAACTGAAAGGAGATTCCACATGACCAACATCACCTAGGAGTCCATCGGGTGCGTCCAAAATGATTTCCAAGCCTATGGTACATTCTACGCAAACCGTGCACCTGTCTTGCGTTAAGATTAGCACTCTCTCCAAATGGTCCAAATCGAGCTTCCACTTGAACCTCGTCACCTAGGAGTACCATCGGGTGCGTCCAAGATGATTTCTGAGCCTATAATATGTTTGGCGCAAACCGTGCACCTATCTAACACTATCTCCAAACGGACCGAAATGAGATTCCAAATGACCCACGTCACCTAGGAGTTCTATCGGGTGCGTCTAAAAAGACTTCCAGGCATATGGTACGTTTTGCATAAACCATGCACCTATCTTGTGTCAGGATTAGCACTATCCCCAAATAGACCAAATCGAGCTTCCACCTGAGCCTCATCACCTAGGAGTACCATCGGGTGCGTTTTAAACAATTTCTGAGCCTATGGTACGTTTGACGCAAAACCGAGCACCTATCTTGTATTCGACACTAACACTGTCTCCAAATTGACTGAAAGGAGATTCCACATGACCAACGTCACGTAGGAGATCCATCTGGTGCATCCAAAACGATTTCCAAGCCTATGGTAAATTCAACGCAAACCGTGCACCGGTCTTGCGTCAAGATTAGCACTCTCTCCAAATGGACTAAAATGAGAATCCACTTGAGCCTCGTCACCCATGAGTACCATGGGGTGCGTCCAAAATGATTTCTGAGCCTATGGTACGTTTGGCGCAAACCGTGCACCTATCTTGCTCCGACACTAACACTATCTCCAAATGGAACGAAATTAGATTCCACATGACGCACGTCACCTAGGAGTTCTATCGGGTGTGTCCAAAATGACTTCCAAGCATATGGTACGTTCGGCGTAAACCATGCACCTATCTTGCGTTAGGATTAGCACTATCTCCAAATGGAACAAATCAAGCTTCCACTTTAGCCTTGTCACCTAGGAGTACCATGGGGTGCGTCTAAAATGATTTCTGAGCCTATGGTATGTTTGATGTGAAACCGAGCACCTATCTTGCATCGACACTAACACTGTCTCCGAACGGACTGAAACGATATTCGACATGACCAACGTAACCTAGGAGATCCATCGGTGCATCCAAAACGATTTCCAAGCCTATGGTGCATTCAACGCAAACCGTGCACCTATCTTGCGTCAAGATTAGCACTATCTCTCCAAACGGACCGAATCGAGCTTCCACTTGAGCCTCATCAACTAGGAGTACCATCGGGTGCATCCAAGACGATTTCTGAGTCTATGGTATGTTTGGCGCAAACCGTGCACCTATCTCACATTATCTCCAAACGAACCGAAATGAGATTCTATATGACCCACGTCACCCACGTCACCTAGGAGTTCTATCGGGTGTGTCTAAAAAGACTTCCAGGCATATGGTAGGTTTTGCTTAAACCTTGCACCTATCTTGTGTCAGGATTAGCACTATCCCCAAATGGACCAAATCGAGCTTCCACCTGAGCCTCATCACCTAGGAGTACCATCGGGTGCGTTTAAAACAATTTCTAAGCCTATGGTATGTTTGACGCGAAACCGAGCACCTGTCTTGCATTCGACACTAACACTGTCTCCAAATTAACTGAAAGGAGATTCCACATGACCAACGTCACCAAGGAGTCCATCGGGTGCGTCTAAAATGATTTCCAAGCCTATAGTACATTCAACACAAACCGTGCACCTGTCTTGCGTTAAGATTAGCACTCTCTCCAAATGGTCCAAATCGAGCTTCCACTTGAACCTCGTCACCTAGGAGTACCATCGGGTGCGTCCAAGACGATTTCTGAGCCTATAATATGTTTGGCGCAAACCGTGCACCTATCTAACACTATCTCCAAATGGACCGAAATGAGATTCCAAATGACCCACGTCACCTAGGAGTTCTATTGGGTGCGTCTAAAAAGACTTCCAGGCATATGGTAGGTTTTGCGTAAACCATGCACCTATCTTGTGTTAGGATTAGCACTATCCCCAAATAGACCAAATCGAGCTTCCACCTGAGCCTCATCACCTAGGAGTACCATCAGGTGCGTTTAAAACAATTTCTGAGCCTATGGTACGTTTGACGCGAAACCGAGCACCTATCTTGCATTTGACACTAGCACTGTCTCCAAATTGACTGAAAGGAGATTCCACATGACCAACGTCACGTAGGAGATCCATCTGGTGCGTCGAAAACGATTTCCAAGCCTATGGTACATTCAACGCAAACCGTGCACCGGTCTTGCGTCAAGATTAGCACTCTCTCCAAATGGACTAAAATGAGAATCCACTTGAGCCTCGTCACCCATGAGTACCATCGGGTGCGTCCAAAATGATTTCTGAGCCTATGGTACGTTTGGCGCAAACCGTGCACCTATCTTGCTCCGACACTAACACTATCTCCAAATGGAACGAAATTAGATTCCACATGACGCACGTCACCTAGGAGTTCTATCGGGTGTGTCCAAAATGAGTTCCAAGCATATGGTACGTTCGGCGTAAACCATGAACCTTTCTTGCGTTAGGATTAGCACTATCTCCAAATGGAACAAATCAAGCTTCCACTTTAGCCTTGTCACCTAGGAGTACCATCGGGTGCGTCTAAAATGATTTTTGAGCCTATGGTATGTTTGACGTGAAACCGAGCACCTATCATGCATCGACACTAACACTGTCTCCGAACGGACTGAAACGATATTCCACATGACCAACGTAACCTAGGAGATCCATCGGTGCATCCAAAACGATTTCCAAGCCTATGGTACATTCAACGCAAACCGTGCACCTATCTTGCGTCAAGATTAGCACTCTCTCCAAACGGACCGAATCGAGCTTCCACTTGAGCCTCATCAACTAGGAGTACCATTGGGTGCGTCCAAGACAATTTCTGAGCCTATGGTATTTTTGGCGCAAACCATGCACCTATCTAACACTGTCTCCAAATGGACCGAAATGACATTCCACATGACCCACGTCACCTAGGAGTTCTATTGGGTGTGTCCAAAATGATATTCGAGCCTGTGGTATGTTCGGCGCAAAACATGCACCTATCTTGCGTCAACATTAGCACTATCTCCAGACAGAGTGAAACGAGAGTCCACTTGAGCCTCGTCACCCATGAGTACTATGGGGTGCGTCCAAAATGATTTCTGAGCCTATGGTATGTTTGGCGCAAACCGTGCACCTATCTTGCACCGACACTAACACTATCTCCAAATGGAACGAAATTAGATTCCACATGACGCACGTCACCTAGGAGTTCTATCGGGTGTGTCCAAAACGACTTCCAAGCATATGGTACGTTCGGCGTAAACCATGCACCTATCTTGCGTTAGGATTAGCACTATCTCCAAATGGAACAAATCAAGCTTCCACTTTAGCCTTGTCACCTAGGAGTACCATCGGGTGCGTCTAAAATGATTTCTGAGCCTATGGTATGTTTGACGTGAAACCGAGCACCTATCTTGCATTGACACTAACACTGTCTCCGAACGGACTGAAACGATATTCCACATGACCAACGTAACCTAGGAGATCCATCGGTGCATCCAAAATGATTTCCAAGCCTATGGTGCAATCAACGCAAACCGTGCACCTATCTTGCGTCAAGATTAGCACTATCTCTCCAAACGGACCGAATCGAGCTTCCACTTGAGCCTCATCAACTAGGAGTACCATCGGGTGCGTCCAAGATTATTTCTAAGTCTATGGTATGTTTGGCGCAAACCGTGGACCTATCTAACATTATCTCCAAACAAACCGAAATGAGATTCCATATGACCCACATCACCCACGTCACCTAGGAGTTCTATCGGGGGTGTGTCTAAAAAGACATCTAGGCATATGGTAGGTTTTGCTTAAACCTTGCACCTATCTTGTGTCAGGATTAGCACTATCCCCAAATGGACCAAATCGAGCTTCCACCTGAGCCTTATCACCTTGGAGCACCATCGGGTGCGTTTAAAACAATTTCTGAGCCTATGGTATGTTTGACGCGAAACCGAGCACCTATCTTGCATTCGACACTAACACTGTCTCCAAATTAACTGAAAGGAGATTCCACAAGACCAACATCACCTAGTAGTCCATCGGGTGCGTCCAAAATGATTTCCAAGCCTATGGTACATTCTACGCAAACCATGCACCTGTCTTGCGTTAAGATTAGCACTCTCTCCAAATGGTCCAAATCGAGCTTCCACTTGAACCTCGTCACCTAGGAGTACCATCGGGTGCGTCCAAGATGATTTCTGAGCCTATAATATGTTTGGCGCAAACCGTGCACCTATCTAACACTATCTCCAAACGGACCGAAATGAGATTCCAAATGACCCACGTCACCTAGGAGTTCTATCGGGTGCGTCTAAAAAGACTTCCAGGCATATGGTACGTTTTGCGTAAACCATGCACCTATCTTATGTCAGGATTACCACTATCCCCAAATAGACCAAATCGAGCTTCCACCTGAGCCTCATCACCTAGGAGTACCATCGGGTGCGTTTTAAACAATTTCCGAGCCTATGGTACGTTTGACGCGAAACCGAGCACCTATCTTGCATTCGACACTAACACTGTCTCCAAATTGACTGAAAGGAGATTCCACATGACCAACGTCACGTAGGAGATCCATCTGGTGTATCCAAAACGATTTCCAAGCCTATGGTACATTCAACGCAAACCGTGCACCGGTCTTGCGTCAAGATTAGCACTCTCTCCAAATGGACTAAAATGAGAATCCACTTGAGCCTCGTCACCCATGAGTACCATTGGGTGCGTCCAAAATGATTTCTGAGCCTATGGTACGTTTGGCGCAAACCGTGCACCTATCTTGCTCCGACACTAACACTATCTCCAAATGGAACGAAATTAGATTCCACATGACGCACGTCACCTAGGAGTTCTATCGGGTGTGTCCAAAATGACTTCCAAGCATATGGTACGTTCGGCGTAAACCATGAACCTTTCTTGCGTTAGGATTAGCACTATCTCCAAATGGAACAAATCAAGCTTCCACTTTAGCCTTGTCACCTAGGAGTACCATCGGGTGCGTCTAAAATGATTTTCGAGCCTATGGTATGTTTGATGTGAAACCGAGCACCTATCTTGCATCGACACTAACACTGTCTCCGAACGGACTGAAACGATATTCCACATGACCAACGTAACCTAGGAGATCCATCGGTGCATCCAAAACGATTTCCAAGCCTATGGTACATTCAACACAAACCGTGCACCTATCTTGCGTCAAGATTAGCACTCTCTCCAAATGGACCGAATCGAGCTTCCACTTGAGCCTCATCAACTAGGAGTACCATTGGGTGCGTCCAAGACGATTTCTGAGCCTATGGTATGTTTGGCGCAAACCATGCACCTATCTAACACTGTCTCCAAATGGACCGAAATGACATTCCACATGACCCACGTCACCTAGGAGTTCTATTGGGTGTGTCCAAAACGATATTCGAGCCTGTGGTATGTTCGGCGCAAAACATGCACCTATCTTGCGTCAACATTAGCACTATCTCCAGACAGAGTGAAACGAGAGTCCACTTGAGCCTCGTCACCCATGAGTACTATGGGGTGCGTCCAAAATGATTTCTGAGCCTATGGTACGTTTGGCGCAAACCGTGCACCTATCTTGCACCGACACTAACACTATCTCCAAATGGAACGAAATTAGATTCCACATGACGCACGTCACCTAGGAGTTCTATCGGGTGTGTCCAAAACGACTTCCAAGCATATGGTACGTTCGGCGTAAACCATGCACCTATCTTGCGTTAGGATAAGCACTATCTCCAAATGGAACAAATCAAGCTTCCACTTTAGCCTTGTCACCTAGGAGTACCATCGGGGTGCGTCTAAAATGATTTCTAAGCCTATGGTATGTTTGACTGTGAAACCGAGCACCTATCTTGCATCGACACTAACACTGTCTCCTGAACGGACTGAAACGATATTCCACATGACCAACGTAACCTAGGAGATCCATCGGTGCATCCAAAACGATTTCCAAGCCTATGGTGCATTCAACGCAAACCGTGCACCTATCTTGCGTCAAGATTAGCACTATCTCTCCAAACGGACCGAATCGAGCTTCCACTTGAGCCTCATCAACTAGGAGTACCATCGGGTGCGTCCAAGACGATTTCTGAGTCCTATGGTATGTTTGGCGCAAACCGTGCACCTATCTAACACTATCTCCAAACGAACCGAAATGAGATTCCATATGACCCACGTCACCTAGGAGTTCTATCGGGTGTGTCTAAAAAGACTTCCAGGCATATGGTAGGTTTTGCTTAAACCTTGCACCTATCTTGTGTCAGGATTAGCACTATCCCCAAATGGACCAAATCGAGCTTCCACCTGAGCCTCATCACCTAGGAGTACCATCGCGGTGCGTTTAAAACAATTTCTGAGCCTATGGTATGTTTGACGCGAAACCGAGCACCTATCTTGCATTCGACACTAACACTATCTCCAAATTAACTGAAAGGAGATTCCACATGACCAACGTCACCTAGGAGTCCATCGGGTGCGTCCAAAATGATTTCCAAGCCTATGGTACATTCAACAGCAAACCGTGCACCTGTCTTGCGTTAAGATTAGCACTCTCTCCAAATGGTCCAAATCGAGCTTCCACTTGAACCTCGTCACCTAGGAGTACCATCGGGTGCGTCCAAGACGATTTCTGAGCCTATAATATGTTTGGCGCAAACCTGTGCACCTATCTAACACTATCTCCAAATGGACCGAAATGAGATTCCAAATGACCCACGTCACCTAGGAGTTCTATTGGGTGCGTCTAAAAAGACTTCCAGGCATATGGTAGGTTTTGCGTAAACCATGCACCTATCTTGTGTCAGGATTAGCACTATCCCCAAATAGACCAAATCGAGCTTCCACCTGAGCCTCATCACCTAGGAGTACCATCGGGTGCGTTTAAAACAATTTCTGAGCCTATGGTACGTTTGACGCGAAACCGAGCACCTATCTTGCATTCGACACTAACACTGTCTCCAAATTGACTGAAAGGAGATTCCACATGACCAACGTCACGTAGGAGATCCATCTGGTGCAGTCCAAAACGATTTCCAAGCCTATGGTACATTCAATGCAAACCGTGCACCTGTCTTGCGTCAAGATTAGCACTCTCTCCAAACAGACTAAAACGAGAATCCACTTGAGCCTCGTCACCCATGAGTACCATCGGGTGCGTCCAAAATGATTTCTGAGCCTATGGTATGTTTGGCGCAAACCGTGCACCTATCTTGCACCGACACTAACACTATCTCCAAATAGAACGAAATTAGATTCCACATGACGCACGTCACCTAGGAGTTCTATCGGGTGTGTCCAAAATGACTTCCAAGCATATGGTACGTTCGGCGTAAACCATGAACCTTTCTTGCGTTAGGATTAGCACTATCTCCAAATGGAACAAATCAAGCTTCCACTTTAGCCTTGTCACCTAGGAGTACCATCGGGTGCGTCTAAAATGATTTCTGAGCCCTATGGTATGTTTGATGTGAAACCGAGCACCTATCTTGCATCGACACTAACACTAGTCTCCGAACGGACTGAAACGATATTCCACATGACCAACGTAACCTAGGAGATCCATCGGTGCATCCAAAATGATTTCCAAGCCTATGGTACATTCAACGCAAACCGTGCACCTATCTTGCGTCAAGATTAGCACTCTCTCCAAACGGACCGAATCGAGCTTCCACTTGAGCCTCATCAACTAGGAGTACCATTGGGTGCGTCCAAGACGATTTCTGAGCCTATGGTATGTTTGGCGCAAACCATGCACCTATCTAACACTGTCTCCAAATGGACCGAAATGACATTCCACATGACCCACGTCACCTAGGAGTTCTATTGGGTGTGTCCGAAAACGATATTCGAGCCTGTGGTATGTTCGGCGCAAAACATGCACCTATCTTGCGTCAACATTAGCACTATCTCCAGACAGAGTGAAACGAGAGTCCACTTGAGCCTCGTCACCCATGAGTACTATGGGGTGCATCCAAAATGATTTCTGAGCCTAATGGTACGTTTGGCGGCAAACCGTGCACCTATCTTGTACCGACACTAACACTATCTCCAAATGGAACAAAATTAGATTCCACATGACGCACGTCACCTAACAGTTCTATCAGGTGTGTCCAAAACGACTTCCAAGCATATGGTACGTTCGGCGTAAACCATGCACCTATCTTGCGTTAGGATTAGCACTATCTCCAAATGGAACAAATCAAGCTTCCACTTTAGCCTTGTCACCTAGGAGTACCATCGGGTGCGTCTAAAATGATTTCTAAGCCTATGGTATGTTTGACGTGAAACCGAGCACCTATCTTGCATTGACACTATCACTGTCTCCGAATGGACTGAAAACGATATTCCACATGACCAACGTAACCTAGGAGATCCATCGGTGCATCCAAAACGATTTCCAAGCCTATGGTGCATTCAACGCAAACCGTGCACCTATCTTGCGTCAAGATTAGCACTATCTCTCCAAACGGACCGAATCGAGCTTCCACTTGAGCCTCATCAACTAGGAGTACCATCGGGTGCGTCCAAGACGATTTTCTGAGCCTATGGTATGTTTGGCGCAAACCGTGCACCTATCAAACACTATCTCCAAACGAACCAAAATGAGATTCCATATGACCCACGTCACCCACGTCACCTAGGAGTTCTATCGGTTATGTCTAAAAAGACTTCCAAGCATATGGTAGGTTTTGGTTAAACCTTGCACCTATCTTGTGTCAGGATTGGCACTATCCCCAAATGGACCAAATCGAGCTTCCACCTGAGCCTCATCACCTAGGAGTACCATCGGGTGCGTTTAAAACAATTTCTGAGCCTATGGTATGTTTGACGCGAAACCGAGCACCTATCTTGCATTCGACACTAACACTGTCTCCAAATTAACTGAAAGGAGATTCCACATGACCAACGTCACCTAGGAGTCCATCGGGTGCGTCCAAAATGATTTCCAAGCCTATGGTACATTCAACGCAAACCGTGCACCTGTCTTGCGTTAAGATTAGCACTCTCTCCAAATGGTCCAAATCGAGCTTCCACTTGAACCTCGTCACCTAGGAGTACCATCGGGTGCGTCCAAGACGATTTCTGAGCCTATAATATGTTTGGCGCAAACTGTGCACCTATCTAACACTATCTCCAAACGGACCGAAATGAGATTCCAAATGACCCACGTCACCTAGGAGTTCTATCGGGTGCGTCTAAAAAGACTTCCAGGCATATGGTAGGTTTTGCTTAAACCTTGCACCTATCTTGCGTCAACATTAGCACTATCTCCAAATGGACTGAAACAAGAATCCACCTGAGCCTCATCACCTAGGAGTACCATCGGGTGCGTTTAAAATAATTTCTGAGCCTATGGTATGTTTGACGCGAAACCGAGCACCTATCTTGCATTCGACACTAACACTATCTCAGAACGGACTGAAAGGAGATTCCACATAACCAACGTCACCTAGGAGTCCATCGGGTGCGTCCAAAATGATTTCCAAGCCTATGGTACATTCAATGCAAACCGTGCACCTGTCTTGCGTTAAGATTAGCACTCTCTCCAAATGGTCCAAATCGAGCTTCCACTTGAACCTCGTCACCTAGGAGTACCATCGGGTGCGTCCAAGACGATTTCTGAGCCTATAATATGTTTGGCGCAAACTGTGCACCTATCTAACACTATCTCCAAATGGACCGTAATGAGATTCCAAATGACCCACATCACCTAGGAGTTCTATCGGGTGTGTCTAAAAAGACTTCTAGGCATATGGTAGGTTTTGCGTAAACCATGCACCTATCTTGTGTCAGGATTAGCACTATCCCCAAATAGACCAAATCGAGCTTCCACCTGAGCCTCATCACCTAGGAGTACCATCGGGTGCGTTTAAAACAATTTCTGAGCCTATGGTATGTTTGACGCGAAACCGAGCACCTATCTTGCATTCGACACTAACACTGTCTCAAAATTGACTGAAAGGAGATTCCACATGACCAACGTCACGTAGGAGATCCATCTGGTGCGTCCAAAACGATTTCCAAGCCTGTGGTACATTCAACGCAAACCGTGTACCTATCTTGCGTCAAGATTAGCACTCTCTCCAAACGAACTAAAACGAGAATCCACTTGAGCCTCATCACCCATGAGTACCATCGGGTGCGTCCAAAATGATTTCTGAGCCTATGGTACGTTTGGCGCAAACCGTGCACCTATCTTGCACCGACACTAACACTATATCCAAATAGAACGAAATTAGATTCCACATGACGCACGTCACCTAGGAGTTCTATCGGGTGTGTCCAAAATGACTTCCAAGCATATGGTACGTTCGGCGTAAACCATGAACCTTTCTTGCGTTAGGATTAGCACTATCTCCAAATGGAACAAATCAAGCTTCCACTTTAGCCTTGTCACCTAGGAGTACCATCGGGTGCGTCTAAAATGATTTCTGACCCTATGGTATGTTTGATGTGAAACCGAGCACCTATCTTGCATCGACACTAACACTATCTCCGAACGGACTGAAACGATATTCCACATGACCAACGTAACCTAGGAGATCCATCGGTGCATCCAAAATGATTTCCAAGCCTATGGTACATTCAACGCAAACTGTGCACCTATCTTGCGTCAAGATTAGCACTCTCTCCAAACGGACCGAATCGAGCTTCCACTTGAGCCTCATCAACTAGGAGTACCATTGGGTGCGTCCAAGACGATTTCTGAGCCTATGGTATGTTTGGCGCAAACCATGCACCTATCTAACACTGTCTCCAAATGGACCGAAATGACATTCCACATGACCCACGTCACCTAGGAGTTCTATTGGGTGTGTCCAAAACGATATTCGAGCCTGTGGTATGTTCGGCGCAAAACATGCACCTATCTTGCGTCAACATTAGCACTATCTCCAGACAGAGTGAAACGAGAGTCCACTTGAGCCTCGTCACCCATGAGTACTATGGGGTGCATCCAAAATGATTTCTGAGCCAATGGTACGTTTGGCGGAAACCGTGCACCTATCTTGTACCGACACTAACACTATCTCCAAATGGAACAAAATTAGATTCCACATGACGCACGTCACCTAACAGTTCTATCAGGTGTGTCCAAAACGACTTCCAAGCATATGGTACGTTCGGCGTAAACCATGCACCTATCTTGCGTTAGGATTAGCACTATCTCCAAATGGAACAAATCAAGCTTCCACTTTAGCCTTGTCACCTAGGAGTACCATCGGGTGCGTCTAAAATGATTTCTAAGCCTATGGTATGTTTGACGTGAAACCGAGCACCTATCTTGCATTGACACTATCACTGTCTCTGAATGGACTGAAACGATATTCCACATGACCAACGTAACCTAGGAGATCCATCGGTGCATCCAAAACGATTTCCAAGCCTATGGTGCATTCAACGCAAACCGTGCACCTATCTTGCGTCAAGATTAGCACTATCTCTCCAAACGGACCGAATCGAGCTTCCACTTGAGCCTCATCAACTAGGAGTACCATCGGGTGCGTCCAAGACGATTTTCTGAGCCTATGGTATGTTTGGCGCAAACCGTGCACCTATCAAACACTATCTCCAAACGAACCAAAATGAGATTCCATATGACCCACGTCACCCACGTCACCTAGGAGTTCTATCGGTTGTGTCTAAAAAGACTTCCAAGCATATGGTAGGTTTTGCTTAAACCTTGCACCTATCTTGTGTCAGGATTGGCACTATCCCCAAATGGACCAAATCGAGCTTCCACCTGAGCCTCATCACCTAGGAGTACCATCGGGTGCGTTTAAAACAATTTCTGAGCCTATGGTATGTTTGACGCGAAACCGAGCACCTATCTTGCATTCGACACTAACACTGTCTCCAAATTAACTGAAAGGAGATTCCACATGACCAACGTCACCTAGGAGTCCATCGGGTGCGTCCAAAATGATTTCCAAGCCTATGGTACATTCAACGCAAACCGTGCACCTGTCTTGCGTTAAGATTAGCACTCTCTCCAAATGGTCCAAATCGAGCTTCCACTTGAACCTCGTCACCTAGGAGTACCATCGGGTGCGTCCAAGATGATTTCTGAGCCTATAATATGTTTGGCGCAAACTGTGCACCTATCTAACACTATCTCCAAACGGACCGAAATGAGATTCCAAATGACCCACGTCACCTAGGAGTTCTATCGGGTGCGTCTAAAAAGACTTCCAGGCATATGGTAGGTTCGGCGCAAAACGTGCACCTATCTTGCGTCAACATTAGCACTATCTCCAAACGGACTGAAACAAGAATCCACTTGAGCATCGTCACCCATGAGTACCATCGGGTCCGTCTAAAATGATTTCTAAGCCTATGGTATGTTTGACGCGAAACCGAGCACCTATCTTGCATCGACACTAACACAGTCTCAGAACGGACTGAAACGAGATTCCACATAACCAACGTCACCTAGGAGATCCATCGGGTGCGTCCAAAACGATTTCCAAGCCTATGGTACATTCAATGCAAACCGTGCACCTATCTTGCGTCAAGATTAGCACTCTCCAAACGGACCAAATCGAGCTTCCACTTGAGCCTCAACAACTAGGAGTACCATTGGGTGTGTCCAAGACGATTTCTGAGCCTATGGTATGTTTGGCGCAAACCGTGCACCTATCTAACACTAACTCCAAACGGACCGAAATGAGATTCCAAATGACCCACGTCACCTAGGAGTTCTATCAGGTGTGTCTAAAAAGACTTCTAGGCATATGGTAGGTTTTGCGTAAACCATGAACCTATCTTGTGTTAGGATTAGCACTATCTCCAAATGGACCAAATCGAGCTTCCACCTGAGCCTCATCACCTAGGAGCACCATCGGGTGCGTTTAAAACAATTTCTGAGCCTATGGTACGTTTGACGCGAAACCGAGCACCTATCTTGCATTTGACACTAACACTGTATCCAAATTGACTAAAAGGAGATTCCACATAACCAACGTCACCTAGGAGATCTATCAGGTGCGTCCAAGATGATTTCCAAGCCTATGGTATGTTTGGCGCAAACCGTGCACCTATCTAACACTATCTCCAAACGGACCTAAATGAGATTCTAAATGACCCACGTCACCTAGGAGTTCTATCGGGTGTGTCTAAAAAGACTTCCAGGCATATGGTAGGTTTTGCGTAAACCATGCACCTATCTTGTGTCAGGATTAGCACTATCTCCAAATGGACCAAATCGAGCTTCCACCTGAGCCTCATCACCTAGGAGCACCATCGGGTGCGTTTAAAACAATTTCTGAGCCTATGGTATGTTTGACGTGAAACCGAGCACCTATCTTGCATTGCCTCCAAACGGACCAAAATGACATTCCACATGACTCACGTCACCTAGGAGTTCTATTGGGTGTGTCCAAAACGATTTTCGAACCTGTGGTATGTTCGGCGCAAAACGTGCAGCTATCTTGCGTCAACATTAGCACTATCTCCAAATGGACTGAAACGAGAATCCACTTGAGCCTCGTCACCCATGAGTACCAAGGGGTGCGTCAAAAATGATTTCTGAGCCTATGTTACGTTTGGCGCAAACCGTGCACCTATCTTGCACCGACACTAACACTATCTCCAAATGGAACGAAATCAGATTCCACATGACCCACGTCACCTAGGAGTTCTATCGCGTGTGCCCAAAATGACTTCCAGTCATATGGTACGTTCGGCGTAAACCATGCACCTATCTTGCGTCAGGATTAGCACTATCTCCAAATGGAACAAATCAAGCTTCCACTTTAGCCTTGTCACCTAGGAGTACCATCGGGTGCGTCTAAAACGATTTCTGAGCCTATGATATGTTTGACGCGAAACCGAGCACCTATCTTGCATCGACGCTAACACTGTCTCCGAACGGACTGAAACGAGATTCCACATGACCAACGTCACCTAGGAGACCCATCGGGTGCGTCCTAAATAATTTCAACCCCATGGTATATTCAACGCAAACCGTGCACCTAACTTGCGTCAAGATTAGCACTCTCTCCAAACGGACCGAATCGAGCTTCCACTTGAGCCTCATCAACTAGGAGTACCATCGGGAGCATCTAAGACGATTTCTGAGCGTATGGTATGTTTGGCGCAAACCGTGCTCCTATCTAACACTATCTTCAAACAGACCGAAATGAGATTCCAAATGACCCACGTCACCTAGGAGTTCTATCGGGTGTGTCTAAAATGACTTCCAGGCATATGGTAGGTTTTGCGTAAACCATGCACCTATCTTGTGTCAGGATTAGCACTATCTCCAAATGGACCAAATTGAGCTTCCACCTGAGCCTCGTCACCTAGGAGTACCATCGGGTGTGTTTTAAATAATTTTCTGAGCCTATGGTACGTTTGACGCGAAACCGAGCACCTATCCTGCATTCGACACTAACACTATCTCCAAATTGACTGAAAGGAGATTCCACATGACCAACATCACCTAGGAGATCCATCGGGTGCATCCAAAACGATTTCCAAGCCTATGGTACATTCAACACAAACCATGCACCTGTCTTGCGTCAAGATTAGCACTCTCTCCAAACGGTCCAAATCGAGCTTCCACTTGAACCTCGTCACCTAGGAGTACCATCGGGTGCGTCCAAGATGATTTCTATGCCTATAGTATGTTTCGCGCAAACATTGCACCTATCTAACACTGTCTCCAAATGGACCGAAATGACATTCCACATGACCCACATCACCTAGGAGTTCTATTGGGTGTGTCCAAAATGATTTTCGAGCCTGTGGTATGTTTAGCGCAAAACATGCACCTATCTTGCGTCAACATTAGCACTATCTCCAAACGGACTGAAACGAGAATCCACTTGAGCCTCATCACCCATGAGTACCAAGGGGTGCATCCAAAATGATTTCTGAGCCTATGGTACGTTTGGCGCAAATCGTGCTCCTATCTTGCACCGACACTAACCCTATCTCCAAACGGAACGAAATCAGATTCCACATGACCCACGTCAACTAGGAGTTCTATCGGGTGTGTCCAAAACGACTTCCAAGCATATGGTACGTTCGGCGTAAACCATGCACCTATCTTGCGTCAGGATTAACACTATCTCCAAATGGAACAAATTAAGCTTCCACTTTAGCCTTGTCACCTAGGAGTACCATAGGGTGCGTATAAAATGATTTCTGAGCCTATGGTATGTTTGACGCGAAACCGAGCACCTATCTTGCATCGACACTAACACTATCTCCGAACGGACTGAAACGAGATTCCACATGACCAACGTCACCTAGGAGAACCATCGGGTGCGTCCAAAAAGATTTCCAAGCCTATGGTACATTCAACGCAAACCGTGCACCTATCTTGCATCAAGATTAGCACTCTCTCTCCAAACGGACCGAATCGAGCTTCCACTTGAGCCTCATCAACTAGGAGTACCATCGGGTGCGTCCAAGATGATTTCTGAGCCTATGGTAAGTTTGGCGCAAACCGTGCACCTATCTAACACTATCTCCAAATGGACCGAAATGAGATTCCAAATGACCCACATCACCTAGATAAGGTGTGTCTAAAAAGGCTTCTAGGCATATGGTAGGTTTTGCGTAAACCATGCACCAATCTTGTGTCAGGATTAGCACTATCCCCAAATGGACCAGATCGAGCTTCCACCTGAGCCTCATCACCTAGGAGTACCATCGGGTGCGTTTAAAACAATTTCTAAGCCTATGGTATGTTTGACGCGAAACCGAGCACCTCTCTTGTATTCGACACTAACACTGTCTCCAAATTGACTGAAAGGAGATTCCACATGACCAACGTCACCTAGGAGATCAATCGGGTGCGTCCAAACTGATTTCCAAGCCTATGGTACATTCAACGCAAACCGGGCACCTGTCTTGCGTCAAGATTAGCACTCTCTCCAAACGGTCCAAATTGAGCTTCCACTTGAACCTCATCAACTAGGAGTACCATCGGGTGCATCCAAGATGATTTCTAAGCCTATAGCATGTTTGGCACAAACCGTGCACCTATCTAACAATGTCTCCAAACGGACCGAAATGACATTCCACATGACCCACGTCACCTAGGAGTTCTATTGGGTGTGTCCAAAACAATTTTCGAGCCTGTGATATGTTCAGCGCAAAACATGCACCTATCTTGCGTCAACATTAGCACTATCTCCAAACGGACTGAAACGAGAATCCACTTGAGCCTCGTCACCCATGAGTACCTTGGGGTGCGTCCAAAATGATTTCTGAGCCTCTGGTACGATGGCGCAAATCGTGCACCTATCTTGCACCGACACTAACACTATCTCCAAATGGAACGAAATCAGATTCCACATGACCCATGTCACCTAGGAGTTCTATCGGGTGTGTCCAAAACAACTTCCAAGCATATGGTACGTTCGGCATAAACCATGCACCTATCTTGCGTTAGGATTAGCACTATCTCCAAATGGAACAAATCAAGCTTCCACTTTAGCCTTGTCACCTAGGAGTACCATGGGGTGCGTCTAAAATGATTTCTGAGCCTATGGTATGTTTGACGCGAAACCGAGCACCTATCTTGCATCGACACTAACACTGTCTCCGAACGGACTGAAACGAGATTCCACATGACCAACGTAACCTAGGAGATCCGTCAGTGCATCCAAAACGATTTCCAAGCCTATGGAACATTCAACGCAAACTGTGCACCTATCTTGCGTCAAGATTAGCACTCTCTCCAAACGGACCGAATCGAGCTTCCACTTGAGACTCATCAACTAGGAGTACCATCGGGTGCGTCCAAGACAATTTCTGAGCCTATAGTATGTTTGGCAAAAACTGTGCACCTATCTAACACTATCTCCAAGCAGACCGAAATGAGATTCCAAATGACTCACGTCACGTAGATCGGGTGTGTCTAAAAAGACTTCCAAGCATATGGTTGGTTTTGCGTAAACCATGCACCTATCTTGTGTCAAAATTACCACTATCTCCAAATGGACCAAATCGAGCTTCCACCTGAGCCTCGTCAGCTAGGAGTACCATCGGGTGCATTTAAAACAATTTCTGAGGCTATGGTATGTTAGACGCAAAACCGAGCACCTATCTTGCATTTGACACTAACACTGTCTCCAAATTGACTGAAAAGAGATTCCACATGATCAACGTTACCTAGGAGATCCATCGGGTGCATCCAAAACATTTTCCAAGCCTATGTAACATTCAACGCAAACCGTGCACCTGTCTTGCATCAAGATTAGCACTCTCTCCAAATGGTCCAAATCAAGCTTCCACTTGAACCTCATCACCTAGGATTACCATCGGGTTCGTCCAAGACGATTTTAAAGCCTATAGTATCTTTGGCGCAAACCGAGCACCTATCTAACACTGTTTCCAAATGGACCGAAATGACATTCCACATGACCCACGTCACCTAGGAGTACTATTGGGTGTGTCCAAAATAATTTTCGAGCCGGTGGTATGTTCGGCGCAAACGTGCACCTATCTTGCGTCAACATTAGCACTATCTTCAAACAGACTGAAACGAGAATCCACTTGAGCCTCGTCACCCATGAGTACCATCGGGTGCATCCAAAACGATTTCTGAGCCTATGGTACGTTTGGCGCAAACTGTGCACCTATCTTGCACCGACACTAACACTATCTCCAAATGGAACGAAATCAGATTCCACATGACCCACGTCACCTAGGAGTTCTATCGGCTGTGTCCAAAACGACTTCCAAGCATATGGTACGTTCGGCGTAAACCATGCACCTATCTTGCATCAGGATTAGCACTATCTCCAAATGGAACAAATCAAGCTTCCACTTTAGCCTTGTCACCTAGGAGTACCACTGGGTGCGTATAAAATGATTTCTGAGCCTTTGGTATGTTTGACGCGAAACCGAGCTCCTATCTTGCATCGACACTAACACTGTCTCCGAACAGACTGAAACGAGATTCCACGTGACCAACGTCACCTAGGAGATCCATCGGGTGCATCCAAAATGATTTCCAAGCCTATGGTACATTCAACACAAACCGTGCACCTATCTTGCGTCAAGATTAGCACTCTCTCCAAACGGACCGAATCGAGCTTCCACTTGAGCCTCATCAACTAGGAGTACCATCGGGTGCGTCCAAGATGATTTCTGAGCCTATAGTATGTTTCGCAAAAACCGTGCACCTATCTAACACTGTCTCCAAATGGACCGAAATGAGATTCCAAATGACCCAGATCACCTAGATCGGGTGTGTCTAAAAAGACTTCCAAGCATATGGTTGGTTTTGCGTAAACCATGCACCTATCGTGTGTCAAAATTACCACTATCTCCAAATGGACCAAATTGAGCTTCCACCTGAGCCTCGTCAGCTAGGAGTACCATCGGGTGCATTTAAAACAATTTCTGAGCCTATGGTATGTTAGACGTGAAACCGAGCACCAATCTTGCATTCGACGCTACACACTATCTCCAAATTGACTGAAAAGAGATTCCACATGACCAACGTTACCTAGGAGATCCATCGGGTGTGTCCAAAATGATTTCCAAGCCTATGTTACATTCAACGCAAACCGTGCACCTGTCTTGCGTCAAGATTAGCACTCTCTCCAAACGGTCCAAATCAAGCTTCCACTTGAACCTCGTCACCTAGGAGTACCATCGGGTGCGTCCAAGATGATTTCTAAGCCTATAGTATGTTTGGCGCAAACCGTGCACCTATCTAACACTGTCTCCAAATGGACCGAATTGACATTCCACATGACCCACGTCACCTAGGAGTTCTATTGGGTGTGTCCAAAACGATTTTTGAGCCTGTGGTATGTTCGACGCAAAACATGCACCTATCTTGCGTCAACATTAGCACTATCTCCAGACGGACTGAAATGAGAATCCACTTGAGCCTCGTCACCCATGAGTACCATGGGGTGCGTCCAAAACGATTTATGAGCCTATGGTACGTTTGGCGCAAACCGTGCACCTATCTTGCACCAACACTAACACTATCTCCAAATGGAACGAAATCAGATTCCACATGACGCACGTCACCTAGGAGTTCTATCGGGTGTGTCCAAAACAACTTCCAAGCATATGGTACGTTCGGCGTAGACCATGCACCTATCTTGCGTTAGGATTAGCACTATCTCCAAATGGAACAAATCAAGCTTCCACTTTAGCCTTGTCACCTAGGAGTACCATCGGGTGTGTCTAAAATGATTTCTGAGCCTATGGTATGTTTGACGCGAAACCGAGCACCTATCTTGCATCGACACTAACACTGTCTCCGAATGGACTGAAACGAGATTCCACATGACCAACATAACCTAGGGGATCTGTCGGTGCATCCAAAACGATTTCCAGGCCTATGGTACATTCAACGCAAACCGTGCACCTATCTTGCGTCAAGATTAGCACTCTCTCTCCAAACGGACCGAATCGAGCTTCCACTTGAGCCTCATCAACTAGGAGTACCATCGGGTGCGTCCAAGACGATTTCTGAGCCTATGGTAAGTTTGGCGCAAACCGTGCACCTATCTAACACTATCTCCAAATGGACCGAAATGAAATTCCAAATGACCCACATCACCTAGATCAGGTGTGTCTAAAAAGGCTTCTAGGCATATGGTAGGTTTTGCATAAACCATGCACCTATCTTGTGTCAGGATTAGCACTATCCCCAAATGGACCAGATCGAGCTTCCACCTGAGCCTCATCACCTAGGAGTACCATCGGGTGCGTTTAAAACAATTTCTAAGCCTATGGTATGTTTGACGCGAAACCGAGCACCTCTCTTGTATTCGACACTAACACTGTCTCCAAATTGACTGAAAGGAGATTCCACATGACCAACATCACCTAGGAGATCAATCGGGTGCGTCCAAACTGATTTCCAAGCCTATGGTACATTCAACGCAAACCGGGCACCTGTCTTGCGTCAAGATTAGCACTCTCCAAACGGTCCAAATTGAGCTTCCACTTGAACCTCATCACATAGGAGTACCATCGGGTGCATCCAAGATGATTTCTAAGCCTATAGCATGTTTGGCACAAACCGTGCACTTATCTAACACTGTCTCCAAATGGACCAAAATGACATTCCACATGACCCACATCACCTAGGAGTTCTATTGGGTGTGTCCAAAACAATTTTCGAGCCTGTGATATGTTCAGCGCAAAACATGCACCTATCTTGCGTCAACATTAGCACTATCTCCAAACGGACTGAAACGAGAATCCACTTGAGCCTCGTCACCCATGAGTACCATGGGGTGCGTCCAAAATGATTTTTGAGCCTCTGGTACGATGGCGCAAATCGTGCACCTATCTTGCACCGACACTAACACTATCTCCAAATGGAACGAAATCAGATTCCACATGACCCACGTCACCTAGGAGTTCTATCGGGTGTGTCCAAAACAACTTCCAAGCATATGGTACGTTCGGCGTAAACCATGCACCTATCTTGCGTTAGGATTAGCACTATCTCCAAATGGAACAAATCAAGCTTCCACTTTAGCCTTGTCACCTAGGAGTACCATGTGGTGTGTCTAAAATGATTTCTGAGCCTATGGTATGTTTGACGCGAAACCGAGCACCTATCTTGCATCGACACTAACACTGTCTCCGAACGGACTGAAACGAGATTCCACATGACCAACGTAACCTAGGAGATCCGTCGGTGCGTCCAAAACGATTTCCATGCCTATGGAACATTCAACGTAAACTGTGCACCTATCTTGCGTCAAGATTGGCACTCTCTCCAAACGGACCGAATCGAGCTTCCACTTGAGACTCATCAACTAGGAGTACCATCGGGTGCGTCCAAGACGATTTCTGAGCCTATAGTATGTTTGGCAAAAACCGTGCACCTATCTAACACTATCTCCAAGCAGACCGAAATGAGATTCCAAATGACTCACGTCACCTAGATCGGGTGTGTCTAAAAAGACTTCCAAGCATATGGTTGGTTTTGCGTAAAACATGCACCTATCTTGTGTCAAAATTACCACTATCTCCAAATGGACCAAATCGAGCTTCCACCTGAGCCTCGTCAGCTAGGAGTACCATCGGGTGCATTTAAAACAATTTCTAAGGCTATGGTATGTTAGACGCAAAACCGAGCACCTATCTTGCATTCGACACTAACACTGTCTCCAAATTGACTGAAAAGAGATTCCACATGACCAACGTTACCTAGGCGATCCATCGGGTGCATCCAAAACATTTTCCAAGCCTATGTAACATTCAACGCAAACCGTGCACCTGTCTTGCATCAAGATTAGCACTCTCTCCAAATGGTCCAAATCAAGCTTCCACTTGAACCTCGTCACCTAGGATTACCATCGGGTGCGTCCAAGACGATTTTTAAGCCTATAGTATCTTTAGCGCAAGCCGAGCACCTATCTAACACAGTTTCCAAACGGACCGAAATGACATTCCACATGACCCACGTCACCTAGGAGTTCTATTGGGTGTGTCCAAAATAATTTTCGAGCCTGTGATATGTTCAACGCAAAACATGCACCTATCTTGCGTCAACATTAGCACTATCTCCAAACGGACTGAAACGAGAATCCACTTGAGCCTCGTCACCCATGAGTACCATGGGGTGCGTCCAAAATGATTTTTGAGCCTCTGGTACGATGGCGCAAATCGTGCACCTATCTTGCACCGACACTAACACTATCTCCAAATGGAACGAAATCAGATTCCACATGACCCACGTCACCTAGGAGTTCTATCGGGTGTGTGCAAAACAACTTCCAAGCATATGGTACGTTCGGCGTAAACCATGCACCTATCTTGCGTTAGGATTAGCACTATCTCCAAATGGAACAAATCAAGCTTCCACTTTAGCCTTCTCACCTAGGAGTACCATGGACTGCGTCTAAAATGATTTCTGAGCCTATGGTATGTTTGACGCGAAACCGAGCACCTATCTTGCATCGACACTAACACTGTCTCCGAACGGACTGAAACAAGATTCCACATGACCAACGTAACTTAGGAGATCCATCGGTGCGTCCAAAACGATTTCCAAGCCTATGGAACATTCAACGCAAACTATGCACCTATCTTGCGTCAAGATTAGCACTCTCTCCAAACGGACCGAATCGAGCTTCCACTTGAGACTCATCAACTAGGAGTACCATCGGGTGCGTCCAAGACGATTTGTGAGCCTATAGTATGTTTGGCAAAAACCGTGCACCTATCTAACACTATCTCCAAGCAGACCAAAATGAGATTCCAAATGACTCACGTCACCTAGATCGGGTGTGTCTAAAAAGACTTCCAAGCATATGGTTGGTTTTGCATAAACCATGCACCTATCTTGTGTCAAAATTACCACTATCTCCAAATGGACCAAATCGAGCTTCCACCTGAGCCTCGTCAGCTAGGAGTACCATCGGGTGCATTTAAAACAATTTCTGAGGCTATGGTATGTTAGACGCAAAACCGAGCACCTATCTTGCATTCGACACTAACACTGTCTCTAAATTGACTGAAAAGAGATTCCACATGACCAACGTTACCTAGCAGATCCATCGGGTGCATCCAAAACATTTTCCAAGCCTATGTAACATTCAACGCAAACCGTGCACCTGTCTTGCATCAAGATTAGCACTCTCTCCAAATGGTCCAAATCAAGCTTCCACTTGAACCTCGTCACCTAGGATTACCATCGGGTGCGTCCAAGACGATTTTTAAGCCTATAGTATCTTTGGCGCAAACCGAGCACCTATCTAACACAGTTTCCAAACGGACCGAAATGACACTCCTCACGACCCACGTCACCTAGGAGTTCTATTGGGTGTGTCCAAAATAATTTTCGAGCCTGTGGTATGTTCGGCGCAAACGTGCACCTATCTTGCGTCAACATTAGCACTATCTTCAAACGGACTGAAATGAGAATCCACTTGAGCCTCGTCACCCATGAGTACCATTGGGTGCGTCCAAAATGATTTCTGAGCCTATGGTACGTTTGGCGCAAACTGTGCACCTATCTTGCACCGACACTAACACTATCTCCAAATGGAACGAAATCAGATTCCACATGACCCACGTCACCTAGGAGTTCTATCGGGTGTGTCCAAAACGACTTCCAAGCATATGGTACGTTCGGCGTAAACCATGCACCTATCTTGCATCAGGATTAGCACTATCTCCAAATGGAACAAATCAAGCTTCCACTTTAGCCTTGTCACCTAGGAGTGCCATCGGGTGCGTCTAAAATGATTTCTGAGCCTATGGTATGTTTGACGCGAAACCGAGCACCTATCTTTCATAGACACTAACAATGTCTCTGAACGGACTAAAATGAGATTCCAAATGACCAACGTCACCTAGGAGATCCATCGGTGCGTCCAAAATGATTTCCAAGCCTATGGTACTTTCAACGCAAACCGCGCACCTATCTTGCGTCAAGATTAGCACTCTCTCCAAACGGACCGAATCGAGCTTCCACTTGAGCCTCATCAACTAGGAGTACCATCGGGTGCGTCCAAGACAATTTCTGAGCCTATGATATGTTTGGCGCAAACCATGCACCTATCTAACACTATCTCCAAATGGACCGAACTGAGATTCCAAATGACCCACGTCACCTAGATCAGGTGTGTCTAAAAAGACTTCCAGGCATGTGGTAGGTTTTGCGTAAACCATGCACCTATCTTGTGTCAGGATTAGCACTATCCCCAAATTGACCAGATCGAGCTTCCACCTGAGCCTCATCACCTAGGAGTACCATCGGGTGCGTTTAAAACAATTTCTGAGCCTATGGTATGTTTGACGCGAAACCGAGCACGTATCTTGGATTCGACACTAACACTGTCTCCAAATTGACTGAAAGGAGATTCCACATGACCAACGTCACCTAGGAGATACATTGGGTGCGTCCAAATTGATTTCCAAGCCTATGGTACATTCAACGCAAACCGAGCACCTGTCTTGCGTCAAGATTAGCACTCTCTCCAAACGGTCCAAATCGAGCTTCCACTTGAACCTCGTCACCTAGGAGTACCATCGGGTGCGTCCAAGACGATTTCTAAGCCTATAGCATGTTTGGCACAAACCGTGCACCTATCTAACACTGTCTCCAAACGGACCGAAATGACATTCCACATGACCCACGTCACCTAGGAGTTCTATTGGGTGTGTCCCAAACAATTTTCGAGCCTGTGATATGTTCAGCGCAAAACATGCACCTATCTTGCATCAACATTAGCACTATCTCCAAACGGACTGAAACGAGAATCCACTTGAGCCTCGTCACCCATGAGTACCATGGGGTGTGTCCAAAATCATTTTTGAGCCTCTGGTACGATGGCGCAAATCGTGCACCTATCTTGCACCGACACTAACACTATCTCCAAATGGAACGAAATCAGATTCCACATGACCCACGTCACCTAGGAGTTCTATCGGGGGTGTCCAAAACAACTTCCAAGCATATGGTACGTTCGGCGTAAACCATGCACCTATCTTGCGTTAGGATTAGCACTATCTCCAAATGGAACAAATCAAGCTTCCACTTTAGCCTTGTCACCTAGGAGTACCATGGGGTGCGTCTAAAATGATTTCTGAGCCTATGGTATGTTTGACGCGAAACCAAGCACCTATCATGCATCGACACTAACACTGTCTCTGAACGGACTGAAACGAGATTCCACATGACCAACGTAACCTAGGAGATCCGTCGGTGCGTCCAAAATGATTTCCAAGCCTATGGAACATTCAACGCAAACTGTGCACCTATCTTGCGTCAAGATTAGCACTCTCTCCAAATGGACCGAATCGAGCTTCCACTTGAGACTCATCAACTAGGAGTACCATCGAGTGCGTCCAAGATGATTTCTGAGCCTATAGTATGTTTGGCAAAAACCATGCACCTATCTAACACTATCTCTAAGCAGACCGAAATGAGATTCCAAATGACTCACATCACCTAGATTGGGTGTGTCTAAAAAGACTTCCAAGCATATGGTTGGTTTTGTGTAAACCATGCACCTATCTTGTGTCAAAATTACCACTATCTCCAAATGGACCAAATCGAGCTTCCACCTGAGCCTCATCAGCTTGGAGTACCATCGGGTGCATTTAAAACAATTTCTGAGGCTATGGTATGTTAGACGCGAAACCGAGCACCTATCTTGCATTCGACACTAACATTGTCTCCAAATTGACTGAAAAGAGATTCCACATGACCAACGTTACCTAGGAGATCCATCGGGTGCATCCAAAACGTTTTCCAAGCCTATGTTACATTCAACGCAAACCGTGCACCTATCTTGCATCAAGATTAGCACTCTCTCCAAATGGTCCAAATCAATCTTCCACTTGAACCTCGTCACCTAGGATTACCATCGGGTGCGTCCAAGATGATTTTTAAGCCTATAGTATCTTTGGCGCAAACCGAGCACCTATCTAACACTGTTTCCAAACGGACCGAAATGACATTCCACATGACCCACGTCACCTAGGAGTTCTATTGGGTGTGTCCAAAACAATTTTCGAGCCTGTGGTATGTTCGGCGCAAACATGCACCTATCTTGCGTCAACATTAGCACTATCTTCAAATGGACTGAAATGAGAATCCACTTGAGCCTCGTCACCCATGAGTACCATCTGGTGCGTCCAAAACGATTTTTGAGCCTATGGTACGTCTGGCGCAAACTGTGCTCCTATCTTGCACCGACACTAACACTATCTCCAAATGGAACGAAATCAGATTCCACATGACCCACGTCACCTAGGAGTTCTATCGGGTGTGTCCAAAACGACTTCCAAGCATATGGTACGTTCGGCGTAAACCTTGCACCTATCTTGCGTCAGGATTAGCACTATCTCCAAATGGAGCAAATCAAGCTTCCATTTTAGCCTTGTCACCTAGGAGTACCATTGGGTGCGTCTAAAATGATTTCTGAGCCTATGGTATGTTTGACGCGAAACCGAGCACCTATCTTGCATCGACACTAACACTGTCTCCGAACGGACTGAAACAAGATTCCACATGACCAATGTCACCTAGGAGATCCATCGGGTGCGTCCAAAACGATTTCCAAGCCTATGGTACATTCAACGCAAACCGTGCACCTATCTTGCGTCAAGATTAGCACTCTCTCCAAACGGACCGAATCAAGCTTTCACTTGAGCCTCATCAACTAGGAGTACCATCGGGTGCGTCCAAGATGATTTCTGAGCCTATAGTATGTTTGGCAAAACCGTGCACCTATCTAACACTATCTCCAAACAGACCGAAATGAGATTCCAAATGACCCACGTCACCTAGATCGGGTGTGTCTAAAAAGACTTCCAAGCATATGGTTGGTTTTGCGTAAACCATGCACCTATCGTGTGTCAAAATTACCACTATCTCCAAAAGGACCAAATTGAGCTTCCACCTGAGCTTCGTCAGCTAGGAGTACCATCGGGTGTGTTTAAAACAATTTCTGAGCCTATGGTATGTTAGACGCGAAACCGAGCACCAATCTTGCATTCGACGCTACACACTGTCTCCAAATTGACTGAAAAGAGATTCCACATGACCAACGTTACCTAGGAGATCCATCGGGTGTGTCGAAAACGATTTCCAAGCCTATGTTACATTCAACGCAAACCGTGCACCTGTCTTGCGTCAAGATTAGCACTCTCTCCAAACGGACCGAATCGAGCTTTCACTTGAGCCTCATCAACTAGGAGTACCATCGGGTGCGTCCAAGATGATTTCTGAGCCTATAGTATGTTTGGCAAAAACTGTGCACCTATCTAACACTATCTCCAAACAGACCGAAATGAGATTCCAAATGACCCACGTCACCTAGATCGGGTGTGTCTAAAAAGACTTCCAAGCATATGGTTGGTTTTGCGTAAACCATGCACCTATCGTGTGTCAAAATTACCACTATCTCCAAATGGACCAAATTGAGCTTCCACCAGAGCCTCGTCAGCTAGGAGTACCATCGGGTGCGTTTAAAACAATTTCTAAGCCTATGGTATGTTAGACGCGAAACCGAGCACCAATCTTGCATTCGACGCTACACACTGTCTCCAAATTGACTGAAAAGAGATTCCACATGACCAACGTTACCTAGGAGATCCATCGGGTGTGTCCAAAACGATTTCCAAGCCTATGTTACATTCAACGCAAACTGTGCACCTGTCTTGCGTCAAGATTAGCACTCTCTCCAAACGGTCCAAATCAAGCTTCCACTTGAACCTCGACCTAGGAGTACCATCGGGTGTGTCCAAGATGATTTCTAAGCCTATAGTATGTTTGGCGCAAACCGTGCACCTATCTAACACTGTCTCCAAATGGACCGAAATGACATTCCACATGACCCACGTCACCTAGGAGTTCTATTGGGTGTGTCCAAAATGATTTTTGAGCCTGTGGTACGTTCGACGCAAAACATGCACCTATCTTGCGTCAACATTAGCACTATCTCCAGACGGACTGAAATGAGAATCCACTTGAGCCTCGTCACCCATGAGTACCATGGGGTGCGTCCAAAATGATTTATGAGCCTATGGTACGTTTGGCGCAAACCGTGCACCTATCTTGCACCGACACTAACACTATCTCCAAATGGAACGAAATCAGATTCCACATGACGCACGTCATCTAGGAGTTCTATCGGGTGTGTCCAAAACAACTTCCAAGCATATGGTATGTTCGGCATAAACCATGCACCTATCTTGCATTAGGATTAGCACTATCTCCAAATGGAACAAATCAAGCTTCCACTTTAGCCTTGTCACCTAGGAGTACCATCGGGTGCGTCTAAAATGATTTCTGAGCCTATGGTATGTTTGACGCGAAACCGAGCACCTATCTTGCATCGACACTAACACTGTCTCTGAACGGATTGAAACGAGATTCCACATGACCAACATAACCTAGGGGATCCGTCGGTGCATCCAAAATGATTTCCAGGCCTATGGTACATTCAACGCAAACCGTGCACCTATGTTGCGTCAAGATTAGCACTCTCTCCAAACAGACCGAATTGAGCTTCCACTTGAGCCTCATCAACTAGGAGTACCATCGGGTGCGTCCAAGACAATTTCTGAGCCTATGGTATGTTTGGCGCAAACCATGCACCTATCTAACACTATCTCCAAACGGACCGAACTAAGATTCCAAATGACCCACGTCACCTAGATCAGGTGTGTCTAAAAAGACTTCCAGGCATATGGTAGGTTTTGCGTAAACCATGCACCTATCTTGTGTCAGGATTAGCACTATCCCCAAATGGACCAAATCGAGCTTCCACCTGAGCCTCATCACCTAGGAGTACCATCGGGTGTGTTTAAAAAAATTTCTGAGCCTATGGTATGTTTGACGCGAAACCGAGCACGTATCTTGCATTCGACACTAACACTGTCTCCAAATTGACTGAAATGAGATTCCACATGACCAACATCACCTAGGAGATCAATCGGGTGCGTCCAAACTGATTTCCAAGTCTATGGTACATTCAACGCAAACCGGGCTCCTATCTTGCGTCAAGATTAGCACTCTCTCCAAATGGTCCAAATCGAGCTTGCACTTGAACCTCGTCACCTAGGAGTACCATCGGGTGCGTCCAAGATGATTTCTAAGCCTATAGCATGTTTGGCGCAAACCGTGCACCTATCTAACACTGTTTCCAAACAGACCGAAATGACATTCCACATGACCCACGTCACCTAGGAGTTCTATTGGGTGTGTCCAAAACAATTTTCGAGCCTGTGGTATGTTCAGCGCAAAACATGCACCTATCTTGCGTCAACATTAGCACTATCTCCAAACGGACTGAAACGAGAATTCACTTGAGCCTCGTCACTCATAAGTACCATGGGGTGCGTCCAAAACGATTTCTAAGCCTCTGGTACGTTTGGCGCAAACCGCCCACCTATCTTGCACCAACACTAACACTATCTCCAAATGGAACGAAATCAGATTCCACATGACCCACGTCACCTAGGAGTTTTATTGGGTGTGTCCAAAACGACTTCCAAGCATATGGCACGTTTGGCATAAACCATGCACCTATCTTGCGTCAGGATTAGCACTATCTCCAAATAGAACAAATCAAGCTTCCACTTTAGCCTTGTCACCTAGGAGTGCCATCGGGTGCGTCTAAAATGATTTCTGAGCCTAGGGTATGTTTGACGCGAAACCGAGCACCTATCTTTCATAGACACTAACAATGTCTCTGAACGGACTAAAATGAGATTCCAAATGACCAACGTCACCTAGGAGATCCATCGGTGCGTCCAAAATGATTTCCAAGCCTATGGTACTTTCAACGCAAACCGTGCACCTATCTTGCGTCAAGATTAGCACTCTCTCCAAACAGACCGAATCGAGCTTCCACTTGAGCCTCATCAACTAGGAGTACCATCGGGTGCGTCCAAGACAATTTCCGAGCCTATGGTATGTTTGGCGCAAACCATGCACCTATCTAACACTATCTCCAAACGGACCGAACTGAGATTCCAAATGACCCACGTCACCTAGAACAGGTGTGTCTAAAAAGACTTCCAAGCATATGGTAGGTTTTGCGTAAACCATGCACCTATCTTGTGTCAGGATTAGCACTATCCCCAAATGGACCAAATCGAGCTTCCACCTGAGCCTCATCACCTAGGAGTACCATCGGGTGCGTTTAAAAAAATTTCTGAGCCTATGGTATGTTTGACGCGAAACCGAGCACGTATCTTGGATTCGACACTAACACTGTCTCCAAATTGACTGAAAGGAGATTCCACATGACCAACGTCACCTAGGAGATACATCGGGTGCGTCCAAACTGATTTCCAAGCCTATGGTACATTCAACGCAAACCGGGCACCTGTCTTGCGTCAAGATTAGCACTCTCTCCAAACGGTCCAAATCGAGCTTCCACTTGAACCTCGTCACCTAGGAGTACCATCGGGTGCGTCCAAGACGATTTCTAAGCCTATATCATGTTTGGCGCAAACCGTGCACCTATCTAACACTGTCTCCAAATGGACCGAAATGACATTCCACATGACCCACGTCACCTAGGAGTTCTATTAGGTGTGTCCAAAACAATTTTCGAGCATGTGGTATGTTCAGCGCAAAACATGCACCTATCTTGCGTCAACATTAGCACTGTCTCCAAACGGACTGAAACGAGAATCCACTTGAGCCTTGTCACCCATGAGTACCATGGGGTGCGTCCAAAATGATTTCTGAGCCTCTGGTACGTTTGGCGCAAACCGTGCAACTATCTTGCACCAACACTAACACTATCTCCAAATGGAACGAAATCAGATTCCACAAGACCCACATCACCTAGGAGTTCTGTCGGGTGTGTCCAAAACGACTTCCAAGCATATGGTATGTTTGGCGTAAACCATGCACCTATCTTGCGTCAGGATTAGCACTATCTCCAAATGGAACAAATCAAGCTTCCACTTTAGCCTTGTCACCTAGGAGTGCCATCGGGTGCGTCTAAAACGATTTCTGAGCCTATGGTATGTTTGACGCGAAACCGAGCACCTATCTTTCATAGACACTAACAATGTCTCTAAACGGACTAAAACGAGATGCCACATGACCAACGTCACCTAGGAGATCCATCGGGTGCGTCCAAAATGATTTCCAAGCCTATGGTACTTTCAACGCAAACCGTGCACCTATCTTGCGTCAAGATTAGCACTCTCTCCAAATGGACCGAATGGAGCTTCCACTTGAGCCTCATCTGCTAGGAGTACCATCGGGTGCGTCCAAGACAATTTCTGAGCCTATGGTATGTTTGGCGCAAACCATGCACCTATCTAACACTATCTCCAAATGGACCAAACTGAGATTCCAAATGACCCACATCACCTAGGAGTTCTATCGGGTGCGTCTAAAAAGACTTCCAGGCATATGTTAGGTTTTGCGTAAACCATGCACCTATCTTGTGTCAGGATTAGCACTATCTCCAAATGGACCAAATCGAGCTTCCACCTGAAACTCGTCACCTAGGAGTACCGTTTAAAACCATTTCTGAGCCTATGGTACGTTTGACGCGAAACTGAGCACCTATCTTGCATTCAACACTAACACTGTCTCCAAATTGACTGAAGGAGATTCCACATGACCAACGTCACCTAGGAGATCCATTGGGTGCATCCAAAACGATTTTAAGCCTATGGTACATTCAACGCAAACCGTGCACCTGTCTTGCATTAAGATTAGCACTCTCTCCAAACGGTCCAAATCGAGCTTCCACTTGAACCTCGACACCTAGGAGTACCATCGGGTGTGTCCAAGACGATTTCTAAGCCTATAGTATGTTTGACGCAAACCGTGCACCTATCTAACACTGTCTCCAAACGGACTGAAATTACATTCCACATGACCCACGTCACCTAGGAGTTTTATTGGGTGTGTCCAAAATAATTTTCAAACCTGTGGTATGTTCGGCCCAAAACATGCACCTATCTTGCGTCAACATTAGCACTATCTCCAAACGGACTAAAACGAGAATCCACTTGAGCCTCGTCACCCATGAGTACCATGGGGTGCGTCCAAAACGATTTCTGAGCCTATGGTACGTTTGGCGCAAACCGTGCACCTATCTTGCACCGACACTAACACTATCTCCAAATGGAACGAAATCAGATTCCACATGACCCACGTCACCTAGGAGTTCTATCGGGTGTGTCCAAAATGACTTCCAAGCATATGCTATGTTCAGCGTAAACCATGCACCTTTCTTGCGTCAGGATTAGCACTATCTCCAAATGGAACAAATCAAGCTTCCACTTTAGCCTTGTCACCTAGGAGTACCATCGGGTGTGTCTAAAATGATTTCTGAGCCTATGGTATGTTTGACGCGAAACCGAGCACCTATCTTGCATCGACACTAATACTGTCTCCGAACGGACTAAAACGAGATTCCACATGACCAACGTCACCAAGGAGATCCATCGGGTGCGCCCAAAACAATTTCCAAGCCTATTTACTTTCAAAGCAAACTGTGCACCTATCTTGCGTCAAGATTAGCACTCTCTCCAAACGGACCGAATTGAGCTTCCACTTGAGCCTCATCAACTAGGAGTACCATCGGGTGCGTCCAAGACAATTTCTGAGCCTATGGTATGTTTGGCGCAAACCGTGCACCTATCTAACACTATCTCCGAATGGACCGAAATGAGATTCCAAATGACCCACATCACCTAGGAGTTCTATCAGGTGTGTCTAAAAAGACTTCCAGGCATATGGTAGGTTTTGCGTAAACCATGCACCTATCTTGTGTCAGGATTAGCACTATCACCAAATGGACCAAATCGAGCTTCCACCTAAGCCTCGTCACCTAGGAGTACCGTTTAAAACAATTTCTGAGCCTATGGTACGTTTGACGTGAAACCGAGCACCTATCTTGTATTAAACACTAACACTGTCTCCAAATTGACTGAAAGGAGATTCCACATGACCAACGTCACCTAGAAGATCCATCGGGTGCATCCAAAACAATTTCTTAGCCTATGGTACATTCAACGCAAACCGTGCACCTATCTTGCGTCAAGATTAGCACTCTCTCCAAACGGTCCAAATCGAGCTTCCACTTGAACCTCGTCACCTAGGAGTACCATCGGGTGCGTCCAAGACGATTTCTAAGCCTATAGTATGTTTGGCGCAAACCGTGCACCTATCTCCAAACGGACCAAAATGACATTCCACATGACCCACGTCACCTAGGAGTTCTATTGGGTGTGTCCAAAACGATTTTTGAGCCTGTTGTATGTTCGGCGCAAAACATGCACCTATCTTGCGTCAACATTAGCTCTATCTCTAAACGGACTGAAACGAGAATCCACTTGAGCCTCATCACCCATGAGTACCATGAGGTGCGTCCAAAATGATTTCTGAGCCTATGGTACGTTTGGCGCAAACCATGCACCTATCTTGCACCGACACTAACACTATCTCCAAATGGAACAAAATCAGATTCCACATGACCCATGTCACCTAGGAGTTCTATCGGGTGTGTCCAAAATGACTTTGATGAGGACATCAACACCGATCATACATCCACGCCGTCCGCTGGTCCTATTACCCGTGCTCGTGCTCGAACACTTAATCATCAAGTGAGTTCCTTCTTGAGCTCTTGTCCATCCTGTTTAGATCTTGGAGACACGTGCACTCTTGTTTTGATTAGGAATCAAGGAGAAGACCGAAAGGGAAAAGGACTCGCGTAGGCTGGATTCGGACTGCAGCACACCTCTAACTTGCGACGGTCGCCACGGTTACATACGGAGTTGGATTGGGGTGATTCTGGACTTGTTGGAAAGCTAATAAAGTCTACTTTCATACGGATCTCACCTCATACTCATACCTGCTCAGAAACGGCGTCAACAGTCCAAAAATCACCGAGAGGTCTATTCTGTCCAGGGTGCTGCGCCACCTTAAGTTAGCCCAATGGGCTTGTATCCTTTAGAGTCCAGTAGGGACGCGTCCTAGGGTTGGAGCACGACCCAAACTCTCTTGTGGTCATCCTCCACACGTCATATACCCCTTAGCCGCCACCAGGAACACTTGGGTTTTGTTTAGATCAAGTTTAGCCTTTGCTACTTGCTTGTAGGCGCGCGTGCTGATCCAGCCGCCCATCTCCTTGTCTTCAGAACCCCACTCATAATAAGATTCAGTTTGAGGCTTTCAATTTCATCTTGCAAATTCAGTGCTTGTTTCCTCGTTCTTGCTAGTTCTTCGATTGCTTGCAGGACGGGAGCCCGGCTGGTTGTCGCGCTCCACAAGATCGTGACGACATTTGGAGGTGGTGTATCGGTTGCTAAGGTGCAGTCTTGGAAGGCTGTAGTCGGGCCGTGAATGTCATCTCCATCCACCAAATCGAGTTGTCTCACGCCTCTCATCGAAAGATCATCCATAAACCCTAGCGGGTTCTTATCAATTGGTAATCAGAGCAAGGTTTATCGGTGAGAGACTTCCAATCCTTCACTGTTTTATTTTTCCTATAGTCCAGAAAAGCCAAAAAAATAGTAGATTAGTTTCCTGCAATCCTATAGACCTTTGAGCCGTGGCTAGTGCTACCTAGTTTGGGCTTGTTGAGTATTCGGTTGCATCGGGTGTGTCGGATTGCTGGTCTTAGTTTATTCCCTTAGAGTTTCGAGTTCTTGTCACTTTCCTATCACAACACGCGCTATCATATAGTCTCTCTGTTGGCCGAATCCAAGTAGGGTTTGAAGTTTGAATCGGACAAGGAATCGGCTGTTCCTCTCTGTTGGCCGAATCCAAGTAGGTTTTCAAGTTTGAGTCGGATCAAGGAATTGGTTATTCCTCGCTGTTGGCCAAGTCCAAGTAGAATTGGAAGTTCCAATCGGACGAGGAATCAGTTCACCCTGTGCTACAAATATCAAACTAACCACGCAGCAAGTATTCATATCTAAACAAGTGGCTTACTCTAGAGAGAGAGAGAGAGTATCTTTTTTTTACCGGAATACCCCTGCCCTTTCGGAAAAAGTGTGTGTGCTGAGTTACTCTTTGGGAGTGTTCTTGTTCATATAATCAGTTTTGAGTGCCCCCTGAAAAAAAAATATAAAAAAAGAAAGAAAAAAAAGACTAGGACCAGCACAGTACCGCCGGTTGAACGATTATTCAGCTTGCTTTTTGTAACTAACGTGGTGCTAGTTCATTCCTTGTTTCAGCCCACCTATAGCTCCACATATTCTACAGCTTGACAGGTCTCATGCTGCGGCACCGATACACTTCATCCATTGCTGCAGACTTGTTGGTAGACGACCCCTCCTGTCGAGCAAGGTAAGAACTGGTAAGAACTTGTGTAACAGGTGGAGAGTGAGTGACTTGCTGTAGCTACATCCTAGTAGTTGTAGGGCTTTTATTTCTTCACTTGTCTTCTTGTTGTCTTTGTCTTTGAACCATGCCAGGGTCCGACGAAGATAACCAAATTCCACATTCGCCTCGCACAAAGGGCATCATACAACATTTTGAAAGGAAAGTGAAGTTGCACACGGAGGGACTTGATAATGACTTGCAGGTGACAAATGACAAACTTGGGCAGTTGGAGGCTACGCAGATTGCCGCAAACAACAAGCTTGCAGGTTTGGAGCAGTCCATTGCTAGTGTGGACAAAAGCCTTGCTGCTCTGCTAAGGCGTTTTGATGACCTCCACAACAATGATAAAGACCAGCATAAAGAAGAAAAGAAGGAGGAAGATCGAGAGGATGGTAGTTATGATGAAGAATACACAGGTGATACTGAACATGATGATCGAGACACTCGTGATCGACGTCGCCTACGTCACAACCGTAGAGGTATGGGTGGCCGCCGCCGACGCGAGGTACACAATAATGATGATGCTTTCAGTAAGATTAAATTTAAAATACCTCCTTTTGATGGTAAATATGACCCTGATGCATACATTACTTGGGAGATTGCTGTTGATCAAAAGTTTGCATGCCATGAATTTCCTGAGAACACACGTGTTAGGGCTGCTACTAGTGAGTTCACAGATTTTGCTTCTGTTTGGTGGATCGAATATGGCAAGAAAAATCCTAATAACATACCTAAAACTTGGGATGCGCTGAAACGAGCCATGAGAGCTAGATTTGTTCCATCTTACTATGCCCGTGATATGATAAATAAGTTGCAGCAATTGAGACAAGGTTCTAAAAGTGTAGAAGAATACTATCAGGAATTACAAACGGGTATGTTGCATTGTAAATTAGAGGAGGATGAGGAACCTGCTATGGCTAGATTTTTAGGTGGGTTAAATCGGGAAATTCAGGATATCCTCGCTTACAAAGAATACAATAACGTAACCAAACTGTTTCATCTTGCTTGTAAAGCTGAACGGGAAGTGTAGGGACGACGTGCTAGCGCAAGGACTAATGTTTCTGCAGGGAAAGCTAGTTCATGGCAGCCGCGCACGTCTACAACTCCGTCTACACGTACTCCTACGCCATCATCTAGTGACAAGACTCGAGCTGCCCCCACCAATTTAGTAGCGAAGACAGCGCAAAAGCCGGCTGCGAGTACTTCATCCGTGGCATCGACAGGTAGAACAAGCAACATACAATGTCATCGGTGCAAGGGATATGGCCATATGATGCGTGACTGCCCAAACAAGCGTGTTATGATTGTCAAAGATGATGGTGAGTGTTCATCTGCTAGTGATTTTGATGAAGATACACTTGCATTGCTTGCGGCTGACTATGCAGGTAGTGAGGAACACATAGAAGAACACATTAATGCAGGTGACGCGGAGCACTATGAGAGCTTGATTGTACAGCGAGTGCTTAGTGCACAAATGGAGAAGGCGGAGCAAAATCAGTGACACACTTTATTCCAAACAAAGTGTGTCATCAAGGAGCGTTCGTGCCGCATGATCATTGATGGAGGTAGCTGCAACAACTTGGCAAGTAGCGACATGGTACAGAAGCTCGCCCTCACCACCAAACCACACCCCCATCCCTACTACATCCAATGGCTGAACAACAGTGGTAAGGCAAAGGTAACGAGACTGGTGCGAATCGATTTTGCCATCGGATCATACAAAGATATTGTTGAATGTGATGTTGTGCCTATGCAAGCTTGCAATATTCTGCTAGGTAGACCATGGCAATTTGATAGAGATTCGATGCATCATGGTAGATCAAATCAATATTCGTTTCTATACCATGATCGAAAAATTGTGTTGCATCCTATGTCTCCTGAAGCTATTATGCAATCTGATGTTACTAAGGCTGCAAAAGCAAAGAGCGAGAGTGACAAATCTGTTGTTGATGACAAAGATGAGATAAAATTGGAAGGACGTTGTATGCTTGCTACAAAATCTGATATTAATGAGTTCAATGCATCCACCTTTGTTGCTTATGCTTTGGTATGCAAGGATGCTTTGATTTCATTTGAGGATATGCAACGTTCTTTGCCCCCTGCTGTTGCTAACATTTTGCAGAAGTATTCTGATGTGTTCCCCATTGAGATACCAGCGGGGCTGCCACCAATACGAGGGATTGAGCACCAAATTGATCTTATCCCTGGAGCATCTTTGCCAAACCGTGCGCCATACAGGACCAATCCGGAGGAAACGAAGGAAATTCAGCGACAAGTGCAAGAACTACTAGACAAAGGTTATGTGCGTGAGTCTCTTTGTCCTTGTGCTGTCCCAGTGATTTTAGTGCCTAAGAAAGATGGAACATGGCGCATGTGTGTTGATTGTAGGGCTATTAATAATATCACCATTCGATATCGACACCCTATTCCACGATTAGATGATATGCTTGATGAATTGAGTGGTGCTGTTGTGTTTTCAAAGGTTGATTTGCATAGTGGGTACCACCAGATTCGTATGAAATTGGGAGATGAATGGAAAACTGCTTTCAAAACCAAGTTCGGTCTATATGAGTGGTTAGTCATGCCTTTTGGGTTAACTAATGCACCTAGTACTTTCATGAGATTAATGAACGAGGTTTTGCGTGCTTTCATTGGGAAATTTGTTGTCGTCTACTTTGATGATATACTGATTTATAGCAAATCCATGGATGAACACCTTGATCACTTACGTGCTGTTTTCAATGCTCTACGTGATGCACGTTTGTTTGGTAACCTTGAGAAGTGCACTTTCTGCACCGATCGAGTATCGTTTCTTGGCTATGTTGTCACTCCACAGGGAATTGAGGTTGATAAAGCCAAGGTGGAAGCTATACAAGGATGGCCTGTACTCACGACGGTCACACAAGTGCGGAGTTTCCTAGGACTTGCTGGTTTCTATCGCCATTTTGTGAAGGACTTCAGCACCATTGCTGCACCATTGAATGAGCTTACAAAGAAGGGAGTGCCCTTTTCTTGGGGCAAAGCACAAGAGCACGCCTTCCATGTGCTGAAAGATAAGTTAACACATGCACCTCTACTCCAACTCCCTGATTTTAATAAGACTTTCGAGCTTGAATGTGATGCGAGTGGAATTGGATTGGGTGGTGTTTTGTTACAAGAAGGAAAACCTGTTGCATACTTTAGTGAGAAATTGAGCGGGCCTATTCTTAATTATTCTACATATGATAAGGAATTATATGCTCTAGTGCGGACATTAGAAACATGGCAGCATTATTTGTGGCCCAAAGAATTTGTTATACATTCTGATCATGAATCTTTGAAGCATATTCGTAGTCAAGGAAAACTGAATTGTAGACATGAAAAATGGGTTGAATTTATTGAATCTTTTCCTTATGTTATCAAACACAAGAAAGGGAAGGATAATATCATTGCAGATGCATTGTCTAGGAGATATACTTTACTGAATCAACTTGATTACAAGATCTTTGGGTTAGAAACAATTAAAGACCGATATGCTCATGATGCTGATTTTAAAGAAGTGCTGCTGCATTGTAAAGATGGGAAAACGTGGAACAAATTCATCCTCAATGATGGGTTTGTGTTTAGAGCTAACAAGCTATGCATTCCAGCTAGCTCCGTTCGCTTGTTGTTGCTGCAGGAAGCGCATGGAGGTGGCTTGATGGGGCATTTTGGAGCGAAGAAGACGGAGGACATTCTTGCTGGTCATTTCTTTTGGCCAAAGATGCGACGAGACGTGGAGAGATTTGTTGCTCGCTGCACAACATGTCAAAAGGCTAAGTCCCGGTTGAATCCACACGGTTTGTATATGCCTCTTCCTGTTCCTAGTGCTCCTTGGGAGGATATTTCTATGGATTTTGTGTTGGGATTGCCACGGACTAGGAAAGGGCGAGATAGTGTTTTTGTGGTTGTGGATCGATTCTCTAAAATGGCACATTTCATACCATGTCATAAAACTGATGATGCTACAAATATTGCTGATTTGTTCTTTCGAGAAGTTGTTCGCTTGCATGGTGTGCCAAATACAATTGTTTCTAATCGTGATGCTAAATTTCTTAGCCATTTTTGGAGAACTTTATGGGCCAAATTGGGGACTAAGCTTTTATTTTCCACCACTTGTCACCCCCAAACTGATGGTCAAACTGAAGTTGTGAATAGAACTTTGTCTACTATGTTAAGGACTGTTTTAAAGAAGAATATTAAGATGTGGGAAGATTGTTTGCCTCATATTGAGTTTGCTTATAATCGTTCGCTGCATTCTACTACGAAGATGTGTCCCTTTGAGATTGTTTATGGCTTGTTACCACGTGCTCCTATTGATTTAATGCCATTGCCAAGTTCTGAAAAGTTGAATTTTGATGCTAAGCAACGTGCTGAATTGATGCTAAAACTACATGAAACCACTAAAGAAAACATAGAGCGCATGAATGCTAAGTACAAATTTGCTGGAGATAAAGGTAGAAGGGAATTGATTCTTGAACCTGGAGATTTGGTTTGGTTGCATTTGCGAAAGGATAGGTTTCCTGAATTAAGAAAATCTAAATTGATGCCTACAGCGGATGGTCCTTTTAAAGTGATGCAACGAATAAATGAGAATGCATATAAGCTTGATCTTCCTGCAGATTTTGGGGTTAGTCCCACATTTAACATTGCAGATTTGAAGCCTTATTTGGGTGAGGAAGATGAGCTTGAGTCGAGGACGACTCAAATTCAAGAAAGGGAGGATGATGAGGACATCAACACCGATCATACATCCACGCCGTCCGCTGGTCCTATTACCCGTGCTCGTGCTCGAACACTTAATCATCAAGTGAGTTCCTTCTTGAGCTCTTGTCCATCCTGTTTAGATCTTGGAGACACGTGCACTCTTGTTTTGATTAGGAATCAAGGAGAAGACCGAAAGGGAAAAGGACTCGCGTAGGCTGGATTCGGACTGCAGCACACCTCCAACTTGCGACGGTCGCCACGGTTACATACGGAGTCGGATTGGGGTGATTCTGGACTTGTTGGAAAGCTAATAAAGTCTACTTTCATACGGATCTCACCTCATACTCATACCTGCTCAGAAACGGCGTCAACAGTCCAAAAATCACCGAGAGGTCTATTCTGTCCAGGGTGCTGCGCCACCTTAAGTTAGCCCAATGGGCTTGTATCCTTTAGAGTCCAGTAGGGACGCGTCCTAGGGTTGGAGCATGACCCAAACTCTCTTGTGGTCGTCCTCCACACGTCATATACCCCTTAGCCGCCACCAGGAACACTTGGGTTTTGTTTAGATCAAGTTTAGCCTCTGCTACTTGCTTGTAGGCGCGCGTGCTGATCCAGCCGCCCGTCTCCTTGTCTACGGAACCCCACTCATAATAAGATTCAGTTTGAGGCTTTCAATTTCATCTTGCAAATTCAGTGCTTGTTTCCTTGTTCTTGCTAGTTCTTCGATTGCTTGCAGGACGGGAGCCCTAGTGGTTGGTTGTCGCGCTCCACAAGATCGTGACGGCCTTTGGAGGTGGTGTATCGGTTGCTAAGGCGCGGTCTTGGAAGGCTGTAGTCGGGCCGTGAACGTCATCTCCATCCACCAAATCGAGTGATCTCACGCCTCTCATCGAAAGATCGTCCATAAACCCTAGCGGGTTCATATCAGACTTCCAAGCATATGGTACGTTCGGCGTAAACCATGCACCTTTCTTGCGTCAGGATTAGCACATCTCCAAATGGAACAAATCAAGCTTCCACTTTAGCCTTGTAAACTAGGAGTACCATCGGGTGCGTCTAAAACGATTTCTGAGCCTATGGTATGTTTGACGCGAAACCGAGCACCTATTTTGCATCGACTCTAACTCTATCTCCGAACGGACTGAAACGAGATTCCACATGACCAACGTCACCTAGGAGATCCATCGGGTGCGTCCAAAATGATTTCCAAGGCTATGGTACATTCAACGCAAACCGTGCACCTATGTTGCGTCAAGATTAGCACTCTCTCCAAATGGACCGAATCGAGCATCCACTTGACCCTCATCAACTAGGAGTACCATCGGGTGCGTCCAAGACGATTTCTTAGCCACCTATCTAACACTATATCCATACGGACCGAAACAAGATTCCAAATGACCCACGTCACCTAGGAGTTCTATCGGGTGTGTCTAAAAAGACTTCCAGACATATGGTAGGTTTTGCGTAACCCATGCACCTATCTTGTGTTAGGATTAGCACTATCTCCAAATGGACCAAATTGAGCTTCCACCTGAGCTTCATCACGTAGGAGTACCATCGGGTGCATTTAAAACAATTTCTGCGCCTTTGGTACGTTTGACGCAAACCCGAGCACATATCTTGCATTCGACACTAACACTGTCTCCAAATTGACTGAAAGGAGATTACACAAGACCAACGTCACCTAGAAGATCCATCGGGTGCGTCCAAAATGATTTCCAAGCCTATGGTACATTCAACGCAAACCGTGCACCTGTCTTGCGTCAAGATTAGCACTCTCTCCAAACGATCCAAATCGAGCTTCCACTTGAACCTTGTCACCTAGGAGTACCGTCGGGTGCGTCCAAGACGATTTCTAAGCCTATAGTATGTTTGGCGCAAACCGTGCACCTATCTCCAAACGGACCAAAATGACATTCCACATGACCCACGTCACCTAGGAGTTCTATTGGGTGTGTCCAAAACGATTTTTGAGCCTGTTGTATGTTCGGCGCAAAACATGCACCTATCTTGCGTCAACATTAGCACTATCTCTAAACGGACTGAAACGAGAATCCACTTGAGCCTCATCACCCATGAGTACCATGAGGTGCGTCCAAAATGATTACTGAGCCTATGGTACGTTAAGCGCAAACCGTGCACCTATCTTGCACCGACACTAACACTATCTCCAAATGGAACGAAATCAGATTCCACATGACCCACGTCACCTGTCTTGCGTCAAGATTAGCACTCTCTCCAAACGATCCAAATCGAGCTTACACTTGAACCTCGTCACCTAGGAGTACCGTCGGGTGCGTCCAAGATGATTTCTAAGCCTATAGTATGTTTGACGCAAACCGTGCGCCTTTTTAACACTGTTTCCAAACGGACCAAAATGACATTCCATATGACCCACGCCAGCTAGGAGTTCTATTGGGTGTGTCCAAAATGATTTTCGAGCATGTGGTATGTTCGCCGCAAAACATGCACCTATCTTGCATCAACATTAGCACTGTCTCCAAATGGACTGAAACGAGAATCCACTTGAGCCTCGTCACCCCTGAGTACCATGGGGTGCGTCCAAAACGATTTATGAGCCTATGGTACGTTAAGCGCAAATCGTGCACCTATCTTGCACCGACACTAACACTATCTCCAAATGGAACGAAATCAGATTCCACATGACCCACGTCACCTAGGAGTTCTATCGGTTGTGTCCAAAACGACTTCCAAGCATATGCTACGTTTGGCGTAAACCATGCACCTATCTTGCGTCAGGATTAGCACTATCTCTAAAAGGAACAAATCAAGCTTCCACTTTAGCCTTGTCACCTAGGAGTGCCATCGAGTGCGTCTAAAATGATTTCTGAGCCTATGGTATGTTTGATGCAAAACCGAGCACCTATCTTGCATCGACACTAACACTGTCTCCAAATTGACAGAAACAAGATTCCACATGACCAACGTCACCTAGGAGATCCAACAGGTGCGTCCAAAATGATTTCCAAGCCTATGGTACATTCAACGCAAACCGTGCACCTATCTTGCATCAAGATTAGCACTCTCTCCAAACGGACCGAATCGAGCTTCCACTTGAGCCTCATCAACTAGGAGTACCATCGGCTGCGTCCAAGACAATTTCTGAGCCTATGGTATGTTTGGCACAAACCGTGCACCTATCTAACACTATCTCCAAATGGAACGAAATCAGATTCCACATGACCCATGTCACCTAGGAGTTCTATCGGGTGTGTCCAAAACAACTTCCAAGCATATGGTACGTTCGGCATAAACCATGCACCTTTCTTGCGTCAGGATTAGCACTATCTCCAAATGGAACAAATCAAGCTTCCACTTTAGCCTTGTCACCTAGGAGTACCATCGGGTGCGTCTAAAACGATTTCTGAGCCTATGGTATGTTTGACGTGAAACCGAGCACCTATCTTGCATCGACACTAACACTGTCTCCGAACAGACTGAAACAAGATTCCACATGACCAACGTCGCCTTAGAGATCCATCGGGTGCGTCCAAAACGATTTCCAAGCCTATGGTACATTCAATGCAAACCATGCACCTATCTTGCGTCAAGATTAGCACTCTCTCCAAACGGACCGAATCGAGCTTCCACTTGAGCCTCATCAACTAGGAGTACCATCGGGTGCGTCCAAGACAATTTCTGAGCCTATGGTATGTTTGGCGCAAACCGTGCACCTATCTAACACTATCTCCAAATGGAACGAAATGAGATTCCAAATGACCCACATCACCTAGGAGTTCTATCGGGTGTGTCTAAAAAGACTGCCGGGCATATGGTAGGTTTTGCGTAAACCAAGCACCTATCTTGCATCAGGATTAACACTATCTCAAAATGGAACAAATCAAGCTTCCACTTTAGCCTTGTCACCTAGGAGTGGCATCAGGTGCGTCTAAAACAATTTCTGAGCCTATGGTATATTTGACGCGAAACCGAGCACCTATCTTTCATAGACACTAACACTATCTCTGAACGGACTGAAACGAGATTCCACATGACCAACGTCACCTAGGAGATCCATCGGGTGCGTCCAAAATGATTTCCAAGCCTATGGTACTTTCAAAGCAAACCGTGCACCTATCTTGCATCAAGATTAGCACTCTCTCCAAATGGACCGAATCGAGCTTCCACTTGAGCCTCATCAACTAGGAATACCATCGGGTGCGTCCAAGACAATTTCTAAGCCTATGGTATGTTTGACGCAAACCGTGCACCTTTCTAACACTATCTCCAAATGGACCAAAATGAGATTCCAAATGACCCACATCACCTAGGAGTTCTATCGGGTGTGTCTAAAAAGACTTCTAGGCATATGGTAGGTTTTGCGTAAACCATGCACCTATCTTATGTCAGGATTAGCACTATCTCCAAATGGACCAAATCGAGCTTCCACCTGAGCCTCGTCGCCTAGGAGTACCTTTTAAAACAATTTCTGAGCCTATGGTACGTTTGACGTGAAATCGAGCACCTATCTTGCATTCGACACTAACACTGTCTCCAAATTGACTGAAAGGATATTCCACATGACCAACGTCACCTAGGAGATCCATCAGCTGCGCCCAAAACAATTTCTAAGCCTATGGTACATTCAACACAAACTGTGCACCTGTCTTGCGTCAAGATTAGCACTCTCTCCAAATGGTCCAAATCGAGATTCCACTTGAACCTCGTCACCTAGGAGTGCCATTGAGTGCGTCTAAAACGATTTCTGAGCCTATGGTATGTTTGACGCGAAACCGAGCACCTATCTTTCATAGACACAAACACTGTCTCTGAACGGATTGAAACGAGATTCCACATGACCAACGTCACCTAGGAGATCCATCGGGTGCGTCCAAAATGATTTCCAAGCCTATGGTACATTCAACACAAACCGTGCACCTATCTTGCATCAAGATTAGCACTCTCTCCAAATGGACCGAATCGAGCTTCCACTTGAGCCTCATCAACTAGGAGTACCATCGGGTGCGTACAAGACAATTTCTGAGCCTATGGTATGTTTGGCGCAAACCGTGCACCTATCTAACACTGTCTCCAAACGGACCGAAATGAGATTCCAAATGACCCACATCACCTAGGAGTTCTATCGGGTGTGTCTAAAATGACTTCTAGGCATATGGTAGGTTTTGCATAAACCATGCACCTATCTTGTGTCAGGATTAGAACTATCTCCAAATGGACCAAATCGTGCTTCCACCTGAGGCTCGTCACCTAGGAGTACCGTTTAAAACAACTTCTGAGCCTATGGTACGTTTGACGCGAAACCGAGCATCTATCTTGCATTCGACACTAACACTGTCTCCAAATTGACTGAAAGGAGATTCCACATGACCAACGTCACCTAGGAGATCCATCGGGTGCATCCAAAATGATTTCTAAGGCTATGGTACATTCAACGCAAACCGTGCACCTGTCTTGCGTCAAGATTAGCACTCTCCAAATGGTCCAAATTGAGCTTTCACTTGAACCTCGTCACCTAGGAGTACCATCGGGTGCGTCCAAGATGATTTCTAAGCCTATAGTATGCTTGGCGCAAACCATGCACCTATCTAACACTGTCTCCAAACGGACCGAAATGACATTCCACATGACCCACGTCACCTAGGAGTTCTATTGGGTGTGTCCAAAATGATTTTCGAGCCTGTGGTATGTTTGGCGCAAAATATGCACCTATCTTGCGTCAACATTAGCACTATCTCCAAACAGACTGAAATAAGAATCCACTTGAGCCTCGCCTCCCATGAGTACCATGGGGTGCATCCAAAATGATTTCTGAGCCTATGGTACGTTTGACGCAAACCGTGCACCTATCTTGCACCAACACTAACACTATCTTCAAATGGAACGAAATCAGATTCCACATGACCCACGTCACCTAGGAGTTCTATCGGGTGTGTCCAGAATGACTTCCAAGCATATGGTAAGTTTGGCGTAAACCATGCAGCTATCTTGCATCGGGATTAGCACTATCTCAAAATGGAACAAATCAAGCTTCTAGTTTAGCCTTGTCACCTAGGAGTGCCATCGGGTGCGTGATGAGGACACCACGAGTACATCTACACCAGCAGCACCTCAGGCGCCTCCAGTTGATCATCTAGGGCCAATCACTCGGGCCCGTGCGAGAGAATTAAACTTCATCATGCTGTTAAGGAACGAAGGGCCAGCGGAATAAGAAGAGGGCCCAACAGGGCAGCCCAGGTGGGGCGCCTAGGGCTGGGAGCCGCCGCCTTTCCCCTGGTGGCGCCCCCCCCCTCTTGCCGTCGATCTGGACTCCAGGGGCTGCGCCCCCTTTATTTAGTCGGAGTCCCTTTTGTTTACAACTCGAGTTTTGTTTTACATCTAGCTTTAGCTACTCTCGAACACGGCAATTCCGCGCCGTCTTTGTGTGATTCAGAACTCCACCTTCGAGCGATAATTGTGATTGCTCGCGTCTTTTTCTTGTTCGTTTTTCGATTGCGTGCAGGAAACGATCTTCGTGATCAGGCTGATCTCGCACCGGCGAGGTTGGTAACCATCGGGAGTTGGTTCAGCGATTGCATTGGCGCTTCGGGTTCGCTCGTCGTAGTCGGATCGTGAGGGTCTACTTCCACCAGATCGAAATTATCTCCACTCACCGAAAGATCGGGCACTCCCCTACTATCAAGTGGTATCAGATTTCCAGGTTGATCGGTGAGCTTTATCGAGTGTTTTCCCGATTCATTTTTGTTCATTACCTAGAGTCCACAAAAGCCAAAAAAATATTTTACTTTCCGCTGTCCTATCAACCTTTGTGCCTTTGCAATTTCGTTCCAGTTTCGCATTGTTGAGTTTGTTTCCGTGGTCGAGTCTTGTTGCTGGTTTAGGATTGTGTTCGTGGTCGTAGTTCAACCGCACCGTTGCTATTCTTTGTTTCCGCCGCTATCCCACCCACCGTTCCCAAACAACAAGTCGAAGCCACCATATTACTCGACTTGCCCCCGCTAGCCGCCTTGTGTGATCTCTCGCCGCCGCGCTAACCCTAGATAGGTTGCCAGCCGCTGTTATTTCTCCTGCATCGCAGCCCTCCTTACATCATCTGGCGCCTACCTACTGCTGTTAGTCACAGGGACGATTGATCCTGTGATCGGTGTTGGAGTTTAGGGACGCTTTGCCCTAACTGCCGCCGCCGTGTTGTGCCTTCCGAAAAACATAACTTGAGATACCTTCGGTAAAACAGGCATAACTTTTCGCTCGTTTGTCAGAAAAATCTGAAATTTTTTGTGGAGCATCTCAACACCATTTGGAGCCGACCCAAACTCACCTTCGGTCTGTTTGGTTTCGTCAAAATCCCCAAAAAAATTCGGGAAAATATAGAAAAAAAATTGTCAAGGGATTTGCACGTTTTTCAGAGAACGTGTTGTTTTTCTGTAGGCCACATAACACCTCAGTTGTAGGTGCCAATTTTTGTGGTTCCATCTTTTGTGATCCTTGTTCAGAGAAAAAAAAAATAGTGCAAAAAAAAAAAAGTTGATTCCTACTAGTACCTTTTGGAAAAAAAAAAAGAAAAATCCGGGCTATTTGCTTGTTCTGTGAGTTCTTCCCATCGTCCTTTGTTTCACCTTGTTGCGCTACGTCTAGGACACGTCTTAGCCAGCACTTGTGACTTGTACTTTGGATACTTATTGAACATTCGCTAATCTGCATTCGTTAATTGCTAATCCTTGACTTGAGTGCGGCCTACCCAGAACTCCACATAGTTCTACGACGAGCTGACTTTGTTCCCAGGCAATCGCTGCTCCAATCTTTCACGAGTTCCTCCGGTCGGTTGTGGGTCGCCCCTGTGTGCTAGGTAAGAACGGATAAGACATTGATAACAGCACTAGTGTGAGCGCCTTGTGAACCGTTACACCCTATTTTGGCATCGGTTTTGTGTTTGCGCTAACCATGGCAGGCGACGGCGACGACGTGAAGGATGAGCTGCAGGACATGCGGACACAGATTGATGGACTTGCCACCGACATCAAGACGATGCATGAACGGATGGATTCCACGGTCACTACGGCGAACGAGCGGTTCGATCAGCTAGACCTCTCGCAGACAGCCACCAAGACCACGCTCGACACCATCGTGTCACGCCTCGACTCATTGAGCACGCTGGTCGCAGATCTCCAGAACGATTATGTTGGTGACACGGAGCAGGACGGTGGAGACCGTCAAGGCCGCGCTCGCCGTGTGCCACGCCGTCCCGGTAATGATTCTTTTGCTAAGATAAAATTTAAAATTCCATCTTTTAATGGCAAATATGATCCTGCTGCATATCTTGATTGGGAATTAGAAGTCGACCAGAAATTTTCATGCCATGATATTCCTGCTAATTCTCAAGTTAAAGCTGCTATTAGTGAATTTACTGATTTTGCTTTAATCTGGTGGCGTGAATATAAACAAAAACATCCCGCTACAGTTCCAACCACATGGGATCAATTAAAAGCTGCTATGCGATACAGATTTGTACCTTCTTATTATGCTCGCGATTTGCTTAATAAAATGCAATGTTTTCAGCAAGGTTCACAATCTGTAGAGGACTATTACCAGGAATTACAAAAAGGCATGATTCGGTGTGGGTTAGTTGAGGAAAACGATGCTGCTATGGCACGTTTTCGTGGTGGTTTAAACCGTGAAATTCAGGATATACTTGATTACAAAGAGTATTATGATATGACCACATTATTTGAATTTGCTTGCAAAGCTGAACGTCAAATACAGGGACGCCGCTCGAAGCCATATTCTAACTCTTTTGCAGGACGAAGCTCGACATCCGGTTCAGCACCCGCGCCCCCTGCACCGTCCACACCCACCACTACACCACGTGAGCGGGCAGCCACTTCTGCAGGTACTCCTCCGTCCACAGGTGCAGTTCCTTCCACACGCCGCACACGGGATATTCAGTGCTTTCGTTGCCAAGGATTTGGCCATGTGTCTCGGGAATGTCCGAACAAGCGTGCCTTGCTCATTCGTGATGATGGTGAGTATTCTTCCGCTAGTGATTCTGACGATATTCAACCCGCTATGCTTGCCACTGACCATGCAGCAAAGACGGACGTACATGTCAACCCGGACGACGCCGATAGGTATGAAAGTCTTGTTGTGCAGCGTGTTCTTAGTACACAGGTCGCTACGCCTGAGACGAATCAGCGACACACTCTTTTCCATACCAAGGGCGTTGTGCAAGAGCGATCCATTCGCATCATCATCGACAGCGGCAGCTGCAACAATTTGGCGAGTACCGCGCTGGTTGACAAGTTGTCTTTACCCACTCGTAAGCATCCACATCCATATCACATTCAATGGCTTAATGATGGTGGGAAACTAAGAATTACTCGTTCGGTCCGTGTTCCTTTCTCCATGGGTGCTTATTCTGATTTTGTCGATTGTGATGTTATTCCCATGGAAGTATGCTCTCTGTTACTTGGGCGACCTTGGCAATATGATACTGATAGCTTGCATCATGGTCGTTCCAATCACTATTCTCTCATGTTTAAGGGTCAAAAAATAATTATACATCCAATGACACCTGAACAAATTCTTAAAGATGATCTTGCTCGAGCTGCTAAAACTGCTAAACAACTTGCACCATCGACCTCTGTTAATTCTGAAATCAAGTTAAATGCTCCTGTTTTGCTTGCTACACGAGCTGATTTTGATAAGTTACACGATGCTACTTTCCCATGCTATGCCCTTATATGCTCTCGTGTGCTCGTTTCCCTTGATGATACACCGTCTTTGGATATTCCCCCTGCTGTTGCTAACATTTTGCAGGAGTACGCTGATGTCTTTCCAAAAGATTTGCCACCAGGCCTTCCACCACTTCGTGGCATTGAGCACCAGATCGACATCATTCCCGGCGCACAGCTCCCGAACCGCGCCCCGTACCGTACAAATCCGGATGAGACAAAGGAGATCCAGCGACAGGTACAGGCGTTGCTTGACAAGGGTTATATTCATGAGTCTCTTAGCCCTTGCTCTGTTCCTGTGTTACTTGTTCCAAAGAAAGATGGCTCTTGGCGTATGTGTGTAGACTGTCGTGCTATTAATAACATTACCATTCGCTACCGATATCCTATACCACGCCTTGATGATATGCTAGATGAGCTTAGTGGTGCCATTATTTTTACTAAGATTGATTTGCGTAGTGGCTACCATCAGATTCGCATGAAATTAGGTGATGAATGGAAAACGGCTTTTAAAACGAAATTTGGGTTATATGAATGGTTGGTTATGCCGTTTGGTTTGACGAATGCTCCCAGCACTTTTATGCGTTTGATGAATGAAGTTCTGAGGCCCTTCATAGGATTGTTTGTAGTTGTCTATTTTGATGATATCCTTATTTACAGCAAGTCTATGGAAGAGCATTTAGACCATTTGCGTGCTGTTTTTGATGCGTTGCGTGCGGCCAATTTATTTGCTAACATCGAAAAATGCATGTTTTGCACACAACGTGTCTCGTTTCTTGGCTATGTTGTTACTCCACAGGGCATTGAGGTGGATAGCAGCAAGATCGATGCCATTCGGGCGTGGCCTACACCGACGACGGTCACACAAATTCGAAGCTTTCTTGGCCTTGCAGGTTTCTACCGCAGGTTTGTTCGTGATTTTAGCTCCATTGCAGCGCCTCTACATGAGCTTACAAAGAAGGATGTCCCCTTTGCTTGGAGTGATTCGCAAGAGGTTGCGTTCAGCACCTTGAAAGATAAGTTAACCAATTCTCCTCTCTTGCAGTTGCCTGATTTTACTAAAGTGTTTGAGCTTGAATGTGATGCTAGCGGTATTGGGCTAGGTGCTGTTTTGTTACAAGAAGGAAAACCTGTTGCCTATTTTAGCGAGAAATTAAGTGGTGCTAGCTTGAATTATTCTACTTATGATAAGGAGCTTTATGCTTTAGTGCGCACTTTGCATACTTGGCAGCACTACCTTTGGCATCGCGAGTTTATAATTCATTCTGATCATGAGGCTTTAAAACATATTCGTACCCAAACAAACCTGAACCGTCGTCATGCTAAATGGGTAGAATTCATTGAGTCTTTTCCTTACATTATTAAACACAAGAGCGGGAAAGAAAATGTTATTGCTGATGCTTTGTCTCATCGCTATACCATGCTATCACAGTTAGATTTTAAAATTTTTGGCCTGCAAACTGTGAAGGATCAATATGTGGATGATGCTGATTTTAAAGATGCTTTTGCCCATTGTATTCATGGCAAACCATGGGGCAAATTTCACATACAGGACGGGTTCCTGTTTCGCGCTAACAAGCTGTGTGTTCCAGCTAGCTCGGTTCGTCGTTTGTTGTTACAGGAAGCGCATGGAGGCGGTCTCATGGGGCACTTTGGCGTCTACAAGACGCATGAGGTGCTGGCTGCTCATTTCTTTTGGCCCCGGATGCGCGCTGATGTTGAGCGCCTTGTTGCACGTTGCAATACTTGCCAGAAAGCTAAGTCACGATTGAACAACCATGGTTTGTACATGCCTTTGCCTGTTCCTACTTCCCCTTGGCTTGATATTTCTATGGACTTTGTTTTGGGATTGCCTCGAACTAAGAAGGGGAGGGACAGTATTTTTGTGGTTGTTGATCGTTTCTCCAAAATGGCTCATTTTATACCTTGTCATAAGACTGATGATGCTAGCAATATTGCTGAATTGTTCTTTAAAGAGATTATTCGTTTGCATGGTATTCCAAATACAATAGTCTCTGATCGTGATGCTAAGTTTCTCAGTCATTTTTGGAGATCACTGTGGAATAAAATGGGAACTAAATTGCTGTTTAGCACTACTTGTCACCCTCAGACTGATGGGCAAACTGAGGTGGTTAATCGAACTTTGTCAACCATGCTTAGGGCTGTTTTAGATAAAAACTTGAAACGTTGGGAGGATTGCTTGCCTCATGTTGAGTTTGCTTATAATCATGCAACGCATTCTTCTACAAAAATGTGTCCCTTTCAGATTGTTTATGGTTATATTCCTCGAGCGCCCATTGATTTGTTTGCTCTTGATGCTGAGGACGCTCCACACATAGATGCCGCTGCACATATTGATCAAATGATTAGCTTGCATGAACAAACTAAACAAAACATTGCTACTGCTAATGCTAAATATCAGGTTGCGGGTAGTAAAGGGAGAAAACATGTTACTTTTGAACCGGGTGATCTGGTTTGGTTGCATTTAAGAAAGGATCGTTTTCCTACTTTACGTCGTTCTAAATTGATGCCACGTGCTGCTGGTCCTTTTAAAGTACTAACCAAGATTAATGATAATGCTTACATCCTTGACCTGCCTGCGGAGTTTGGTGTTTCCACGAGTTTTAATGTTGCAGATTTGAAACCTTATGCGGGCGAAGATGAGGAGTTGCCGTCGAGGACGACTTCAATTCAAGAAGGGGAGGATGATGAGGACACCACGAGTACATCTACACCAGCAGCACCTCAGGCGCCTCCAGTTGATCATCTAGGGCCAATCACTCGGGCCCGTGCGAGAGAATTAAACTTCATCATGCTGTTAAGGAACGAAGGGCCAGCGGAATAAGAAGAGGGCCCAATAGGGCAGCCCAGGTGGGGCGCCTAGGGCTGGGAGCCGCCGCCTTTCCCCTGGTGGCGCCCCCCCCTCCTGCCGTCGATCTGGACTCCAGGGGCTGCGCCCCCTTTATTTAGTCGGAGTCCCTTTTGTTTACAACTCGAGTTTTGTTTTACATCTAGCTTTAGCTACTCTCGAACACGGCAATTCCGCGCCGTCTTTGTGTGATTCAGAACTCCACCTTCGAGCGATAATTGTGATTGCTCGCGTCTTTTTCTTGTTCGTTTTTCGATTGCGTGCAGGAAACGATCTTCGTGATCAGGCTGATCTCGCACCGGCGAGGTTGGTAACCATCGGGAGTTGGTTCAGCGATTGCATTGGCGCTTCGGGTTCGCTCGTCGTAGTCGGATCGTGAGGGTCTACTTCCACCAGATCGAAATTATCTCCACTCACCGAAAGATCGGGCACTCCCCTACTATCAGTGCGTCTAAAACGATTTCTGAGCCTATGGTATGTTTGACGCGAAACCGAGCACCTATCTTGCATCGACACTAACACTGTCTCTGAACGGACTGAAACGAGATTCCACATGACCAACGTCACCTAGGAGATCCATCGGGTGCGTCCAAAATGATTTCCAGGCCTATGGTACATTCAACGCAAACCGTGCACCTATCTTGCGTCAAGATTAGCACTCTCTCCAAACGGACCGAATCAAGCTTCCACTTGAGCCTCATCAACTAGGAGTACCATCGGGTGCGTCCAAGATGATTTCTGAGCCTATGGTATGTTTGGCGCAAACCGTGCACCTATCTAACACTATCTCCAAATGGACCGAAATGAGATTCCAAATGACCCACATCACCTAGGAGTTCTATCAGGTGTGTCTAAAAAGACTTCCAGGCATATGGTAGGTTTTGCATAAACCATGCACCTATCTTGTGTCAGGATTAGCACTATCTCCAAATGGACCAAATCGAGCTTCCACCTGAGCCTCGTCACCTAGGAGTACCGTTTAAAACAATTTCTAAGCCTATGGTACGTTTGACGTGAAACCGAGCACCTATCTTGCATTCGACACTAACACTGTCTCCAAATTGACTCAAAGGAGATTCCACATGACCAACGTCACCTAAGAGATCGATCGGGTGCGTCCAAAATGATTTCTAAGCCTATGGTACATTCCACGCACACCGTGCACCTGTCTTGCGTCAAGTTTAGCACTCTCTCCAAACGGTCCAAATCGAGCTTCCACTTGAACCTCGTCACCTAGGAGTACCATCGGGTGCGTCCAAGACGATTTCTAAGCCTATAGTATGTATGGCGCAAACCGGGCACCTATCTAACATTATCTCCAAACGGACCGAAATGACATTCCACATGACCCACGTCACCTAGGAGTTCTATTGGGTGTGTCCAAAACGATTTTCGAGCCTGTGGTATGTTCGGCGCAAAACATGCACCTATCTTGCGTCAACATTATCACTATCTCCAAACGGACTGAAACAAGAATCCACTTGAGCCTCATCACCCATGAGTACCATGGGGTGCATCCAAAACGATTTCTGAGCCTATGGTACGTTTGGTGTAAACCGTGCACCTATCTTGCACCAACACTAACACTATCTCCAAATGGAATGAAATCAGATTCCATATGACCCACGTCACCTAGGAGTTCTATCGGGTGTCTCCAAAACGACTTCCAAGCATATGGTATGTTTGGCATAAACCATGCACCTATCTTGCATCAGGATTAGCACTATCTCAAAATGGAACAAATCAAGCTTCCACTTTAGCCTTGTCACCTAGGAGTGCCATCGGGTGCGTCTAAAACGATTTCTGAGCCTATCATATGTTTGACGCGAAACCGAGCACCTATCTTGCATCGACACTAACACTATCTCCGAAAGGACTGAAATGAGATTCCACATGACCAACGTCACCTAGGAGATCCATCGGGTGTGTCCAAAACGATTTCCAAGCCTATGGTACTTTCAACGCAAACCGTGCACCTATCTTGCGTCAAGATTAGCACTCTCTCCAAAGGGACCAAATCGAGCTTCCACTTGAGCCCCATCAACTAGGAGTACCATCTGGTGCGTCCAAGACGATTTCTGAGCCTATGGTATGTTTGGCGCAAACCGAGCAACTATCTAACACTATCTCCAAACGGACCAAAATGAGATTCCAAATGACCCACGGCACCTAGGAGTTCTATCGGGTGTGTCTAAAAAGACTTCCAGGCATATGGTAGGTTTTGCGTAAACCATGCACCTATCTTGTGTCAGGATTAGCACTATTTCCAAATGGACCAAATCGAGATTCCACCTGAGCCTCGTCACCTAGGAGTACCATCGGGTGCGTTTAAAACAATTTTTGAGCCTGTGGTATGTTTGACGCGAAACCGAGCACCTATCTTGCATTCGACACTAACACTATCTCCAAATTGACTGAAAAGAGATTCCACATGACCAACGTCACCTAGGAGATCCATCGGGTGCGTCCAAAATGATTTCCAAGCCTATGGTACATTCAACACAAACCGTGCCCCTGTGTTGCGTCCCGATTACCACTCTCTCCAAACGGTCCAAATCGAGCTTACACTTGAACCTCGTTACCTAGGAGTACAATCGGGTGTGTCCAAGACAATTTCTAAGCCTATAGTATGTTTGGCGCAAACGTGCACCTATCTAACACTGTCTCCAAACGGACCGAAATGACATTCCACATGACCCACTTCACCTAGGAGTTCTATTGGGTGCGTCCAAAACAATTTTCGAACATGTGGTATGTTCGGCGCAAAACATGCACCTATCTTGCGTCAACATTAGCACTATCTCCAAACGGACTGAAACGAGAATCCACTTGAGCCTCGTCACCCATGAGTACCATGGGGTGCGTCCGAAATGATTTCTGAGCCTATGGTACGTTTGGCGCAAACCAAGCACCGATCTTGCTCCGACACTAACACTATCTCCAAATGGAACGAAATCAGATTCCACATGACCCATGTCACCTAGGAGTTCTATCGGGTGTGTCCAAAACGACTTCCAAGCATATGGTAAATTCGGTGTAAACCATGCACCTTTCTTGCGTTAGGATTAGCACTATCTCCAAATGGAACAAATCAAGCTTCCACTTTAGCCTTGTCACCTAGGAGTACCATCGGGTGCGTCTAAAATGATTTCTGAGCCTATGGTATGTTTGACGCGAAACCGAGCACCTATCTTGCATCGACACTAACACTGTCTCCGAACGGACTGAAACGAGATTCCCCTTGACCAACGTCACCTAGGAGATCCATCGGGTGCGTCCAAAATGATTTCCAGGCCTATGGTACATTCAACGCAAACCGTGCACCTATCTTGCGTCAAGATTAGCACTCTCTCCAGACGGACCGAATCAAGCTTCCACTTGAGCCTCATCAACTAGGAGTACCATCGGGTGCGTCCAAGATGATTTCTGAGCCTATGGTATGTTTGGCGCAAACCGTGCACCTATCTAACACTATCTCCAAATGGACCGAAATGAGATTCCAAATGACCCACATCACCTAGGAGTTCTATCGGGTGTGTCTAAAAAGACTTCCAGGCATATGGTAGGTTTTGCATAAACCATGCACCTATCTTGTGTCAGGATTAGCACTATCTCCAAATGGACCAAATCGAGCTTCCACCTGAGCCTCGTCACCTAGGAGTACCGTTTAAAACAATTTCTAAGCCTATGGTACGTTTGACGTGAAACCGAGCACCTATCTTGCATTCGACACTAACACTGTCTCCAAATTGACTGAAAGGAGATTCCACATGACCAACGTCACCTAAGAGATCGATCGGGTGCGTCCAAAATGATTTCTAAGCCTATGGTACATTCCACGCACACCGTGCACCTGTCTTGCGTCAAGTTTAGCACTCTCTCCAAACGGTCCAAATCGAGCTTCCACTTGAACCTCGTCACCTAGGAGTACCATCGGGTGCGTCCAAGACGATTTCTAAGCCTATAGTATGTTTGGCGCAAACCGGGCACCTATCTAACATTATCTCCAAACGGACCGAAATGACATTCCACATGACCCACGTCACCTAGGAGTTCTATTGGGTGTGTCCAAAACGATTTTCGAGCCTGTGGTATGTTCGGCGCAAAACATGCACCTATCTTGCGTCAACATTATCACTATCTCCAAACGGACTGAAACAAGAATCCACTTGAGCCTCATCACCCATGAGTACCATGGGGTGCATCCAAAACAATTTCTGAGCCTATGGTACGTTTGGTGTAAACCGTGCACCTATCTTGCACCAACACTAACACTATCTCCAAATGGAATGAAATCAGATTCCATATGACCCACGTCACCTAGGAGTTCTATCGGGTGTCTCCAAAACGACTTCCAAGCATATGGTATGTTTGGCATAAACCATGCACCTATCTTGCATCAGGATTAGCACTATCTCAAAATGGAACAAATCAAGCTTCCACTTTAGCCTTGTCACCTAGGAGTGCCATCGGGTGCGTCTAAAACGATTTCTGAGCCTATCGTATGTTTGACGCGAAACCGAGCACCTATCTTGCATCGACACTAACACTGTCTCCGAAAGGACTGAAATGAGATTCCACATGACCAACGTCACCTAGGAGATCCATCGGGTGTGTCCAAAATGATTTCCAAGCCTACGGTACTTTCAACGCAAACTGTGCACCTGTCTTGTGTCAAGATTAGTACTCTCTCCAAACGGACCAAATCAAGCTTCCACTTGAGCCCCATCAACTAGGAGTACCATCTGGTGCGTCCAAGACGATTTCTGAGCCTATGGTATGTTTGGCGCAAACCGAGCAACTATCTAACACTATCTCCAAACGGACCAAAATGAGATTCCAAATGACCCACGACACCTAGGAGTTCTATCGGGTGTGTCTAAAAAGACTTCCAGGCATATGGTAGGTTTTGCGTAAACCATGCACCTATCTTGTGTCAGGATTAGCACTATTTCCAAATGGACCAAATCGAGATTCCACCTGAGCCTCGTCACCTAGGAGTACCATCGGGTGCGTTTAAAGCAATTTTTGAGCCTGTGGTATGTTTGACGCGAAACCGAGCACCTATCTTGCATTCGACACTAACACTATCTCCAAATTGACTGAAAGGAGATTCCACATGACCAACGTCACCTAGGAGATCCATCGGGTGCGTCCAAAATGATTTCCAAGCCTATGGTACATTCAACGCAAACTGTGCACCTGTGTTGCGTCCCAATTACCACTCTCTCCAAACGGTCCAAATCGAGCTTACACTTGAACCTCGTTACCTAGGAGTACAATCGGGTGTGTCCAAGACAATTTCTAAGCCTATAGTATGTTTGGCGCAAACGTGCACCTATCTAACACTATCTCCAAACGGACCGAAATGACATTCCACATGACCCACTTCACCTAGGAGTTCTATTGGGTGCGTCCAAAACAATTTTCGAACATGTGGTATGTTCGGCGCAAAACATGCACCTATCTTGCGTCAACATTAGCACTATCTCCAAACGGACTGAAACGAGAATCCACTTGAGCCTCGTCACCCATGAGTACCATGGGGTGCGTCCGAAATGATTTCTGAGCCTATGGTACGTTTGGCGCAAACCATGCACCGATCTTGCTCCGACACTAACACTATCTCCAAATGGAACGAAATCAGATTCCACATGACCCATGTCACCTAGGAGTTCTATCGGGTGTGTCCAAAACGACTTCCAAGCATATGGTAAATTCGGTGTAAACCATGCACCTTTCTTGCGTTAGGATTAGCACTATCTCCAAATGGAACAAATCAAGCTTCCACTTTAGCCTTGTCACCTAGGAGTACCATCGGGTGCGTCTAAAATGATTTCTGAGCCTATGGTATGTTTGACGCGAAACCGAGCACCTATCTTGCATCGACACTAACACTGTCTCTGAACGGACTGAAACGAGATTCCCCTTGACCAACGTCACCTAGGAGATCCATCGGGTGCGTCCAAAATGATTTCCAGGCCTATGGTACATTCAACGCAAACCGTGCACCTATCTTGCGTCAAGATTAGCACTCTCTCCAAACGGACCGAATCAAGCTTCCACTTGAGCCTCATCAACTAGGAGTACCATCGGGTGCGTCCAAGATGATTTCTGAGCCTATGGTATGTTTGGCGCAAACCGTGCACCTATCTAACACTATCTCCAAATGGACCGAAATGAGATTCCAAATGACCCACATCACCTAGGAGTTCTATCGGGTGTGTCTAAAAAGACTTCCAGGCATATGGTAGGTTTTGCATAAACCATGCACCTATCTTGTGTCAGGATTAGCACTATCTCCAAATGGACCAAATCGAGCTTCCACCTGAGCCTCGTCACCTAGGAGTACCGTTTAAAACAATTTCTAAGCCTATGGTACGTTTGACGTGAAACCGAGCACCTATCTTGCATTCGACACTAACACTGTCTCCAAATTGACTGAAAGGAGATTCCACATGACCAACGTCACCTAAGAGATCGATCGGGTGCGTCCAAAATGATTTCTAAGCCTATGGTACATTCCACGCACACCATGCACCTGTCTTGCGTCAAGTTTAGCACTCTCTCCAAACGGTCCAAATCGAGCTTCCACTTGAACCTCGTCACCTAGGAGTACCATCGGGTGCGTCCAAGACGATTTCTAAGCCTATAGTATGTTTGGCGCAAACCGGGCACCTATCTAACATTATCTCCAAACGGACCGAAATGACATTCCACATGACCCACGTCACCTAGGAGTTCTATTGGGTGTGTCCAAAACGATTTTCGAGCCTGTGGTATGTTCGGCGCAAAACATGCACCTATCTTGCGTCAACATTATCACTATCTCCAAACGGACTAAAACAAGAATCCACTTGAGCCTCATCACCCATGAGTACCATGGGGTGCATCCAAAACGATTTCTGAGCCTATGGTACGTTTGGTGTAAACCGTGCACCTATCTTGCACCAACACTAACACTATCTCCAAATGGAATGAAATCAGATTCCATATGACCCACGTCACCTAGGAGTTCTATCGGGTGTCTCCAAAACGACTTCCAAGCATATGGTATGTTTGGCATAAACCATGCACCTATCTTGCATCAGGATTAGCACTATCTCAAAATGGAACAAATCAAGCTTCCACTTTAGCCTTGTCACCTAGGAGTGCCATCGGGTGCGTCTAAAACGATTTCTGAGCCTATCGTATGTTTGACGCGAAACCGAGCACCTATCTTGCATCGACACTAACACTGTCTCCGAAAGGCCTGAAATGAGATTCCACATGACCAACGTCACCTAGGAGATCCATCGGGTGTGTCCAAAATGATTTCCAAGCCTACGGTACTTTCAACGCAAACTGTGCACCTGTCTTGTGTCAAGATTAGTACTCTCTCCAAACGGACCAAATCAAGCTTCCACTTGAGCCCCATCAACTAGGAGTACCATCTGGTGCGTCCAAGACGATTTCTGAGCCTATGGTATGTTTGGCGCAAACCGAGCAACTATCTAACACTATCTCCAAACGGACCAAAATGAGATTCCAAATGACCCACGGCACCTAGGAGTTCTATCGGGTGTGTCTAAAAAGACTTCCAGGCATATGGTAGGTTTTGCGTAAACCATGCACCTATCTTGTGTCAGGATTAGCACTATTTCCAAATGGACCAAATCGAGATTCCACCTGAGCCTCGTCACCTAGGAGTACCATCGGGTGCATTTGAAACAATTTTTGAGCCTGTGGTATGTTTGACGCGAAACCGAGCACCTATCTTGCATTCGACACTAACACTATCTCCAAATTGACTGAAAGGAGATTCCACATGACCAACGTCACCTAGGAGATCCATCGGGTGCGTCCAAAATGATTTCCAAGCCTATGGTACATTCAACGCAAACTGTGCACCTGTGTTGCGTCCCAATTACCACTCTCTCCAAACGGTCCAAATCGAGCTTACACTTGAACCTGGTTACCTAGGAGTACAATCGGGTGTGTCCAAGACAATTTCTAAGCCTATAGTATGTTTGGCGCAAACGTGCACCTATCTAACACTGTCTCCAAACGGACCGAAATGACATTCCACATGACCCACTTCACCTAGGAGTTCTATTGGGTGCGTCCAAAACAATTTTCGAACATGTGGTATGTTCGGCGCAAAACATGCACCTATCTTGCGTCAACATTAGCACTATCTCCAAACGGACTGAAACGAGAATCCACTTGAGCCTCGTCACCCATGAGTACCATGGGGTGCGTCCGAAATGATTTCTGAGCCTATGGTACGTTTGGCGCAAACCATGCACCGATTTTGCTCCGACACTAACACTATCTCCAAATGGAACGAAATCATATTCCACATGACCCATGTCACCTAGGAGTTCTATCGGTTGTGTCCAAAACGACTTCCAAGCATATGGTAAATTCGGTGTAAACCATGCACCTTTCTTGCGTTAGGATTAGCACTATCTCCAAATGGAACAAATCAAGCTTCCACTTTAGCCTTGTCACCTAGGAGTACCATCGGGTGCGTCTAAAATGATTTCTGAGCCTATGGTATGTTTGACGCGAAACCGAGCACCTATCTTGCATCGACACTAACACTGTCTCCGAACGGACTGAAACGAGATTCCCCTTGACCAACGTCACCTAGGAGATCCATCGGGTGCGTCCAAAATGATTTCCAGGCCTATGGTACATTCAACGCAAACCGTGCACCTATCTTGCGTCAAGATTAGCACTCTCTCCAAACGGACCGAATCAAGCTTCCACTTGAGCCTCATCAACTAGGAGTACCATCGGGTGCGTCCAAGATGATTTCTGAGCCTATGGTATGTTTGGCGCAAACCGTGCACCTATCTAACACTATCTCCAAATGGACCGAAATGAGATTCCAAATGACCCACATCACCTAGGAGTTCTATCGGGTGTGTCTAAAAAGACTTCCAGGCATATGGTAGGTTTTGCATAAACCATGCACCTATCTTGTGTCAGGATTAGCACTATCTCCAAATGGACCAAATCGAGCTTCCACCTGAGCCTCGTCACCTAGGAGTACCGTTTAAAACAATTTCTAAGCCTATGGTACGTTTGACGTGAAACCGAGCACATATCTTGCATTCGACACTAACACTGTCTCCAAATTGACTGAAAGGAGATTCCACATGACCAACGTCACCTAAGAGATCGATCGGGTGCGTCCAAAATGATTTCTAAGCCTATGGTACATTCCACGCACACCGTGCACCTGTCTTGCGTCAAGTTTAGCACTCTCTCCAAACGGTCCAAATCGAGCTTCCACTTGAACCTCGTCACCTAGGAGTACCATCGGGTGCGTCCAAGACGATTTCTAAGCCTATAGTATGTTTGGCGCAAACCGGGCACCTATCTAACATTATCTCCAAACAGACCGAAATGACATTCCACATGACCCACGTCACCTAGGAGTTCTATTGGGTGTGTCCAAAATGATTTTAGAGCCTGTGGTATGTTCGGCGCAAAACATGCACCTATCTTGCGTCAACATTATCACTATCTCCAAACGGACTGAAACAAGAATCCACTTGAGCCTCATCACCCATGAGTGCCATGGGGTGCATCCAAAATGATTTCTGAGCCTATGGTACGTTTGGTGTAAACCGTGCACCTATCTTGCACCAACACTAACACTATCTCCAAATGGAATGAAATCAGATTCCACATGACCCACGTCACCTAGGAGTTCTATCGGGTGTCTCCAAAACAACTTCCAAGCATATGGTACGTTTGGCATAAACCATGCACCTATCTTGCATCAGGATTAGCACTATCTCAAAATGGAACAAATCAAGCTTCCACTTTAGCCTTGTCACCTAGGAGTGCCATCGGGTGCGTCTAAAACGATTTCTGAGCCTATGGTATGTTTGACGCGAAACCGAGCACCTATCTTGCATCGACACTAACACTGTCTCCGAAAGGACTGAAATGAGATTCCACATGACCAACGTCACCTAGGAGATCCATCGGGTGTGTCCAAAACGATTTCCAAGCCTACGGTACTTTCAACGCAAACTGTGCACCTGTCTTGTGTCAAGATTAGTACTCTCTCCAAACGGACCAAATCAAGCTTCACTTGAGCCCCATCAACTAGGAGTACCATCTGGTGCGTCCAAGACGATTTCTGAGCCTATGGTATGTTTGGCGCAAACCGAGCAACTATCTAACACTATCTCCAAACGGACCAAAATGAGATTCCAAATGACCCACGGCACCTAGGAGTTCTATTGGGTGTGTCTAAAAAGACTTCCAGGCATATGGTAGGTTTTGCGTAAACCATGCACCTATCTTGTGTCAGTATTAGCACTATTTCCAAATGGACCAAATCGAGATTCCACCTGAGCCTCGTCACCTAGGAGTACCATCGGGTGCGTTTAAAACAATTTTTGAGCCTGTGGTATGTTTGACGCGAAACCGAGCACCTATCTTGCATTCGACAATAACACTATCTCCAAATTGACTGAAAGGAGATTCCACATGACCAACGTCACCTAGGAGATCCATCGGGTGCGTCCAAAATGATTTCCAAGCCTATGGTACATTCAACGCAAACCGTGCACCTGTGTTGCGTCCCGATTACCACTCTCTCCAAACGGTCCAAATCGAGCTTACACTTGAACCTCGTTAACTAGGAGTACAATCGGGTGTGTCCAAGACAATTTCTAAGCCTATAGTATGTTTGGCGCAAACGTGCACCTATCTAACACTGTCTCCAAATGGACCGAAATGACATTCCACATGACCCACTTCACCTAGGAGTTCTATTGGGTGCGTCCAAAACAATTTTCGAACATGTGGTATGTTCGGCACAAAACATGCACCTATCTTGCGTCAACATTAGCACTATCTCCAAACGGACTGAAACGAGAATCCACTTGAGCCTCATCACCCATGAGTACCATGGGGTGCGTCCGAAATGATTTCTGAGCCTATGGTACGTTTGGCGCAAACCATGCACCGATCTTGCTCCGACACTAGCACTATCTCCAAATGGAACGAAATCAGATTCCACATGACCCATGTCACCTAGGAGTTCTATCGGGTGTGTCCAAAACGACTTCCAAGCATATGGTAAATTCGGTGTAAACCATGCACCTTTCTTGCGTTAGGATTAGCACTATCTCCAAATGGAACAAATCAAGCTTCCACTTTAGCCTTGTCACCTAGGAGTACCATCGGGTGCGTCTAAAATGATTTCTGAGCCTATGGTATGTTTGACGCGAAACCGAGCACCTATCTTGCATCGACACTAACACTGTCTCCGAACGGACTGAAACGAGATTCCCCTTGACCAACGTCACCTAGGAGATCCATCGGGTGCGTCCAAAATGATTTCCAGGCCTATGGTACATTCAACGCAAACCGTGCACCTATCTTGCGTCAAGATTAGCACTCTCTCCAAACGGACCGAATCAAGCTTCCACTTGAGCCTCATCAACTAGGAGTACCATCGGGTGCGTCCAAGATGATTTCTGAGCCTATGGTATGTTTGGCGCAAACCGTGCACCTATCTAACACTATCTCCAAATGGACCGAAATGAGATTCCAAATGACCCACATCACCTAGGAGTTCTATCGGGTGTGTCTAAAAAGACTTCCAGGCATATGGTAGGTTTTGCATAAACCATGCACCTATCTTGTGTCAGGATTAGCACTATCTCCAAATGGACCAAATCGAGCTTCCACCTGAGCCTCGTCACCTAGGAGTACCGTTTAAAACAATTTCTAAGCCTATGGTACGTTTGACGTGAAACCGAGCACCTATCTTGCATTCGACACTAACACTGTCTCCAAATTGACTGAAAGGAGATTCCACATGACCAACGTCACCTAAGAGATCGATCGGGTGCGTCCAAAATGATTTCTAAGCCTATGGTACATTCCACGCATACCGTGCACCTGTCTTGCGTCAAGTTTAGCACTCTCTCCAAACGGTCCAAATCGAGCTTCCCCTTGAACCTCGTCACCTAGGAGTACGATCGGGTGCGTCCAAGATGATTTCTAAGCCTATAGTATGTTTGGCGCAAACCGGGCACCTATCTAACATTATCTCCAAACGGACCGAAATGACATTCCACATGACCCACGTCACCTAGGAGTTCTATTGGGTGTGTCCAAAACGATTTTCGAGCCTGTGGTATGTTCGGCGCAAAACATGCACCTATCTTGCGTCAACATTATCACTATCTGCAAACGGACTGAAACAAGAATCCACTTGAGCCTCATCACCCATGAGTACCATGGGGTGCATCCAAAACGATTTCTGAGCCTATGGTACGTTTGGTGTAAACCGTGCACCTATCTTGCACCAACACTAACACTATCTCCAAATGGAATGAAATCAGATTCCACATGACCCACGTCACCTAGGAGTTCTATCGGGTGTCTCCAAAACGACTTCCAAGCATATGGTATGTTTGGCATAAACCATGCACCTATCTTGCATCAGGATTAGCACTATCTCAAAATGGAACAAATCAAGCTTCCACTTTAGCCTTGTCACCTAGGAGTGCCATCGGGTGCGTCTAAAACGATTTCTGAGCCTATGGTATGTTTGATGCGAAACCGAGCACCTATCTTGCATCGACACTAACACTGTCTCCGAAAGGACTGAAATGAGATTCCACATGACCAACGTCACCTAGGAGATCCATCGGGTGTGTCCAAAACGATTTCCAAGCCTACGGTACTTTCAACGCAAACTGTGCACCTGTCTTGCATCAAGATTAGTACTCTCTCCAAACGGACCAAATCAAGCTTCCACTTGAGCCCCATCAACTAGGAGTACCATCTGGTGCGTCCAAGACGATTTCTGAGCCTATGGTATGTTTGGCGCAAACCGAGCAACTATCTAACACTATCTCCAAACGGACCAAAATGAGATTCCAAATGACCCACATCACCTAGGAGTTCTATTGGGTGTGTCTAAAAAGACTTCTAGGCATATGGTAGGTTTTGCGTAAACCATGCACCTATCTTGTGTCAGGATTAGCACTATCTCCAAATGGACCAAATCGAGCTTCCACCTGAGCCTCGTAACCTAGGAGTACCGTTTAAAACAATTTCTGAGCCTATGATACGTTTGACGTGAAACCGAGCACCTATCTTGCATTCGACACTAACACTGTCTCCAAATTGACTAAAAGGAGATTCCACATGACCAACGTCACCTAGGAGATCCATCGGGTGTGTCCAAAATGATTTCTAAGCCTATGGTACATTCAACACAAACCGCGCACCTGTCTTGCGTCAAGATTAGCAGTCTCTTCAAACGATCCAAATCGAGCTTCCACTTGAACCTCGTTACCTAGGAGTACCATCGGGTGTGTCCAAGACGATTTCTAAGCCTATAGTATGTTTGGCGCAAATCGGGCACCTATCTAACACTGTCTCCAAATGGACCGAAATGACACTCCATATGCCCCATGTCACCTAGGAGTTCTATTGGGTGTGTCCAAAACAATTTTCGAGCCTATGGTATGTTCGGTGTAAACTGTGCACTTATTTTGCGTCAACATTAACACTATCTCCAAATGGACTGAAACGAGAATCCACTTGAGCCTCGTCACCCATGAGTACCATGGGGTGCGTTCAAAATGATTTCTGAGCCTACGGTATGTTTGGCGCAAACTGTGCACCTATCTTGCACCGACACTAACACTATCTCCAAATGGAACGAAATTAGATTCCACATGACCCACGTCACCTAGGAGTTCTATCGGGTGTGTCCAAAACGACTTCCAAGCATATGGTACGTTCGGCGTAAACCATGCACCTATCTTGCGTCAGGATTAGCACTATCTCCAAATGGAAGAAATCAAGCTTTCACTTTAGCCTTGTCACCTAGGAGTACCATCGGGTGCGTCTAAAATGATTTCTGAGCCTATCGTATGTTTGACACAAAACCGAGCATCTATCTTGCATCGACACTAACACTGTCTCAGAACGGATTGAAATGAGATTCCACATGACCAACGTCACCTAGGAGATCCATCGACTGCGTCCAAAACGATTTCCAAGCCTATGGTACATTCAACGCAAACCGTGCACCTATCTTGCGTCGAGATTAGCACTCTCTCCAAACGGACCGAATCGAGCTTCCACTTGAGCCTCATCAACTAGGAGTACCATCAGGTGCGTCTAAAACGTTTTCTGAGCCTATCGTATGTTTGACGCGAAACCGAGCACCTATCTTGCATCGACACTAACATTGTCTCCGAAAGGACTGAAATGAGATTCCACATGACCAACGTCACCTAGGAGATCCATCGGGTGTGTCCAAAACGATTTCCAAGCCTACGGTACTTTCAACGCAAACTGTGCACCTGTCTTGCGTCAAGATTAGTACTCTCTCCAAACGGACCAAATCAAGCTTCCACTTGCGCCCCATCAACTAGGAGTACCATCTGGTGCGTCCAAGATGATTTCTGAGCCTATGGTATGTTTGGCGCAAACCGAGCAACTATCTAACACTATCTCCAAACGGACCAAAATGAGATTCCAAATGACCCACGGCACCTAGGAGTTCTATCGGGTGTGTCTAAAAAGACTTCCAAGCATATGGTAGGTTTTGCGTAAACCATGCACCTATCTTGTGTCAGGATTAGCACTATTTCCAAATGGACCAAATCGAGATTCCACCTGAGCCTCGTCACCTAGGAGTACCATCGGGTGCATTTAAAACAATTTTTGAGCCTGTGGTATGTTTGACGCGAAACCGAGCACCTATCTTGCATTCGACACTAACACTATCTCCAAATTGACTGAAAGGAGATTCCACATGACCAACGTCACCTAGGAGATCCATCGGGTGCGTCCAAAATGATTTCCAAGCCTATGGTACATTCAACGCAAACCGTGCACCTGTCTTGCGTCCCGATTACCACTCTCTCCAAACGGTCCAAATCGAGCTTCCACTTGAACCTCGTTACGTAGGAGTACAATCGGGTGTGTCCAAGACAATTTCTAAGCCTATAGTATGTTTGGCGCAAACGTGCACCTATCTAACACTGTCTCCAAACGGACCGAAATGACATTCCACATGACCCACTTCACCTAGGAGTTCTATTGGGTGCGTCCAAAATAATTTTCGAACATGTGGTATGTTCGGCACAAAACATGCACCTATCTTGCGTCAACATTAGCACTATCTCCAAATGGACTGAAATGAGAATCCACTTGAGCCTCGTCACCCATGAGTACCATGGGGTGCGTCCGAAACGATTTCTGAGCCTATGGTACGTTTGGCGCAAACCATGAACCGATCTTGCTCCGACACTAACACTATCTCCAAATGGAACAAAATCGGATTCGACATGACCTATGTCACCTAGGAGTTCTATCGGGTGTGTCCAAAATGACTTCCAAGCATATGGTAAATTCGGTGTAAACCATGCACCTTTCTTGCGTTAGGATTAGCACTATCTCCAAATGGAACAAATCAAGCTTCCACTTTAGCCTTGTCACCTAGGAGTACCATCGGGTGCGTCTAAAATGATTTCTGAGCCTATGGTATGTTTGACGCGAAACCGAGCACCTATCTTGCATCGACACTAACACTGTCTCCGAACGGACTGAAATGAGATTCCCCTTGACCAACGTCACCTAGGAGATCCATCGGGTGCGTCCAAAATGATTTCCAGGCCTATGGTACATTCAACGCAAACCGTGCACCTATCTTGCGTCAAGATTAGCACTCTCTCCAAACGGACCGAATCAAGCTTTCACTTGAGCCTCATCAACTAGGAGTACCATCGGGTGCGTCCAAGATGATTTCTGAGCCTATGGTATGTTTGGCGCAAACCGTGCACCTATCTAACACTATCTCCAAATGGACCGAAATGAGATTCCAAATGACCCACATCACCTAGGAGTTCTATCGGGTGTGTCTAAAAAGACTTCCAGGCATATGGTAGGTTCTGCATAAACCATGCACCTATCTTGTGTCAGGATTAGCACTATCTCCAAATGGACCAAATCGAGCTTCCACCTGAGCCTCGTCACCTAGGAGTACCATTTAAAACAATTTCTGAGCCTATGGTACGTTTGACGTGAAACCGAGCACCTATCTTGCATTCGACACTAACACTGTCTCCAAATTGACTGAAAGGAGATTCCACATGACCAACGTCACCTAGGAGATCCATCGGGTGCGTCCAAAATGATTTCTAAGCCTATGGTACATTCAACACAAACCGTGCACTTGTCTTGCGTCAAGATTAGCACTCTCTCCCACTGGTACATTCAACACAAACCGTGCACCTATCTAACACTATCTCCAAACGGACCGAAATGACATTCCACATGACCCACGTCACCTAGGGGTTCTATTGGGTGTGTCCAAAATGATTTTCGAGCCTGTGGTATGTTCGGCGCAAAACATGCACTATCTTGCGTCAACATTAGCACTGTCTCCAAATGGACTGAAATGAGAATCCACTTGAGCCTCGTCACCCATGAGTACCATGGGGTGCGTCCAAAATGATTTCTGAGCCTATGGTACGTTTGGCGCAAACTGTGCACCTATCTTGCACCGACACTAACACTATCTCCAAATGGAACGAAATCAGATTCCACATGACCCACGTCACCTAGGAGTTCTATTGGGTGTGTCCAAAACGACTTCCAAGCATATGGTCCGTTCGGCGTAAACCATGCGCCTATCTTGCATCAGGATTAGCACTATCTCCAAATGGAACAAATCAGGCTTTCACTTTAGCCTTGTCACCTATCTGACACTGTCTCCAAACGTCACCTAGGAGTTATATTGGGTGTGTCCAAAACGATTTTTGAGCCTGTGGTATGTTCGGCGCAAAACATGAACCTATCTTGCGTCAACATTAGCACTATCTCCAAACGGACTGAAACGAGAATCCACTTGAGCCTCGTCACCCATGAGTACCATGAGGTGCGTACAAAACAATTTATGAGCCTATGGTACGTTTGGCGTAAACCGTGCACCTATCTTGCACCGACACTAACACTATCTCTAAATGGAACGAAATCAGATTCCACATGACCCATGTCACCTAGGAGTTCTATCGGGTGTGTCCAAAATGACTTCCAAGCATATGGTACGTTTAGCGTAAACCATGCACCTTTCTTGTGTTAGGATTAGCATTATCTCCAAATGGAACAAAATCAAGCTTCCACTTTAGCCTTGTCACCTAGGAGTACCATCGGGTGCGTCTAAAATGATTTCTGAGCCTATGGTATGTTTGACAAGAAACCGAGCACCTATCTTGCATCGACACTAACACTATCTCCGAATGGACTGAAACAAGATTCCACATGACCAACGTCACCTAGGAGATCCATCGGGTGCGTCCAAAATGTTTTCTAAGCCTATGGTACATTCTACGCAAACCGTGCACCTATCTTGCGTCAAGATTAGCACTCTCTGCAAACAGACCGAATCGAGCTTCCACTTGAGCCTCATCAACCAGGAGTACCATCGGGTGTGTCCAAGACAATATCTGAGCCTATGGTATGTTTGGCGCAAACCGTGCACCTATCTAACACTATCTCCAAATGGACCGAAATGAGATTCCAAATGCCCATGTCACCTAGGAGTTCTATCGGATGTGTCTAAAAAGACTTCCAGGCATATGGTAGGTTTTGCAAAACCATGGACCTATCTTGTGTCAGGATTAGCACTATCGCCAAATGGACCAAATCGAGCTTCCACCTAAGCCTCGTCACCTAGGAGTACCATCGGGTGCGTTTAAAACAATTTCTGAGCCTATGATACGTTTGACGTGAAACCGAGCACCTATCTTGCATTCGACACTAACACTATCTCCAAATTGACTGAAAGGAGATTCCACAAGACCAACGTCTCCTAGGATATCCATCGGGTGCGTCCAAAATGATTTCCAAGCCTATGGTACATTCAACGCAAACCGTGCACCTGTCTTGCGTCACGATTAGCACTCTCTCCAAACAGTCCAAATCAAGCTTCCACTTGAACCTCGTCACCTAGGAGTACCATCGGGTGCGTCCAAGACGATTTCTAAGCCTATAGTATGTTTGGCGCAAACCACGCACCTATCTGACACTGTCTCCAAACGGAACGAAATGACATTCCACATGACCCACGTCACCTAGGAGTTCTATTGATTGTGTCCAAAATGATTTTCGAGCCTGTGGTATGTTCGGCGCAAAACATGCACCTACCTTGCGTCAACATTAGCACTATCTCCAAACGGACTGAAACGAGAATCCACTTGAGCCTCATCACCCATGAGTACCATGGCGTGCATCCAAAATGATTTCTGAGCCTATGGTACGTTTGGCGCAAACCATGCACCTATCTTGCACCGACACTAACACTATCTCCAAATGGAATGAAATCAGATTCCACATGACCCACGTCACCTAGGAGTTCTATTGGGTGTGTCCAAAATGACTTCCAAGCATATGGTATGTTCAGCATAAACCATGCACCTATCTTGTGTCAGGATTAGCACTATCTCTAAATGGAACAAATCAAGCTTCCACTTGATCATCGTCTCCTAGGAGATCCATCGGGTGCGTCCAAAACGATTTCCAAGCCTATGGTACATTCAACGCAAACCGTGCACCTGTCTTGCGTCACAATTAGCACTCTCTCCAAACGGTCCAAATGAAGCTTCCACTTGAACCTCGTCACCTAGGAGTACCATCGGGTGCGTCCAAGACGATTTCTAAGCCTATAGTATGTTTAGCACAAACCGCACACCTATCTTACACTATGTCCAAACAGACCGAAATAACATTCCACATGACCCATGTCACCTAGGAGTTCTATTGATTGTGTCCAAAATGATTTTCGAGCCTGTGGTATGTTCGGCGCAAAACATGCACCTACCTTGTGTCAACATTAGCATTATCTCCAAACGGACTGAAACAAGAATCCACTTGAGCCTCATCACCCATGAGTACCATGGGGTGCGTCCAAAATGATTTCTGAGCCTATGGTACGTTTGGCGCAAACCATGCACCTATCTTGCACCGACACTAACACTATCTCCAAATGGAACGAAATCAGATTCCACATAACCCACATCACCTAGGAGTTCTATCGGGTGTGTCCAAAATGACTTCCAAGCATATGGTACGTTCGGCGTAAACCATGCACCTATCTTGCGTTAGGATTAGCACTATCTCCAAATGGAACAAATCAAGCTTCCACTTTAGCCTTGTCACCTAGGAGTACCATCGGGTGTGTCTAAAATGATTTCTGAGCCTATGGTATGTTTGACGCGAAACCGAGCACCTGTCTTGCATCAAGATTAGCACTCTCTCCAAATGGTCCAAATCGAGCTTCCACTTGAACCTCATCACCTAGAAGTACCATCGGGTGCGTCTAAGACGATTTCTAAGCCTATAGTATGTTTGGCGCAAACCGTGCACCTCTCTAACACTGTCTCCAAATGGAGCGAAATGACATTCCACATGACCCACGTCACCTAGGAGTTCTATTGGGTGTGTCCAAAATGATTTTCGAGCCTGTGGTATGTTCAGCGCAAAACATGCACCTACCTTGCGTCAACATTAGCACTATCTCCAAACGGACTGAAATGAGAATGCACTTGAGCCTCGTCACCCATGAGTACCATGGGGTGCGTCCAAAATGATTTCTGAGCCTATGGTACGTTTGGCGCATACCATGCAACTATCTTGCACCAACACTGACACTATCTCCAAATGGAACGAAATCAGATTCCACATGACCCACGTCACCTAGGAGTTCTATTGGGTGTGTCCAAAACGACTTCCAAGCATATGGTACGTTCGGCGTAAACCATGCACATATCTTGCGTCAGGATTAGCACTATCTCCAAATGGAACAAATCAAGCTTCCACTTTAGCCTTGTCACCTAGGAGTACCATTGGGTGCGTCTAAAATGATTTCTGAGCCTATGGTATGTTTGACGTGAAACCGAGCACCTATCTTGCATCGACACTAACACTATCTCCGAACGGACTGGAATGAGATTCCACATGACCAACGTCACCTAGGAGATCCATCTGGTGCGTCCAAAACGATTTCCAAGCCTATGGTACATTCAACACAAACCGTGAACCTATCTTGCGTCGAGATTACAACTCTCTCCAAACGGACCGAATCGAGCTTCCACTTGAGCCTCATCAACTAGGAGTACCATCGGGTGCGTCCAAGACGATTTCTGAGCCTATGGTTTGTTTGCGCAAACCGTGCACCTATCTAACACTATCTCCAAACAGACCGAAATGTGATTCCAAATGACGCACGTCACCTAGGAGTTCTATCGGGTGTGTCTAAAAAAACTTCCAGGCACATGGAACAGATTCGTCCTCACCGACGGGTTTGTCTTTAGAGCTAACAAGCTATGCATTCCAGCTAGCTCTGTGCGTTTGTTATTGTTGCAGGAAGTGCATGGAGGAGGACTCATGGGATATTTTGGTGTGAAAAAGACAGAGGACATCCTTGCTGGTCATTTCTTTTGGCCCAAGATGAGGAGAGACGTGGAGAGGTTCGTTGCTCGCTGCACAACATGCCAAAAAGCTAAGTCATGCCTTAATCCTCATGGTTTATACATGCCTCTTCCTGTTCCAAGTGCACCATGGGAAGATATTTCAATAGACTTTGGTTTAGGACTACCTAGAACAAAGAAGGGGAGGGATAGTGTGTTTGTTGTTGTGGACAGATTTTCTAAAATGGCACATTTCATACCATGTCATAAGAGCGATGATGCTACACATGTTGCTGATTTGTTCTTTCGTGAGGTTATTCGATTGCATGGTGTGCCTAACACCATTGTTTCTGATCGGGATGCAAAATTTCTTAGTCATTTTTGGAGAACTTTGTGGGCTAAGCTAGGGACTAAGCTTTTATTTTCCACTACTTGTCATCCCCAAACTGATGGATAAACTGAGGTTGTCAATAGAACCTTATCTACATTGCTTAGGGCTGTTTTGAAAAAGAACATAAAAATGTGGGAAGAGTGCTTGCCTCATGTTGAGTTTGCTTATAATCGTTCACAGCATTCTACCACTAAGAAAAGCCCTTTTGAGATTGTTTATGGGTTTGTGCCACGTGCTCCTATTGATTTGTTACCTCTTCCGACCTCAGAGCGAGTGAACTTTAATGCTAAACAACTGAACTGATCTTAAAATTGCATGAAACCACTAAAGAGAAAATAGAGTGCATGAATGCAAAGTATAAACTAGCTGGTAGCAAAGGGAAGAAACAAGTCATTTTTGAACCAGGTGATCTAGTTTGGCTCCATTTGAGAAAAGATAGGTTCCCTGATTTGTGAAAGTCTAAGTTGTTGCCTAGAGCCGATGGTCCTTTTAAAGTGTTAGAAAGGATTAATGATAATGCATACAAACTTGAGCTACCTGCAGCTTTTGGGGTTAGCCCCACATTTAACATTGCAGATTCAAAGCCATATTTGGGAGAAGAGGATGAACTAGAGTCAAGGACGACTCAAATGCAAGAAGGGGAGGATGATGAGGACATCCCTTCCATTGATACAACCACACCTGCTGCACAACAAGGTCCGATGACAAGAGCTCGAGCACGACAACTTAATTATCAGGTAAAGTCGTTCCTCACTGTTCATACAAACTCGTCTCAGAATTGGATGCTACTAAATCATGGTGATGATTGTCTTATTCTTAGGAATGTTGGTCAAGACCCCATTGCCTCATGTTTAGACCCCATGATGAGGATGGAGCAGCCAAACAAGTGGGAATCATCATTAATGGGGCGCTCAGCTCATCTCGAGACAGCAGGAAACACTCCATCAAAAGTACCATAACTCCTTGATACGAGATCCAATGAAGCTGGTTTTTGACTTGTTGGAAAGAGCGCGTCGTCCTCTTTCAGATGGGTCCAACCCCACTATCAGAATCTACCGAAGCTGTGCGCAGCAAGCAAAAGGACGCACAGACCTACAGCTTGGGCCTGGGCCTTGTACTGACTACAGCCCATTGAGGGACGCCCAGATTAGGGTTTCCCACTCCCCCTTGTGCTCTCCTCCTTATAAATAGAACCAGCAGCCATCAGAATGAGGGTGGGTTTTGTTTAGATGCAAGATAGCTGCTGCTTCTTCCTTGTAAACGCGTGTGTCGACTAGACCACCTGATTTGCTTGTTTCAAGACCCCAACTTGTGATTCAGATTCAGCCTTTGGCTTAAATCCGTGAGTTATTTGCTTGTTCATCTTGTTCTTGCTTGTTCTCGGTTGCTTGCAGGTTCATGGTGTTCTTGGCACGGCAAGAACATCACAATTGGAGCCGGTGTACCTGTTGCTAAGGCGCAGCAACCTTGTGGTCGTTGTAGTCGAACAGCCAACGTCGAATCCACCCCAAATCGAGTTTATCCACACTCACCAAAGGATTAGGAACAACCCCTTGTCCCATCATGTGGTAATCAGAGCAAGGTTCTTTGGTGAGTGATTTACCGTTCATTACTTTACCTATAGTCCAGAAATATAAAAATAGGATAGAACTGAAATTCCAAACACAAGTTTGAGCCTTTGCTGATCTGCTTAGTTCTTTGTTTGTTGAGTTTGTGGTTTACATCGTGGTGTCAAGTGCTGGTTCTTAGGTTTTAATCCTTTAGAGTTTCGAGTTCTTGTCACGTTTCATTCACCACACAATCCGTTGTTGCCTTTCCCCCCACTTCAGCCACTGCAATCTCCACCAATACCACCACCACCACCACCAAAAGCACCGCTGCTCTCTCGACCTTTTCGCTAAAACCCTCACCACCATCACCTTCAGCCGCGCCTACACAAACACTACCTTATGCACCTGTCCTTTTGGTGCAAATCTGAGTACACTCAGTTTTGAAAATAAGAGAGTTCAAATTGCATATTGGTACTACTTGTTGCAATCGTTATCCCTAGTAAAAGAAAGTCTATGCTACTTGCTGCATTCTTGTTATAATCATATTGCAAAAGTTCAGTTTGTGCTGCTTATCGAAAAGAAAAGAAAAGAAAAAGAAAACACAATAGAAAATAGAAAAGAAAAAGAAAGGAAAATGAGGAAAGAAAGAAACAAAAAAAGAAGGGTTAAGTTGATGCTATTTACTCTCATCATTTCCATTGTTTGCTACTGTCCGGTGACAACATTTGTGTCTAGGCTCGCGTCTCTAGCACGGGTTAGCCTAGGACCAGCACGGTACTATCTTTGAACACTTATTCAACTTGCATTGACTAACGTGGTTCCAGCTGTACCTTGATTTTTTAAGCCACCTACAGCTCCACAAATTATCTACAACGTCACAGGGTTCTACTTGCTACTACTTGTGTTGTTCTTGCCGTCGCCAACACCATCTGCATAGCAAGGTAAGGACATGTAAGAACTCGGTTGCACATGCTGAGAGAATGAAAATTGTTGCCACCTAATTCAGTTAGTTGGTAGGACATATTTTCTTGTGATTCCCTTGCTGCATACTAACCATGGCAGGAGAAGGTGAAAGGACCCCTCCACAATCACCTCGATCAAAAGCCTTGCTGCAACACTTTGAACACAAAGTGAGGCTCCATGCTGAACACCTTGATGAGGACGTTCGTGTCACAAATGAGCGCCTTGGTCAATTGGAGACGGCTTAGATTGAGACCAACACCAAGTTGGCTTCCTTGGAAGGCACTCTTGGTTCTGTTAATACATCTCTTGTAGGTGTCTTGGAGCGATTGGAGAGGATGGAACAGAATCGATGTGATGGTTTCGAACGACGCAAACACAACACCAACAACAACAGGGGCAGCGCTGCTGGTCATGATGAAGAAGAATATGCAGCGGACACTGAGCTTGATGACGAGGTGAATGGTCATCGACGCATCGAACAACATCGCCGCCGCCATGAGACAGGTCCTCGCCCACCACGGTAAGAGGTACGTGCCAATGACTCATTTGGCAAGATTAAATTCACCATACCTGCTTTTGATGGTAGGTATAATCCTGATATGTACCTTAGTTGGGAATTAGCTGTTGATCAGAAATTTACTTGCCATGATTTCCCTGAGGACAAACGTGTTAGGGCTGCCACTAGTGAGTTTACTGACTTTGCTTCTATTTGGTGGTCTGAATACCATCGTAAGAACCCAAATAACACACCAACTTGGGATGCTTTGAAACGGGTCATGCGGGCTAGATTTGTTCCTTCTTATTATGCCTGTGATCTTTTACATAAGTTGCAACAATTGAGGCAAGGATCCAAATCTGTAGAAGAGTACTATCAAGAGCTACAAATGGGTATGCTTTGTTGCGGGCTAGAGGAAAATGAGGATGGTGCCATAGCTAGATTTATGGGTGGGCTGAACCGGGAGATTCAGGACATTCTAGCTTACAAGAAATATAATTATGTCAATCGTTTATTTCTCCTTGCTTGTAAAGCTGAACGAGAAGTGCAGGGACGACGAGCTAGCATGAGGGCTAACATTCCTGCAGGTCGTGCTAGCCCATGGACACCCTCCAATGCTGCTGCACCGTCAACACGTGCACCCCCACAATCTTCCTCGACCATCAAGCCACGCTCATCTACAACAAATTCTGTACCATGCCCAAGTGAACCAACTAGAGGAGCAACGGCTACATCTGCCAAGAGTTCATCCTCGGTGGTATCCACGGGGAGAACAAGGGATATTCAGTGCCTACGCTGCAAAGGATATGGCCACGTACGCAAGGACTGCCCAAGCACACGTGTGATGGTTGTGCGAGTTGATGGTGGGTACTCTGCTAGTGATTTTGATGAAGAAACATATGCTTTGCTTGCTGCTAACAATGTAGCGGAAGGAGATGATTTCCAACAAGACGAAGAGCACATTGGGGCTGAAGCTGCTGAGCACTATGAGAGCCTCGTGGTGCAGCGGGTGCTAAGTGCCCAAATGGAGAGGGCTGAACAAAATCAGCGCCACACTTTGTTTCAAACCAAGTGTGTGATCAAGGAACGCTCTTGCCGTGTGATCATAGATGGAGGAAGCTGCAACAACTTGGCAAGTGCTGAAATGGTGGAGAAGCTTTCGTTGAGCACAAAACCACACCCGCAGCCTTACTACATTCAGTGGCTTAACAGCAGCGGCAAGGTGAAGGTAACACGATTGGTAAGGGTAGAGTTTGCCATTGGTTCTTATCATGATTCCATTGACTGCGATGTTGTGCCTATGCAAGCATGCTCTATGTTGTTAGGTAGACCATGGCAGTTTGATAAAGATTCCTTGCACTTTGGTAAAACAAATCAATACTCTTTTGTGCATAATGACAAGAAAATTGTGTTGCACCCCATGTCCCCTGAGGCTATTCTAAGAGATGAACTTGCTAGAGCTAGCAAACTTAAGAATCAGGCTATTGCTAGTGAAAATCAGATTGTCGCTAATGAACTTGAGAAACATAAGAAGTCTAGCAAATCTGTTCATCATAATAAAAATGAGATCAAGCTGAAAGGCTCTTGTTACTTTGCCACCAAATCTGATTTGGATGAGATTGATACTTGCACTACTATATGCTATGCTTTGGTTTGCAAAGAAACTTTGTTTTCACTTGAGGATACTCCTATTTCTTTGCCTCCTGCTGTCACTAACCTTTTGTAGGAGTACGCCGATGTTTTCCCAAAGGAGGTACCACCGGGACTGCCACCAATTCGGGGAATTGAGCACCAGATTGACCTCATTCCTGGGGCCTCCTTGCCAAATCGCGCTCCTTATAGGACCAACCCGGAGGAAACTAAAAAGATACAGCGCCAAGTGCAAGAATTGCTTGACAAAGGTTATGTGCGTGAGTCTCTTAGCCCTTGTGCTATTCCTATACTTTTAGTTCCTAAGAAAGATGGATCCTGGCGCATGTGTGTGGATTGTAGAGCGATTAATAATATCACAATTAGATATCGTCATCCAATTCCTAGACTAGATGATATGCTTGATGAATTGAGCGGCTCAATTGTGTTCTCTAAAATTGATTTGCGTAGTGGTTACCACCAGATTCGCATGAAGTTAGGAGATGAATGGAAAACAACATTTAAAACCAAGTTCGGTCTATATGAGTGGTTAGTCATGCCTTTTGGCCTCACTAATGCACCCAGCACTTTCATGAGATTAATGAATGAAGTTTTACGTGCTTTCTTTGGTAGATTTGTGGTGGTATACTTTGATCACATTCTGATATATAGCAAAACTTTGGAGGAACATCTTGATCATTTACGTGCTGTTTTTGATGCTTTACGTAATGCTCAATTATTTGGTAATCTTGAGAAGTGCACGTTTTGCACAGATCGAGTCTCTTTCCTTGGCTATGTTGTGACCCCATAGGGTATTGAAGTTGATCAAGCCAAGGTCGAGGCAATTCATAGCTGGCAGTTCCCACTACGATCACACAAATAAGAAGTTTTCTAGGACTTGCGGGGTTCTATCGCCGCTTTGTGAGGGACTTTAGCACCCTTGCAGCCCCGCTACATGAGCTCACCAAGAAGGGTGTGGCATTCACTTGGGCTGCAGCACACAGGAATGCATTCGACACGCTAAAAGATAAGTTAACACACGCACCTTTACTCCAACTTTCTGATTTCAACAAAACCTTTGAGCTTGAATGTGATGCTAGTGGAATTGGGTTGGGTGGTGTGCTGTTACAAGAGGGAAAACCTGTGGCGTATTTCAGTGAAAAGTTGAGTGGCCCTAGTTTGAACTATTCTACTTATGATAAGGAATTGCTTGCTCTAGTTTGGACTTTGGAAACATGGCAGCATTATTTATGGCCCAAAGAGTTTGCCATACATTCTGATCATGAATCTTTGAAACACATCCATAGTCAAGCAAAACTGAACCGTAGACATACCAAGTGGGTTGAATTCATCGAGTCCTTTCCTTATGTCATCAAACACAAAAAGGGGAAGGAAAATATAATTGCTGATGCTTTGTCTAGACGTTACACCATGCTTTCACAACTTGACTTTAAAATCTTTGGTTTGGAAACTATTAAGGAACAATATGCACATGACAATGATTTCAAAGATGTATTGCTGAATTGCCAAGAGGGGAAAACATGGAACAGATTCGTCCTCACCGACGGGTTTGTCTTTAGAGCTAACAAGCTATGCATTCCAGCTAGCTCTGTGCGTTTGTTATTGTTGCAGGAAGCGCATGGAGGAGGACTCATGGGACATTTTGGTGTGAAAAAGACAGAGGACATCCTTGCTGGTCATTTCTTTTGGCCCAAGATGAGGAGAGACGTGGAGAGGTTCCTTGCTCGCTGCACAACATGCCAGAAAGCTAAGTCACACCTTAATCCTCATGATTTATACATGCCTCTTCCTGTTCCAAGTGCACCGTGGGAAGATATTTCAATGGACTTTGTTTTAGGACTGCCTAGAACAAAGAAGGGGAGGGATAGTGTGTTTGTTGTTGTGGATAGATTTTCTAAAATGGCACATTTCATACCATGTCATAAGAGCGATGATGCTACACATGTTGCTGATTTGTTCTTTCATGAGATTATTCGATTGCACGGTGTGCCTAACACCATTGTTTCTGACCGGGATGCAAAATTTCTTAGTCAGTTTTGGAGAACTTTGTGGGCTAAGCTAGGGACTAAGCTTTTATTTTCCACTACTTGTCATCCCCAAACTGATGGACAAACTGAGGTTGTCAATAGAACCTTATCTACATTGCTTAGGGCTGTTTTGAAAAAGAACATAAAAATGTGGGAAGAGTGCTTGCCTCATGATGAGTTTGCTTATAATCGTTCACAACATTCTACCACTAAGAAAAGCCCTTTTGAGATTGTTTATGGGTTTGTGCCACGTGCTCCTATTGATTTGTTACCTCTTCCGACCTCGGAGCGAGTGAACTTTGATGCTAAACAACATGTTGAACTGATCTTAAAATTGCATGAAACCACTAAAGAGAAAATAGAGTGCATGAATGCAAAGTATAAACTAGCTGGTAGCAAAGGGAAGAACACATGTCATTTTTGAACCAGGTGATCTAGTTTGGCTCCATTTGAGAAAAGATAGGTTCCCTGATTTGCGAAAGTCTAAGTTGTTGCCTAGAGCCGATGGTCCTTTTAAAGTCTAACTTGAGCTACCTGCAGCTTTTGGGGTTAGCCCCACATTTAACATTGCAGATTTGAAGCCATATTTGGGAGAAGAGGATGAACTAGAGTCTAGGACGACTCAAATGCAAGAAGGGGAGGATGATGAGGACATCCCTTCCATTGATACAACCACACCTGCTGCACAACAAGGTCCGATGACAAGAGCTCGAGCACGACAACTTAATTATCAGGTAAAGTCGTTCCTCACTGTTCATACAAACTCGTCTCAGAATTGGATTCTACTAAATCATGGTGTTGATTGTCTTATTCTTAGGAATGTTGGTCAAGACCCCATTGCCTCATGTTTAGACCCAATGATGAGGATGGAGCAGCCAAACAAGTGGGAATCATCATTAATGGGGCGCTCAGCTCATCTCGAGACAGCAGGAAACACTCCATCAAAAGTACGATAACTCCTTGATACGAGATCCAATGAAGCTGGTTTTTGACTTGTTGGAAAGAGCGCATCGTCCTCTTTCAGATGGGCCCAACCCCACTATCAGAATCTACCGAATCTATGCACAGCAAGCAAAAGCACGCACAGACCTACAACTCGGGCCTGGGCCTTGTACTGACTACAGCCCATTGAGGGACGCCCAGATTAGGGTTTCCCACTCTCCCTTGTGCTCTCCTCCTTATAAATAGAACCAGCAGCCATCAGAATGAGGGTGGGTTTTGTTTAGATGCAAGATAGCTGCTGCTTCTTCCTTGTAAACATGTGTGTCGACTAGACCACCCGATTTGCTTGTTTCAAGACCCCAACTTGTGATTCAGATTCAGCCTTTGGCTTAAATCCGTAAGTTATTTGCTTGTTCATCTTGTTCTTGCTTGTTCTCGGTTGCTTGCAGGTTCATGGTGTTCTTGGCACGGCAAGAACATCACAATCGGAGCCGGTGTACCTGTTGCTAAGGCGCAGCAACCTTGTGGTCGTTGTAGTCGGACAGCCAACGTCGAATCCACCCCAAATCGAGTTTATCCACACCCACCAAAAGATCAGGAACAACCCCTTGTCCCATCACCATGCACCTATCTTGCGCCAGGATTAGCACTATCTCCAAATGGAACAAATCAAGCTTCCACTTTGGCCTTATCACCTAGGAGTACCATCGGGTGCGTCTAAAACGATTTATGGGCCTATGGTTTGTTTGACGCGAAACCGAGCACCTATCTTGCATCGACACTAACACTGTCTCCAAACGGAATGAAACGAGATTCCACATGACCAACGTCACCAAGGAGATCCATCGAGTGCGTCTAAAACGATTTCCAAGCCTATGGTACATTCAACGCAAACCGTGCACCTATCTTGCGTCAAGATTAGCACTCTCTCCAACCGGACCGAATCGAGCTTCCACTTGAGCCTCATCAACTAGGAGTACCATCGGGTGCGTCCAAGACGATTTCTGAGCCTATGGTGTGTTTGGCACAAACCGTGCACCTATCTAACACTATCTCCAAACGGACCGAAATGAGATTCTCAATGACCCACGTCACCTAGGAGTTCTATCGTGTGTGTCCAAAATGACTTTCAAGCATATGGTAGTTTGGGCGTAAACCATGCACCTATCTTGTGTCAGGATTAGCACTATCTCCAAATGGACCAAATCGAGCTTCCACCTAAGCCTCATCACCTAGGAGTACCATCGGGTGCATTTAAAACAATTTCTGAGCGTATGGTACGTTTGACGCGAAACCGAGCACCTATCTTGCATTCCACATGAACATTGTCTCCAAATTGACTGAAAGGAGATTCCATATGTCCAACGTCACCTAGGAGATCCATCGGGTGCGTCCAAAATGATTTCCAAGCCTATGGTACATTCAACGCAAACCATGCACCTGTCTTGCATCAAGATTAGCACTCTCTCCAAATGGTCCAAATCGAGCTTCCACTTGAACTTTGTCACCTTGGAGTACCATCGGGTGCGTCCAAGAAAATTTCTAAGCCTATAGTATGTTTGGCGCAAACCGTGCACCTATCTAACACTGTCTCTAAACAGACCGAAATGACATTCCACATGACTCGCGTCACCTAGGAGTTCTATTGGGTGTGTCCAAAACGATTTTCAAGCCTGTGGTATGTTCGGCGCAAAACATGCACCTACCTTCCATCAACATTAGCACTATCTCCAAACAGACAGAAACGAGAATCCACTTGAGCCTCGTCACCCATGAGTACCATGGGGTGCATCCAAAATGATTTATGAGCCTATGGTACGTTTGGCGCTAACCATGCACCTATCTTGCACCGACACTAACACCATCTCCAAATGGAATGAAATCAGATTCCACATGACCCACGTCACCTAGGAGTTCTATCGGGTGTGTCCAAAATGACTTCCAAGCATATGGTACGTTCGGCATAAACCATGCACCTATCTTGCGTCAGGATTAGCACTATCACCAAATGGAACAAATCGAGCTTCCACTTTAGCCTTGTCACCTACGAGTACCATCGGGTGCGTCTAAAATGATATATGAGCCTATGGTATGTTTGACGCAAAACCGAGCACCTATCTTGCATCGACACTAACACTATCTTCGAACGGACTGAAATGAGATTCCACATGACCAACGTCACCTAGGAGATCCATTGGGTGTGTCCAAAACGATTTCCAAGCCTATGGTACATTCAACGCAAACCGTGCACCTATCTTGCGTCAAGATTAGCACTCTCTCCAAATGGACCAAATCGAGCTTCCACTTGAGCCTCATCAACTAGGAGTACCATTGGGTGCGTCCAAGATGATTTCTGAGCCTATGGTATGTTTGGCGCAAACCGTGCACCTATCTAACACAATCTCCAAATGGACCGAAATGAGATTCCAAATGACCAACGTCACCTAGGAGTTCTATCGGGTGTGTCTAAAAAGACTTCTAGGCATATGGTAGGTTATGCGTAAACCATGCACCTATCTTGTGTCTGGATTAGCACTATCTCCAAATGGACCAAATCAAGCTTCCACCTGAGCCTCGTCACCTAGGAGTACCATAGGGTGCGTTTAAAACAATTTCTGAGCCTATGGTACGTTTGACGCGAAACCGAGCACCTATCTTGCATTCGACACGAACACTATCTCCAAATTGACTGAAAGGAGATTCCACATGTCCAACATCACCTAGGAGATCCATCGGGTACGTCCAAAACGATTTCCAAGCCTATTGTACATTCAACGCAAACCGTGCACCTGTCTTGCATCAAGATTAGCACTCTCTCCAAATGGTCCAAATCGAGCTTCCACTTGAACTTCATCACCTTGGAGTACCATCGGGTGCGTCCAAGACGATTTCTAAGCCTATAGTATGTTTGGCGCAAACCGTGCGGCTATCTAACACTGTCTCCAAACGGACCGAAATGACATTCCACCTGACCCGCGCCACCTAGGAGTTCTATTGGGTGTGTCCAAAATGATTTTCGAGCCTGTGGTATGTTCGGCGCAAAACATGCACCTACCTTCCGTCAACATTAGCACTATCTCCAAACGGACTGAAACGAGAATCCACTTGAGCCTCGTCACCCATGAGTACCATAGGGTGCATCCAAAATGATTTATGAGCCTATGGTACGTTGGGCACAAACCATGCACCTATCTTGCACCGACACTAACACCATCTCCAAATGGAATGAAATCAGATTCCACATGACCCACGTCACCTAGGAGTTCTATCGGGTGTGTCCAAAATGACTTCCAAGCATATGGTACGTTCGTCGTAAACCATGCACCTATCTTGCGTCAGGATTAGCACTATCTCCAAATGTAACAAATCAAGCTTCCACTTTAGAATTGTCACCTACGAGTACCATCGGGTGCGTCTAAAATGATTTGAGCCTATGGTATGTTTGACGCAAAACCGAGCACCTATCTTGCATCGACACTAACACTATCTTCGAACGGACTGAAATGAGATTCCACATGACCAACGTCACCTAGGAGATCCATTGGGTGTGTCCAAAACGATTTCCAAGCCTATGGTACATTCAACGCAAACCATGCACCAATCTTGCGTCAAGATTAGCACTCTCTCCAAATAGACCGAATCGAGCTTCCACTTGAGCCTCATCAACTAGGAGTACCATTGGGTGCGTCCAAGACAATTTCTAAGCCTATGGTATGTTTGGCGCAAACCGTGCACCTATCTAACACAATCTCCAAATGGACCGAAATGAGATTCCAAATGACCAACGTCACCTAGGAGTTCTATCGGGTGTGTCTAAAAAGACTTCCAGGCATATGGTAGGTTATGCGTAAACCATGCACCTATCTTGTGTCAGGATTAGCACTATCTCCAAATGGACCAAATCGAGCTTCCACCTGAGCCTCGTCACCTAGGAGTACTATCGGGTGCGTTTAAAACAATTTCTGAGCCTATGGTACGTTTGACTCGAAACCGAGCACCTATCGTGCATTCGACACTAACACAATCTCCAAATTGACTGAAAGGAGATTCCACATGACCAACGTCACCTAGAAGATCCATCGGGTGCATCCAAAATGATTTCCAAGCCTATAGTACATTCAACGCAAACCGTGCACCTGTCTTGAAACAAGATTAGCACTCTCTCCAAACGGTCCAAATTGAGCTTCCACTTGAACCTCGTCACCTTGGAGTACCACCAGGTGCATCCAAGATGATTTCTAAGCCGATAGTATGTTTGGCGCAAACCGTGCACCTATCTAACACTGTCTCCAAATGGACCAAAATGACATTCCACATGACCTAGGTCACCTAGGAGTTCTATTGGGTGTGTCCAAAATGATTTTCGAGGCTGTGGTACGTTCAGCGCAAAACATGCGCCTATCTTGCGTCAACATTAGCACTATCTCCAAACGGACTGAAACGAGAATCCACTTGAGCCTCGTCACCCATGAGTACCATGGGGTGCATCAAAAATAATTTCTGAGCCTATGGTACGTTTGGCGCAAACCATGCACCTATCTTGCACCGACACTAACACTATCTCCAAATGGAACGAAATCAGTTTCCACATAACCCACGTCACCTAGGAGTTCTATCAGGTGTGTCCAAAATGACTTCCAAGCATATGGTACGTTCGGCGTAAACCATGCACCTATCTTGCGTCAGGATTAGCACTATCTCCAAATGGAACAAATCAAGCTTCCACTTTAGCCATGTCACCTAGGTGTACCATCAGGTGCGTCTAAAACGATTTATGAGCCTATGGTATGTTTGACGTGAAACCGAGCACCTATCTTGCATCGACACTAACACTGTCCCCGAATGGACTGAAACGAGAGTCCACATGACCAACATCACATGGAGATCCATCGGGTGTGTCCAAAACAATTTCCAAGCCTATGTATATTCAATGCAAACCGTGCACCTATCTTGTGTCTGGATTAGCACTATCTCCAAATGGACCAAATCAAGCTTACGCTTTAGCCTCGTCACCTAGGAGTACCATTGGGTGCATCAAAATGATTTCTGAGCCTATGGTATGTTTGACGCGAAACCGAGCACCAATCTTGCATCGACACTAACACTGTCTCCAAACGGACTGAAACGAGATTCCACATGATCAATGTCACCTAGGAGATCCATCGGGTGCATCCAAAACAATTTCCAAGCCTATGGTACATTCAACGCAAACCGTGCACCTATCTTGCGTGAAGTTTAGCACTATCTCCAAACGTACCGAATCGAGCTTCCACTTGAGCCTCATCAACTAGGAGTACCATCAGGTGCGTCCAAGACGATTTCTAAGCCTAAGGTATGTTTGGTGCAAACCGTGCACCTATCTAACACTGTATCCAAATGGACCGAAATGTGATTTCACATGACCCACGCCACCTAGGAGTTCTCTCGAGTGTGTCCAAAATGACATCCAAGCATATGGTAGGTTCGACGTAAACCATGCACCTATCTTGTGTTAGGATTAGCACTATCTCAAAATCATCCAAATCGAGCTTCCACCTGAGCCTCGTCACCTAGGAGTTCTATCGGGTGCGTTTAACACCATTTCTAAGCCTATGGTACGTTTGACGTGAAACCGAGCACCTATCTTGCAACGACACTAACACTGTGTCCCAACGGACTGAAGTGAGATTCCACATGACCCACGTCACCTCGGAGTTGTATCGGGTGTGTCCAAAATGACATCCAAGCATATGGTAGGTTCGGCATAAACCATGCACCTATCTTGTGTCAGAATTAGCACTATCTCCAAATGGACCAAATCGAGCTTCCACCTAAGCCGTGTCATCTAGGAGTACCATCGGGTGCGTTTAAAACCATTTCTGAGCCTATAGTATGTTTGGCGTGAAACCGAGCACCTATCTTGCATTCGACACTAACACTATGTCCAAACGGACTGAAACGAGATTCCACATGACCAACGTCACCTAGGAGATCCATCGGGTGCGTCAAACATGATTTCGAAGCCTATGGTACATTCAACGCAAACCGTGCACCTATCTTACGTCAAGATTAGCACTCTCTCCAAATGGACCAAATCGAGCTTCCACTTGAGGCTCGTCACCTAGGAGTTCCATCGGGTGTGTTGAAGACGATTTCTGAGCCTATGGTATGTTTGTCGCAAACCGTGCACCTATCTAACATTGTCTCCAAACGGACCGAAATGAGATTCCACATGACCCACTTCACCTAGGTGTTCTATCAGGTGGGTCCAAAATGATTTTTCAAGCCCGTGGTTTGTTCGACACAAACCGTGCACCTATCTTGCGTCAACATTAGCCCTATCTCCAAATAGACTGAAACGAGCATCCACCTGAGCCTCGTCACCTAGGAGTACCATCGGGTGTGTCCAAAAAAATTTCTAAGCCTATGGTACGTTTGGCGCAAACCGTGCGCCTATCTTGCACCACACTAACACTGTCTCCAAACGGACCAAAGTGAGATTCAACATGACCTACGTCACCCAGGAGTTCTATCTGGTGTGTCCAAAACGACATCCAAGGATTGGTACGTTTGGCGTAACCATGCACCTATCTTGCGTTAGGATTAGCACTATCTCCAAATGGACCAAATCGAGCTCCCAGTTTAGCCTCGTCACCTAGGAGTACCATCGGATGCGTCTAAAATGATTTCTGAGCCTATGGTATGTTTGACACAAACCGTGCACCTATCTTGCGTCAAGATTAGCACTCTCTCCAAATGGACCAAATCGAGCTTCCACTTGAGCCTCATCTACTAGGCGTACCATCGAGTGCGTCCAAGATGATTTCTAAGCCTATGGTATGTTTGGCGCAAACCGTGCACCTATCTAACACTATCTCCAAACAGACCAAAATGAGATTCTCAATGACCCACATCACCTAGGAGTTCTATCGGTTGTGTCCAAAATGACTTTCAAGCATATGGTAGTTTCGGCGTAAACCATGCACCTATCTTGTGTCAGAATTAGCACTATCTCCAAATGGACCAAATCGAGCTTCCACCTAAGCCGTGTCATCTAGGAGTACCATCGGGTGCGTTTAAAAACCATTTCTGAGCCTATAGTATGTTTGGCGTGAAACCGAGCACCTATCTTGCATTCGACACTAACACTGTCTCCAAACGGACTGAAACAAGATTCCACATGACCAACGTCACCTAGGAGATCCATCGGGTGCATCAAACATGATTTCGAAGCCTATGGTACATTCAACGCAAACCGTGCACCTATCTTGCGTCAAGATTAGCACTCTCTCCAAACGGACCGAATCGAGCTTCCACTTGAGGCTCATCACCTAGGAGTTCCATCGGGTGTGTTGAAGACGATTTCTGAGCCTATGGTATGTTTGGCGCAAACCGTGCACCTATCTAACCCTGTCTCCAAAAGGACCGAAATGAGATTCCACATGACCCACTTCACCTAGGTGTTCTATCAGGTGGGTCCAAAATGATTTTCAAGCCTGTGGTATGTTCGACGCAAACCATGCACCTATCTTGCATCAATATTAGCCCTATCTCCAAATAGACTGAAACGAGCATCCACTTTAGCCTCGTCACCTAGGAGTACCATCGGGTGTGTCCAAAAAAATTTCTGAGCCTATGGTACATTTGGCGCAAATCGTGCGCCTATCTTGCACCGACACTAACACTGTCTCCAAACGGACCGAAGTGAGATTCAACATGACCTACGTCACCCAGGAGTTCTATCGGGTGTGTCCAAAACGACATCCAAGCATTGGTACGTTTGGCGTAACCATGCACCTATCTTGCGTCAGGATTAGCACTATCTCCAAATGGACCAAATCGAGCTCCCAGTTTAGCCTCGTCACCTAGGAGTACCATCGGATGCGTCTAAAACTATTTCTGAGCCTATGGTATGTTTGACGCAAACCATGCACCTATCTTGCGTCAAGATTAGCACTCTCTCCAAATGGACTGAAACAAGATTCCACATGACCAACGTCACCTAGGAGATCCATCGGGTGCGTCCAAAACGATTTCCAAACCTATGGTACATTCAACGCAAACCGTGCCCCAATCTTGCGTCAAGATTAGCACTCTCTCCAAACGGACCGACTCTAGCTTCCAATTGAGCCTCGTCACATAGGAGTACCATCAGGTGCGTCCAAGACGATTTCTAAGCCTATAGTATGTTTGGCGCAAACCGTGCACCTATCTAACACTGTCTCCAAACGGACCGAAAAGAGATTCCACATGACCCACGTCACCTAGGAGTTCTATTGGGTGTGTCCAAAATGATTTTCAAGGCTGTGGTATGTTCAGCGCAAAACATGCACCTATCTTGCGTCAACATTAGCACTATCTCCAAACGGACAGAAACGAGAATCCACTTGAGCCTCATCACCCATGAGTACCATGGGGTGTGTCCAAAATGATTTCTGAGCCTATGGTACGTTTGGCGCAAACCATGCACCTATGTTGCACCGACACCAACACTATCTCCAAATGGAACGAAATCAGATTCCACATAACCCACATCACCTAGGAGTTCTATCGGGTGTGTCCAAAATGACTTCCAAGCATATGGTATGTTCGGCATAAACCATGCACCTATCTTGCGTCAGGATTAGCACTATCTTCAAATGGAACAAATCAAGCTTCCACTTTAGCCTTGTCACCTAGGAGTACCATCACGTGCGTCTAAAATGATTTCTGAGCCTATGGTAAGTTTGACGCGAAACCGAGCACCTATCTCGCATCGACACTAACACTGTCTCTGAATAGACTGAAATGAGAGTCCACATGACCAACGTCACCTAGCAGATCCATCGGGTGTGTCCAAAATGATTTCCAAGCCTATGTACATTCAACGCAAATCGTGCACCTATCTTGCATTTGGATTAGCACTATCTCCAAATGGACCAAATCAAGCTTACACTTTAGCCTCGTCACCTAGGAGTTCCATCGGGTGCATCAAAACGATTTCTGAGCCTATGGTACGTTTGACTTGAAACTGAGCACCTATCTTGCATTCGACACTAACACTGTCTCCAAATTGACTGAAAGGAGATTCCACATGACCAACGTCACCTAGGAGATCCATCGGGTGCGTCCAAAACAATTTCCAAGCCTATGGTACATTCAACGCAAACCGTGCACCTGTCTTGAATCAAGATTAGCACTCTCTCCAAACGGTCCAAATCGATCTTCCACTTGAACCTCGTCATCTTGGAGTACCATCGGGTGCGTCCAAGATGATTTCTAAGCCGATAGTATGTTTGACGCAAACCGTGCACCTATCCAACACTGTCTCCAAACAGACCAAAATGACATTCCACATGACCCAGGTCACCTAGGAGTTCTATTGGGTGTGTCCAAAACGATTTCCAAGCCTATGTACATTCAACACAAACCGTGCACCTATCTTGCGTCTGGATTAGCACTATCTCCGAATGGACCAAATCAAGCTTACACTTTAGCCTCGTCACCTAGGAGTACCATCGGGTGCATCAAAACGATTTCTGAGCCTATGGTACGTTTGATGCGAAACCGAGCACCTATCTTGCATGACACTAACACTATCTCCAAACGGACTGAAACAAGATTCCACATGACCAACGTCACCTAGGAGATCCATCAGGTGCATCCAAACCAATTTCCAAGCCTATGGTACATTCAACGCAAACCGTGCACCTATCTTGCATGAAGATTAGCACTATCTCCAAACGTACCGAATTGAGCTTCCACTTGAGCCTCATCAACTAGTAGTACCATCAGGTGCGTCTAAGACGATTTCTAAGCCTACGGTATGTTTGGTGCAAACCGTGCACCTATCTAACACTGTATCCAAATGGATCGAAATGTGATTTCACATGACCCACGCCACCTAGGAGTTCTCTCGAGTGTGTCCAAATGACTTCCAAGCATATGGTAGGTTCGGCGTATACCATGCACCTATCTTGCGTCAAGATTAGCACTATCTCGAAATCGTCCAAATCGAGCTTCCACCTGAGCCTCGTCACCTAGGAGTTCTATCGGGTGCGTTTAACACCATTTCTAAGCCTATGGTACGTTTGACGTGAAACCGAGCACCTATCTTGCAACGACACTAACACTGTGTCCCAACAGACTAAAGTGAGATTCCACTTGACCCACGTCACCTCGGAGTTGTATTGGGTGTGTCCAAAATGACATCCAAGCATATGGTAGGTTCGGCGTAAACCATGCAACTATCTTGCGTCAGGATTAGCACTATCTCCAAATGGACCAAATCGAGCTTCCACCTGAGCCACGTCACCTAGGAGTACCATCGAGTGTGTTTTAAATGATTTCTGAGCCTATGGCACGTTTGATGCGAAACCGAGCACCTATCTTGCATTCGACTCGAACACTGTTTCCAAACAGACTGAAACGAGATTCCACATGACCAACGTCACCTAGGAGATCCATCGGGTGCGTCCAAAATGATTTCCAAACCTATGGTACATTCAACGCAAACCGTGCACCAATCTTGCGTCAAGATTAGCACTCTCCCCAAATGGACCGAATTGAGCTTCCAATTGAGCCTCGTCACCTAGGAGTACCATCGGGTGCGTCCAAGACGATTTCTAAGCCTATAATTTGTTTGGTGCAAACTGTGCACCTATCTAACACTGTCTCCAAATGGACCGAAATGAGATTCCACACGACCCATGTCACCTAGGAGTTCTATTGGCTGTGTCCAAAATGATTTTTGAGCCAGTGGTATGTTCGGCGCAAAACGTGCACCTATCTTGCATCAACATTAGTAATATCTCCAAATGGACTAAAACAAGAATCCACTTGAGCCTCGTCACCTATGTGTACCATCAGGTGCGTCCAAAATGATTTCTGGGCCTATGGTACGTTTGGCGCAAACCATGCACCTATCTTGCACTGACACTAACACTATCTCCAAATGGACCGAAATCAGATTCCACATGACCCACGTCACCTAGGAGTTCTATCGGGTGTGTCCAAAACGACTTCCAAGCATAAGGTACGTTCGGCGTAAACCATGCAACTATCCTGCGTCAGGATTAGCACTATCTCCAAATGGACCAAATCAAGCTTCCACTTTAGCCTCATCACCTAGGAGTACCATCGGGTGCGTCTAAAGCAATTTCTAAGCCTATGGTATGCTTGACGCGAAACCGAGCACCTATCTTGTATCGACACTAACACTGTCTCCGAATAGACTGAAACGAGATTCCACATGACCAACGTCACCTAGGAGATCCATCGGGTGCGTCCAAAATGATTTCGAAGCCTATGGTACATTCAACGCAAATCGTGCACCTTTCTTGCGTCAAGGTTAGCACTCTCTCCAAATGGTCCGAATCAAGGTTCCACTTGAGCCTCGTCACCTAGGAGTACTATCGGGTGCGTCCAAGATGATTTCTAAGCCAATAGTATGTTTGGCGCAAAACGTGCACCTATCTAACATTGTCTCCAAACGGACCGAAATCAGATTCCACATGACCCACGTCACCTAGGAGTTCTATTGGGTGTGTCCAATGTGATTTTCGAGCCTATAGTATGTTCGGCACAAAACGTGCACCTATCTTGCGTCAACATTAGCACTATCTCCAAACGGACTGAAACGAGAATCCACTTGAGCCTCGTCACCCATGAGTACCATCGGGTGCGTCCAAAATGATTTCTGAGCCTATGGTATGTTTGGCACAAACCGTGCACCTATCTTGCACCGCCACTAACACTATCTCCAAATGGAATGAAATCAGATTCCACATGACCCACGTCACCTAGGAGTTCTATCAAGTGTGTCCCAAATGACTTCCAAGCATATGGTACGTTCGGCGTAAACCATGCACCTATCTTGCGTCAGGATTAACACTATCTCCTAATGGACCAAATCAAGCTTCCACGTTGGCCTCGTCACCTAGGAGTACCATCGGGTGCGTCTAAAACAATTTCTGAGCCTATGGATGCTTGACGCAAAACCGAGCACCTATCTTGCATCGACACTAACACTGTCGTTGAACGGACTGAAACGAGATTCCACATGACCAACGTCACCAAGGAGATCCATCGGGTGCGTCCAAAACAATTTCCAAGCCTATGGTACATTCAACACAAACCGTGCACCTTTCTTGCATCACGGTTAGCACTCTCTCCAAATGGTCTGAATCGAGGTTCCACTTGAGCCTCATCACCTAGGAGTACCATCGGGTGCGTCCAAGACAATTTCTAAGCCAATAGTATGTTTGGCGCAAAACGTGCACCTATCTAACATTGTCTCCAAATGGACCGAAATCAGCTTCCGCATGACCCACATCACCTAGGAGTTCTATTGGGTGTGTCCAAAGTGATTTTCGAGCCTATAGTATGTTTGGCACAAAACGTGCACCTATCTTGCGTCAACATTAGCACTATCTCCAAACGGACTGAAACGAGAATCCACTTGAGCCTCGTCACCCATGAGTACCATCGGGTGCGTCCAAAACGATTTCTGAGCCTATGGTATGTTTGGCGCAAACTGTGCACCTATCTTGCACCGACACTAACACTGTCTCCAAATGGACCGAAATCAGATTCCACATGACCCCACGTCACCTAGGAGTTCTATCGAGTGTGTCCCAAATGACTTCCAAGCATATGGTACGTTCGGCGTAAACCATGCACCTATCTTACGTTAGGATTAGCACTATCTCCAAATGGACCAAATCAAGCTTCCACGTTGGCCTCGTCACCTAGGAGTACCATTGGGTGTGTCAAAATGATTTATGAGCCTATGGTATGTTTGACGCGAAACCGAGCACCTATCTTGCATCGACACTAACACTGTCTCCAAATGGACTGAAACGAGGTTCCACATGACCAACATCACCTAGGAGATTCTTCGGGTGCATCCGAAACGATTTCCATGCCTATGGTACATTCAACACAAACCATGCACCTATCTCGCATGAAGATTAGCCCTATCTCCAAACGGACCGAATCGAGCTTCCACTTGAGCCTCATCAACTAGGAGTACCAATGGGTGCGTCCAAGATGATTTCTGAGCCTATGGTATGTTTGGCGCAAACCATGCACCTATCTAACATAATCTCCAAACGGACTGAAATGAGATTCCAAATGACCCACGTCACCTAGGGGTTCTATCGGGTGTGTCCAAAATGACTTCCAAGCATATGGTAGGTTTGGCATAAACCATGCAACTATCTTGCGTCAGGATTAGCACTATCTCCAAATGGACCAAATCAAGCTTCCACCTAAGCCTCGTCACCTAGGAGTACCATCGGGTGCGTTTAAAACAATTTCTGAGCCTATGGTACATTTGACGTGAAACCGAGCACCTATCTTGCATTCGATAAGAACACTATCTCCAAATGGACTGAAACGAGGTTCCACATGACCATCATCACCTAGGAGATCCTTCGAGTGCTTCCGAAATGATTTCCAAGCCTATGGTACATTCAACACAAACCGTGCACCTATCTCACATGAAGATTAGCCCTATCGCCAAACGGACCGAATCGAGCTTCCACTTGAGCCTCATCAACTAGGAGTACCATCGGGTGCGTCGAAGACGATTTCTAAGCCAATAGCATGTTTGGCACAAACCGTGCACCTATCTAACACTATCTCCAAACGGACCGAAATGAGATTCCACATGACCCACGTCACATAGGAGTTCTATTGGGTGTGTCCAAAATGACTTCCAAGCATATGGTAGGTTCGGCATAACCATGCACCTATCTTGCGTCAGGATTAGCACTATCTCCAAATGGACCAAATCGAGCTTCCACCTGAACCTCGTCACCTAAGAGTTTATCAGGTGCGTTTAAAACCATTTCTGAGCCTATGGTACGTTTGACGTGAAACCGAGTACCTATCTTGCATCGAATCTAACACTGTCTCTCAACGGACCGAAGTGAGATTCGACATGACCCACATCACCTAGGAGTTGTATCGGGTGTGTCCAAAATGACTTCCAAGCATATGGTAGGTTCGGCGTAAACCATGCACCTATCTTGCGTCAGGATTAGCACTATCTCCAAATGGACCAAATCGAGCTTCCACCTGGGCCTCGTCACCTAGGAGTACCATCGGGTGCGTTTAAAACAATTTCTGAGCCTATGGTACGTTTGACGCAAAACCGAGCACCTATCTTGCATTCGACAAGAACACTACCTCCAAACGGACTGAAACGAGATTCCACATGACCAACGTCACCTAGGAGATCCGTCGGGCGCGTCCAAAATGATTTCCAAACCTATGGTACATTCAACGAAAACTGTGCACTAATCTTGTGTCAAGATTAGCACTCTCCCCAAACGGACCGAATCGTGCTTCCACTTGAGCCTCGTCACCTAGGAGTACCATCAGGTGCGTCCAAGACGATTTCTAAGTCTATTGTTTGGCGTAAACCGTGCACCTATCCAACACTGTCTCTAAACGAACCGAAATAAGATTCCACATGACCCACGTCACCTAGGAGTTCTACTAGGTGTGTCCAGAACGATTTTCGAGCCAGTGGTATGTTTGGCGCAAAACGTGCAACTATCTTGCGTCAACATTAGTACTATCTCCAAATGGACTGAAACGAGAATCCACTTGAGCCTCGTCACCTATGTGTACCATCGGGTGCGTCCAAAACTATTTCTGAGCCTATGGTATGTTTGGCGCAAACCGTGCGTCTATCTTGCACCGACACTAACACTATCTCCAAATGGACCAAAATGAGATTCCACATGACCCACGTCACCTAGGAGTTCTATCGGGTGTGTCCAAAATGACTTCCAAGCGTATGGTACGTTTGGCGTAAACCATGCAACTATATTGCGTCAGGATTAGCACTATCTCCAAATGGACCAAATCGAGCTTCCACTTTAGCCTCATCACCTAGGAGTACCATCGGGTGTGTCTAAAACGATTTCTGAGCCTATGGTACGTTTGACGCGAAACCGAGCACCTATCTTGCATCGACACTAACACTATCTCCAAATGGACTGAAATAAGATTCCACACGACCAACATCACCTAGGACATCCATCGGGTGCATCCAAAATGATTTCCAAGTGTATGGTACATTCAATGCAAACCGTGCAACTATCTTGCGTCAAGATTAGCACTCTCTCCAAACGGACTGAATCGAGCTTCCACTTGAGCCTCGTCACCTAGGAGTACCATCGGGTGCGTCCAAGACGATTTTCTGAGCCTATGGTATGTTTGGCGCAAACTGTGCACCTATCTAACCATGTCTCCAAATGGACCTAAATGATATTCCACATGACCCACGTCACCTAGGAGTTCTATCTGGTGTGTCCAAAATGACTTCCAAGCATACACCAAAATGCACCTATCTAACCAAGACTATCTCCAAATAGACTGAAACAAGCATCCACTTGAGCCTTGTCACCTTGGAGTACCATCGGGTGCGTCCAAAATGATTCCTGAGCCAATGGAATGTTTGGCGCAAACCGTGCGCCTCTTGCACCGGCACTAAAATTGTCTCCAAATGGACCGAAGTGAGATTCCAAATGACCCACGTCACTTAGGAGTTCTATTGGGTGTGTCCAAAACGACTTCCAAGCATATGGTACGTTCGGCGTAAACCATGCACCTATATTGCGTTAGGATTAGCACTATCTCCAAATGGACCAAATTGAGCTTCCACTTGAGCATCGTCACCTAGGAGTACCATCGGGTGTGTCTAAAATGATTTCTGAGCCTATGGTACGTTTGACGCAAAACTGAGCACCTATCTTGCATCGACACTAACACTGTCTCCAAATGGATTGAAATAAGATTCCACATGACCAACGTCACCTAGGACATCCATCGGGTGCATCCAAAATGATTTCCAAGCCTATGGTACATTCAACGCAAACCGTGCACCTATCTTGCGTCAAGATTAGCACTCTCTCCAAACAGACCAAATCGAGCTTCCACTTGAGCCTCGTCACCTAGGAATACCATCGGGTGCGTCCAAGACAATTTTATGAGCCTATGGTATGTTTGGCGCAAACCGTGCACCTATCTAACCATGTCTCCAAACAGACCGAAATGAGATTCCACATGACCCACGTCACCTAGGAGTTCTATCGGGTGTGTCCAAAATGACTTCCAAGCATATGGTAGGTTCAACGTAAACCATGCACCTATCTTGTGTTAGGATTAGCACTATCTCCAAATGCACCAAATCGAGCTTCCACCTGAGCCTCGTCAACTAAGAGTACCATCAGGTGCGTTTAAATCCATTGCTGAGCCTATGGTACGTTTGACGCGAAACTGAGCACCTATATTGCATTCGACACTAACACTGTCTCCAAATGGACAGAAACAAGATTTCACATGACCAACGTCACGTTGGAGATCCATCGGGTGCATCCAAAACGATTTCCAAGCCAATGGTACATTCAATGCAAATGGAGCAACTTTCTTGCGTCAAGATTAGCACTCTCTTCAAATGGACCGAATCGAGCTTCCACTTGAGCCTCGTCACCTAGGAGTACCATCGGGTGCGTCCAAGATGATTTTCTGAGCCTATGGTATGTTTGGCGCAAACCGTGCACCTATCCAACACTATTTCCAAACAAACCAAAAATGAGATTCAACATGACCCACGTCACCTAGGAGTTCTATCGGGTGAGTCCAAAACAATTTTTGAGCCTGTGGTATGTTCGGCGCAAACCGTGCACCTATGTTGCGTCAAAATTAGCACTATCTCGAAACAGACTGAAACGAGCATCCACTTGAGCCTTGTCACCTAGGAGTACCATCGGGTGCGTCCAAAACGATTCCTGAGCCAATGGAATGTTTGGCGCAAACCGTGCACCTATCTTGCACCGACACTAAAACTGTCTCCAAACGGACCGAAGTGAGATTCCACATGGCCCACGTCACCTAGGAGTTCTATCGGGTGTGTCCAAAACAACTTCCAAGCATATGGTACGTTCGGCGTAAACCATGCACCTATATTGCGTCAGGATTAGCACTATCTCCAAATGGACCAAATCGAGCTTCCACCTAAGCCTCATCACCTAGGAGTACCATCGGGTGTGTCTAAAACAATTTCTAAGCCTATGGTACGTTTACGTGAAACCGAGCACCTATCTTGCATCGACACTGACACTGTCTCCAAACAGAGTGAAATGAGATTCCACATGACCAACGTCACCTAGGAGATCCATCGGGTGCGTCCAAAATGATTTCCAAGCCTATGGTACATTCAACGCAAACCGTGCGCCTATCTTGTGTGAAGATTAGCACTCTCTCCAAATAGACCGAATCGAGCTTCCACTTGAGCCTCGTCACATAGGAGTACCATCGGGTGTGTCCAAGACGATTTTCTGAGCCTATGGTATGTTTGGCGCAAACCGTGCACCTATCTAACCTAGTCTCCAAACGGACCGAAATGAGATTCCACATGACCCACGTCACCTAGGAGTTCTATCGGGTGTGTCCAAAATGACTTTCCAAGCATATGGTAGGTTCAGCGTAAACCATGCAACTATCTTGTGTTAGGATTAGCACTATCTCCAAATGGACCAAATCGAGCTTCCACCTGAGGCTCGTCACCTAGGAGTACCATCGGGTGCGTCCAAGCCGATTTCTAAGCATATGGTATGTTTGGCGCAAACCGTGCACCAATCTAACACTGTCTCCAAACAGACCGAAATGAGATTCCACATGACCCATGTCACCTAGGAGTTCTATCGGGTGTGTCCAAAACAATTTTCGAGCCTGTGGTATGTTCGACGCAAACCATGCACCTATCGTGCATCAACATTAGCATTATCTCCAAACAGACTGAAACGAGCATCCACTTGAGCCTCGTCACCTAGGAGTACCATCGGGTGCATCCAAAATGATTTCCAAGCCTATGGTACAGTCAACACAAACCGTGCACCTATCTTGCGTCTGGATTAGCAATCTCTCCAAACAGACCGAATCGAGCTCCCACTTGAGCCTCATCAACTAGTAGTACCATCCGGTGCGTCCAATATTATTTCTGAGCCTATGGTATGTTTGGCGCAAACCGTGCACCTATCTAGCGTCTGGATTAGCAATCTCTCCAAACAGACCGAATCGAGCTCCCACTTGAGCCTCATCAACTAGTAGTACCATCCGGTGCGTCCAATATTATTTCTGAGCCTATGGTATGTTTGGCGCAAACCGTGCACCTATCTAGCACTATCTCCAAATGGACTGAAATGAGATTCGAAATGACCCACGTCACCTAGGAGTTCTGTCGGGTGTGTCCAAAATGACTTCCAAGCATATGGTAGGTTCAGCGTAAACCATGCACCTATCTTGCATCAGGACTAGCACTATCTCCAAACGGACCGAATCGAGCTTCCACTTAAGCCTCGTCAACTAGGAGTACCATCAGGTGCGTCCAAGACGATTTCTAAGCCTATAGTATATTTGGCACAAACCGTTCACCTATCTAACACTGTCTCCAAACAGATCGAAATAGGATTCCACATGACCCACGTCACCTAGGAGATCCATCGGTTGCGTCCAAAATGATTTCCAAGCCTATGGTACATTCAACGTAAACCGTGCACCTATCTTGCGTCAAGATTATCACTCTCTCCAAATGGACCGATTCGAGCTTCCACTTGAGCCTATAGTATGTTTGGCACAAACCGTTCACCTATCTAACACTGTCTACAAACAGACCGAAATGGGATTCCACATGACCCACGTCACCTAGGAGTTCTCTTGGGTGTGTCCAAAATGATTTTTGAACCTGTGGTATGTTTGATGCAAACCGTGCACCTATCTTGCGTCAACATTAGCAGTATCTCCTAATGGACTGAAACGAGATTCCACTTAAGCCTCGTCACCTATGAGTACCATCGGGTGCGTCCAAAATGATTTCTGAGCCTATGGTACGTTTGGAGCAAACCGTGCACCTATTTTGCACCGATACTAACACAATCTCCAAATGGACCAAAATTAGATTCCACATGACCCACGTCACCTAGGAGTTCTATCGGGTGTGTCCTAAACGACTTCAAGCATATGGTACGTTCAACGTAAACTATGCACCTATCTTGCGTCAGGATTAGCACTATCTCCAAATGGACCAAATCAAGCTTCCACTTTAGCCTCGTCACCTAGGAGTACCATCGGGTGCGTCAAAATGAGTTCTAAGCCTATGGTATGTTTGACGTGAAACCGAGCACCTATCTTGCATCGACACTAACACTGTCTCCGAACGGACTGAAACGAGATTCCACATGACCGACGTCACCTAGGAGATCCATCGCGTGCGTCCAAACCAATTTCCAAGCCTTTGGTACTTTCAACGCAAACCATGCATTTATCTTGCATCAAGATTAGCACTCTCTCCAAACGGACCGAATCAAGCTTCCTCTTGAGCCTCATCAACTAGGAGTACCATCAGGTGCGTCCAAGATGATTTCTGAGCCTATGGTATGTTTGGCGCAAACCGTGCACCTATCTAACAATATCTCCAAATGGACTGAAATAAGATTGCACATGACCCACGTCACCTAGGTGTGTCCAAACTAACTTCCAAGAATCTGGTAGGTTAGGCATAAACCATGCACCTATCTTGCGTCAGGATTAGCACTATCTCCAAATGGACCAAATCGAGCTTCCACCTGAGCCTCGTCAACTAAGAGTACCATCGGGTGCGTTTAAATCCATTGCTGATCCTATGGTACGTTTGACGCAAAACCGAGCACCTATATTGCATTCAACACTAACACTGTCTCCAAATGGACAGAAACGAGATTTCACATGACCAACGTCACGTTGGAGATCCATCAGGTGCATCCAAAACAATTTCCAAGCCAATGGCACATTCAACGCAAATGGTGCAACTATCTTGCGTCAAGATTAGCACTATCTCCAAATGGACTGAATCAAGCTTCCACTTGAGCCTCGTCACCTAGGAGTACCATCGGGTGCGTCCAAGACGATTTTCTGAGCCTATGGTATGTTTGGCGCAAACCGTGCACCTATCTAACACTGTTTCCAAATAGACCGAAATGAGATTCAACATGACCCACATCACCTAGGAGGTCTATCGGGTGTGTCCAAAACGACTTCCAAGCATATGGTACGTTCGGCGTAAACCATGCACCTATATTGCGTCAGGATTAGCACTATCTCCAAATGGACCAAATCGAGCTTCCACCTGAGCCTCATCACCTAGGAGTACCATCGGGTGTGTCTAAAACAATTTCTGAGCCTATGGTACGTTTGACGCGAAACCGAGCACCTATCTTGCATCGACACTGACACTGTCTCCAACCAGAGTGAAATGAGATTCCACATGACCAACGTCACCTAGGAGATCCATCGGGTGCGTCCAAAATGATTTCCAAGCCTATGGTACATTCAACGCAAACCATGCGCCTATCTTGTGTGAAGATTAGCACTCTCTCCAAATGGACCGAATCGAGCTTCCACTTGAGCCTCGTCACATAGGAGTACCATCGGGTGTGTCCAAGACAATTTTCTGAGCCTATGGTATGTTTGGCGCAAACCGTGCACCTATCTAACCTAGTCTCCAAACGGACCGAAATGAGATTCCACATGACCCACGTCACCTAGGAGTTCTATCGGGTGTGTCCAAAATGACTTTCCAAGCATATGGTAAGTTCGGCATAAACCATGCAACTATCTTGTGTTAGGATTAGCACTATCTCCAAATGGACAAAATCGAGCTTCCACCTGAGGCTCGTCACCTAGCAGTACGATCGGGTGCGTCCAAGCCGATTTCTGAGCATATGGTATGTTTGGCGCAAACCGTGCACCAATCTAACACTGTCTCCAAACAGACCGAAATGAGATTCCACATGACCCATGTCACCTAGGAGTTCTATCGGGTGTGTCCAAAACAATTTTCGAGCCTATGGTATGTTCGACGCAAACCATGCACCTATCGTGCATCAACATTAGCATTATCTCCAAACAGACTAAAACGAGCATCCACTTGAGCCTCGTCACCTAGGAGTACCATCGGGTGCATCCAAAATGATTTCCAAGCCTATGGTACATTCAACACAAACCGTGCACCTATCTTGCGTCTGGATTAGCAATCTCTCCGAACGGACCAAATCGAGCTCCCACTTGAGCCTCATCAACTAGGAGTACCATCCGGTGCGTCCAAGATTATTTCTGAGCTTGTGGTATGTTTGGCGCAAACCATGCACCTATCTAGCACTATCTCCAAATGGACCGAAATGAGATTCGAAATGACCCACGTCACCTAGGAGTTCTGTCGGGTGTGTCCAAAATGACTTCCAAGCATATGGTAGGTTCGGCGTAAACCATGCACCTATCTTGCATCAGGACTAGCACTATCTCCAAACAGACTGAATCGAGCTTCCACTTAAGCCTCGTCAACTAGGAGTACCATCGGGTGCGTCCAAGATGATTTCTAAGCCTATAGTATATTTGGCACAAACCGTTCACCTATCTAACACTGTCTCCAAACAGACTGAAATAGGATTCCACATGACCCACGTCACCTAGGAGATCCATCGGTTGCGTCCAAAATGATTTCCAAGCCTATGGTACATTCAACGTAAACCGTGCACCTATCTTGCGTCAAGATTAGCACTCTCTCCAAACAGACCGATTCGAGCTTCCACTTGAGCCTCGTCACCTAGGAGTACCATCGGGTGTGTCCAAGACGATTTCCGAGCCTACGGTATGTTTGGCGCAAACCGTTCACCTATCTAACACAGTCTCCAAACGGACCGAAATGTGATTTCACATGACCCATGTCACCTAGTAGTTCAATCGGGTGTGTCCAAAATGACTTCCAATCATATGGTACGATCGGCGTAAACCATGCACCTATCTTGCGTTAGGGTTAGCACTATCACCAAATGGACGAAATAGAGCTTCCACAAGAGCCTCGTCACCTAGGAGTACCATCGGGTGTGTCTAAAATGATTTCTGAGCCTATGGTATGTTTGACGCGAAACCAAGCACCTATCATGCATCGACACTAATACTATCTCCAAACGGACCGAAGTGAGATTCCACATGACCCATGTCACGTAGGAGTTCTATCGGGTGTGTCGAAAATGACTTCCAAGCATATGGTACGTTCGGCGTAAACCAAGCACCTGTCTTGCGTCTAGATTACCACTATCTCCAAATGGACCAAATCGAGCTTCCACTTGAGCATCGTCACCTAGGAGTACCATCGGGTGTGTCTAAAATGATTTATGAGCCTATGGTACGTTTGATGCGAAACCGAGCACCTATCTTGCATCGACACTAACTCTGTCTCCAAATGGACTGAAATGAGATTCCACATGACCAACGTCACCTAGGAGATCCATCGGGTGCGCCCAAAAAATTTCCAAGCCTATGGTACATTCAACGCAAACCGTGCACCTATCTTGCGTCAAGATTAGCACTCTCTCCAAACGGACCAAATCGAGCTTCCACTTGAGCCTCATCACCTCGGAGTACCATCGGGTGCGTCCAAGACGATTTTCTAAGCCTATGGTATGTTTGGCGCAAACCGTGCACCTATCTAACCCTGTTGCCAAATGGACTGAAATGAGATTCCACATGACCCACATCTTGTGTGTGTCCAAAATGGCTTCCAAGCGTATGGTAGGTTCGGCGTAAACCATGCACCTATCTTGCATCAGTACTAGCACTATCTCCAAATGGACCAAATCGAGCTTCCACTTGAGCATCGTCACCTAGGAGTACCATCGGGTGCGTTTAAAATGATTTCTGAGCCTATGGTACGATAGACGCGAAACCGAGCACCTGTCTTCCATTTGACACTAACACTGTCTCCAAACGGACTGAAACAAGATTCCACATGACCAACGTCACCTAGGAGATCCATCGGGTACGTCCAAAATGATTTCCAAGCCTATGGTACATTCAACGCAAACCGTGCACCTATCTTGCATCCAGATTAGCACTCTCTCCAAACGTACCGAATCGAGCTTCCACTTAAGTCTCGTCACCTAGGAGTACCATCAGGTGCATCCAAGACGATTTCTAAGCCTATAGTATGTTTGGCACAAACCGTTCACCTATCTAACACTGTCTCCAAACAGACCGAAATGGGATTCCACATGACCCACGTCACCTAGGAGTTCTATTGGGTGTGTCCAAAACGATTTTTGAACCTGTGGTATGTTTGGCGCAAACCGTGCACCTATCTTGCGTCAACATTAGCAGTATCTCCTAATGGACTGAAACGAGATTCCACTTAAGCCTTGTCACCTATGAGTACCATCGGGTGCGTCCAAAACGATTTCTGAGCCTATGGTACGTTTGGAGCAAACCGTGCACCTATTTTGCACCGATACTAACACAATCTCCAAATGGACCAAAATCAGATTCCACATGACCCACGTCACCTAGGAGTTCTATCGGGTGTGTCCTAAACGACTTCAAGCATATGGTACGTTCTACGTAAACCATGCATCTATCTTGCGTCAGGATTAGCACTATCTCCAAATGGACCAAATCAAGCGTCCACTTTAGCCTCATCACCTAGGAGTACCATTGGGTGCGTCAAAATGAGTTCTGAGCCAATGGTATGTTTGACGTGAAACCGAGCACCTATCTTGCATCGACACTAACACTGTCTCTGAACGGACTGAAACAAGATTCCACATGACCGACGTCACCTAGGAGATCCATCGGGTGCGTCCAAACCAATTTCCAAGCCTTTGGTACTTTCAACGCAAACCGTGCATTTATCATGCGTCAAGATTAGCACTCTCTCCAAACGGACCGAATCGAGCTTACACTTGAGCCTCATCAACTAGGAGTACCATCAGGTGCGTCCCAGATGATTTTCTGAGCCTATGGTATGTTTGGCGCAAACCGTGCACCTATCTAACATTATCTCCAAACGGACTGAAATAAGATTGCACATGACCCACGTCACCTAGGTGTGTCCAAACTAACTTCCAAGAAGCTGGTAGGTTTGGCATAAACCATGCACCTATCTTGCGTCAGGATTAGCACTATCTCCAAATGGACCAAATCGAGCTTCCACCTGAGCCTCGTCAACTAAGAGTACCATCGGGTGCGTTTAAATCCATTGCTGAGCCTATGGTACGTTTGACGCGAAACCGAGCACCTATATTGCATTCAACACTAACACTGTCTCCAAATGGACACAAACAAGATTTCACATGACAAACGTCACGTTGGAGATCCATCGGGTGCATCCAAAATGATTTCCAAGCCAATGGTACATTCAACGCAAATGGTGCAACTATCTTGCGTCAAGATTAGCACTATCTCCAAATGGACCGAATCGAGCTTCCACTTGAGCCTCATCACCTAGGAGTACCATCGGGTGCGTCCAAGACGATTTTCTAAGCCTATGGTATGTTTGGCGCAAACCGTGCACCTATCTAACCCTGTCGCCAAACGGACCGAAATGAGATTCCACATGACCCACGTCTTGGGTGTGTCCAAAATGACTTCCAAGCATATGGTAGGTTCGACGTAAACCATGCACCTATCTTGCATCAGTACTAGCACTATCTCTAAATGGACCAAATCGAGCTTCCACTTGAGCATCGTCACCTAGGAGTACCATCGGGTGCGTTTAAAATGATTTCTGAGCCTATGGTACGATAGATGCGAAACCGAGCACCTGTCTTGCATTTGACACTAACACTGTCTCCAAACGGACTGAAACGAGATTCCACATGACCAACGTCACCTAGGAGATCCATCGGGTACGTCCAAAATGATTTCCAAGCCTATGGTACATTCAACGCAAACCGTGCACCTATCTTGCATCCAGATTAGCACTCTCTCCAAACGGACCGAATCAAGCTTTCACTTAAGCCTCGTCACCTAGGAGTACCATCGGGTGCGTCCAAGATGATTTCTAAGCCTATAGTATGTTTGGCACAAACCGTTCATCTATCTATCACTGTCTACAAACATACCGAAATGGGATTCCACATGACCCACGTCACCGAGGAGTTCTCTTGGGTGTGTCCAAAATGATTTTTGAACCTGTGGTATGTTTGGTGCAAACCGTGCACCTATCTTGCGTCAACATTAGTCAGTATCTCTCTAATGGACTGAAACGAGATTCCACTTAAGCCATCGTCACCTATGAGTACCATGCGGGTGCGTCCAAAATGATTTCTAAGCCTTTGGTACGTTTGGAGGCAAACCGTGCACCTATTTTGCCACAACCGATACTAACACAATCTATAAATGGACCAAATCAGATTCCACATGACCCACGTCACCTAGGAGGTTCTAATCGGGTGTGTCCCACTAAACGACTTCAAAGCATATGGTACGTTTCTACCGTAAACCATGCACGTCTATCTTGCCGTCAGGATAGCACTATCCTCCAAATGGACCCAAATCAAGCTTCCACTTTAACCTCGTTCACCTAGGAGTAACCATCGGGTGCGTCAAATGAGTTCTGAGCCTATGGGTATGTATTGACGGGAAACCAAGCACCTATCTTGCAAGCGACACTAAACACTGTCTCCGAACGGACTGAATGAGATTCCACATGAACCGACGTCACCTGAGGAGATCCATCCGCGTGCGTCCAAACATTTCCAATTTCCAAGCCTTTGGTACTTTCAACGCAAACCATGCATTTATCTTGCATCAAGATTAGCACTCTCTCCAAATGGACTGAATCAAGCTTCCTCTTGAGCCTCATCAACTAGGAGTACCATCAGGTGCGTCCAAGATGATTTCTGAGCCTATGGTATGTTTGGCGCAAACCGTGCACCTATCTAACATTATCTCAAAACGGACCGAAATAAGATTGCACATGACCCACGTCACCTAGGTGTGTCCAAACTAACTTCCAAGAATCTGGTAGGTTCGGCATAAACCATGCACCTATCTTGCGTCAGGATTAGCACTATCTCCAAATGGACCAAATCGAGCTTCCACCTGAGCCTCGTCAACTAAGAGTACCATCGGGTGCGTTTAAATCCATTGCTGAGCCTATGGTACGTTTGACGCAAAACTGAGCACCTATATTGCATTCAACACTAACACTGTCTCCAAATGGACAGAAACGAGATTTCACATGACCAACGTCACATTAGAGATCCATCGGGTGCATCCAAAACGATTTCCAAGCCAATGGCACATTCAACGCAAATGGTGCAACTATCTTGCGTCAAGATTAGCACTATCTCCAAATGGACCGAATCGAGCTTCCACTTGAGCCTCGTCACCTAGGAGTACCATCGGGTGCGTCCAAGACGATTTTATGAGCCTATGGTATGTTTGGCGCAAACCGTGCACCTATCTAACACTGTTTCCAAATAGACCGAAATGAGATTCAACATGACCCACATCACCTAGGAGTTCTATCGGGTGTGTCCAAAGCGACTTCCAAGCATATGGTACGTTCGGCATAAACCATGCACCTATATTGCGTCAGGATTAGCACTATCTCCAAATGGACCAAATCGAGCTTCCACCTGAGCCTCATCACCTAGGAGTACCATCGGGTGTGTCAAAAACAATTTCTGAGCCTATGGTACGTTTGACGCGAAACCGAGCACCTATCTTGCATCGACACTGACACTGTCTCCAAACAGAGTGAAATGAGATTCCACATGACCAACGTCACCTAGGAGATCCATCGGGTGCGTCCAAAATGATTTCCAAGCCTATGGTACATTCAACGCAAACCATGCGCCTATCTTGTGTGAAGATTAGCACTCTCTCCAAATGGACCGAATCGAGCTTCCACTTGAGCCAGTCACATAGGAGTACCATCGGGTGTGTCCAAGATGATTTTCTGAGCCTATGGTATGTTTGGCGCAAACCGTGCACCTATCTAACCTAGTCTCCAAACGGACCGAAATGAGATTCCACATGATCCACGTCACCTAGGAGTTCTATCGGGTGTGTCCAAAATGACTTTCCAAGCATATGGTAGGTTCGGCGTAAACCATGCAACTATCTTGTGTTAGGATTAGCACTATCTCCAAATGGACAAAATCGAGCTTCCACCTGAGGCTCGTCACCTAGCAGTACCATCGGGTGCGTCCAAGCCGATTTCTGAGCATATGGTATGTTTGGCGCAAACCGTACACCAATCTAACACTGTCTCCAAATAGACCGAAATGAGATTCCACATGACCCATGTCACCTATGAGTTCTATCGGGTGTGTCCAAAACAATTTTCGAGCCTGTGGTATGTTCGACGCAAACCGTGCACCTATCGTGCATCAACATTAGCATTATCTCCAAACAGACTGAAACGAGCATCCACTTGAGCCTCGTCACCTAGGAGTACCATCGGGTGCATCCAAAATGATTTCCAAGCCTATGGTACATTCAACACAAACCGTGCACCTATCTTGCGTCTGGATTAGCAATCTCTCCAAACAGACCGAATCAAGCTCCCACTTGAGCCTCATCAACTAGGAGTACCATCCGGTGCGTCCAATATTATTTCTGAGCCTATGGTATGTTTGGCGCAAACCGTGCACCTATCTAGCACTATCTCCAAATGGACCAAAATGAGATTCGAAATGACCCACATCACCTAGGAGTTCTGTCGGGTGTGTCCAAAATGACTTCCAAGCATATGGTAGGTTCGGCGTAAACCATGCACCTATCTTACATCAGGACTAGCACTATCTCCAAACAGACCGAATCGAGCTTCCACTTAAGCCTCGTCAACTAGGAGTACCATCGGGTGCGTCCAAGACGATTTCTGAGCCTATAGTATATTTGGCACAAACCGTTCACCTATCTAACACTGTCTCCAAACAGACCGAAATGGGATTCCACATGACCCACGTCACCTAGGAGATCCATCGGTTGTGTCCAAAATGATTTCCAAGCCTATGGTACATTCAACGTAAACCGTGCACCTATCTTGCGTCAAGATTAGCACTCTCTCCAAACGGACCGATTCGAGCTTCCACTTGAGCCTCGTCACCTAGAAGTACCATCGGGTGTGTCCAAGACGATTTCCGAGACTACGGTATGTTTGGCGCAAACCGTTCACCTATCTAACACAGTCTCCAAACGGACCGAAATGTGATTTCACATGACCCATGTCACCTAGTAGTTCAATCGGGTGTGTCCAAAATGACTTCCAAGCATATGGTACGATCGGCGTAAACCATGCACCTATCTTGCGTTAGGGTTAGCACTATCACCAAATGGATGAAATAGAGCTTCCACAAGAGCCTCGTCACCTAGGAGTACCATCGGGTGTGTCTAAAATTATTTGTGAGCCTATGGTACGTTTGACGCAAAACCGAGCACCTATCATGCATCGACACTAATACTATCTCCAAACGGACCAAAGTGACATTCCACATGACCCACGTCACCTATGAGTTCTATCGGGTGTGTCGAAAATGACTTCCAAGCATATGGTACGTTCGGCGTAAACCAAGCAACTGTCTTGCGTCAGGATTACCACTATCTCCAAATGGACCAAATCGAGCTTCCACTTGAGCATCGTCACCTAGGAGTACCATCGGGTGTGTCTAAAATGATTTCTGAGCCTATGCTACGATAGACGCGAAACCGAGCACCTGTCTTGCATTTGACACTAACACTGTCTTCAAACGGACTAAAACGAGATTCCACATGACCAACGTCACCTAGGAGATCCATCGGGTACGTCCAAAATGATTTCCAAGCCTATGGTACATTCAACGCAAACCGTGCACCTATCTTGCATCCAGATTAGCACTCACTCCAAACGGACCAAATCGAGCTTCCACTTAAGTCTCGTCACCTAGGAGTACCATCGGGTGCGTCCAAGACGATTTCTAAGCCTATAGTATGTTTGGCACAAACCGTTCACCTATCTAACACTGTCTCCGAATAGACCGAAATGGGATTCCACATGACCCACATCACCTAGGAGTTCAATTGGGTGTGTCCAAAACGATTTTTGAACCTGTGGTATGTTTGGCGCAAACCGTGCACCTATCTTGCGTCAACATTAGCAGTATCTCCTAATGGACTGAAACGAGATTCCACTTAAGCCTCGTCACCTATGAGTACCATCGGGTGCGTCCAAAACGATTTCTGAGCCTTTGGTGCGTTTGGAGCAAACCGTGCACCTATTTTGCACCGATACTAACACAATCTCCAAATGGACCAAAATGAGATTCCACATGACCCACGTCACCTAGGAGTTCTATCGGGTGTGTCCTAAACGACTTCAAGCATATGGTATGTTCTACGTAAACCATGCACCTATCTTGCGTCAGGATTAGCACTATCTCCAAATGGACCAAATCAAGCTTCCACTTGAGCATCGTCACCTAGGAGTACCATCGGGTGTATTTAAAATGATTTCTGAGCCTATGGTACGATAGATGTGAAACCGAGCACCTGTCTTGCATTTGACACTAACACTGTCTCCAAATGAACTGAAACGAGATTCCACATGACCAACATCACCTAGGAGATCCATCGGGTACGTCCAAAATGATTTCCAAGCCTATGGTACATTCAACGCAAACCGTGCACCTATCTTGCATCCAGATTAGCACTCTCTCCAAACAGACCGAATCGAGCTTCCACTTAAGTCTCGTCACCTAGGAGTACCATCGGGTGCGTCCAAGACGATTTCTAAGCCTATAGTATGTTTGGCACAAACCGTTCACCTATCTAACACTGTCTCCAAATAGACCAAAATGGGATTCCACATGACCCACGTCACCTAGGAGTTCTATTGGGTGTGTCCAAAACGATTTTTGAACCTGTGGTATGTTTGGCGCAAACCGCGCACCTATCTTGCGTCAACATTAGCAGTATCTCCTAATGGACTGAAACGAGATTCCACTTAAGCCTCGTCACCTATGAGTACCATTGGGTGCATCCAAAACGATTTCTAAGCCTATGGTATGTTTGGAGCAAACCGTGCACCTATTTTGCACCGATACTAACACAATCTCCAAATGGACCAAAATCAGATTCCACATGACCCACGTCACCTAGGAGTTCTATCGGGTGTGTCCTAAACGACTTCAAGCATATGGTATGTTCTACGTAAACCATGCACCTATCTTGCGTCAGGATTAGCACTATCTCCAAATGGACCAAATCAAGCTTCCACTTTAGCCTCATCACCTAGGAGTACCATTGGGTGCGTCAAAATGAGTTCTGAGCCAATGGTATGTTTGACGTGAAACCGAGCACCTATCTTGCATCGACACTAACACTGTCTCCGAACGGACTGAAACAAGATTCCACATGACCGACGTCACCTAGGAGATCCATCGGTTGCGTCCGAACCAATTTCCAAGCCTTTGGTACTTTCAACGCAAACAGTGCATTTATCTTGTGTCAAGATTAGCACTCTCTCCAAACGGACCGAATCGAGCTTCCACTTGAGCCTCATCAACTAGGAGTACCATCAGGTGCGTCCAAGATGATTTCTGAGCCTATGGTATGTTTGGCGCAAACCGTGCACCTATCTAACATTATCTCCAAACGGACCGAAATAAGATTCCACATGACCCATGTCACCTAGGTGTGTCCAAACTGACTTCCAAGCATCTAGTAGGTTTGGCGTAAACCATACACCTATCTTGCGTCAGGATTAGCACTATCTCCAAATGGACCAAATCGAGCTTCCACCTGAGCCTCGTCAACTAAGAGTACCATCGGGTGTGTTTAAATCAATTGCTGAGCCTATGGTACGTTTGACACGAAACCGAGCACCTATATTGCATTCAACACTAACACTGTCTCCAAATGGACAGAAACAAGATTTCACATGACAAACGTCACGTTGGAGATCCATCGGGTGCATCCAAAACGATTTCCAAGCCAATGGTACATTCAACGCAAATGGTGCAACTATCTTGCGTCAAGATTAGCACTATCTCCAAATGGACCGAATCGAGCTTCCACTTGAGCCTCATCACCTAGGAGTACCATCGGGTGCGTCCAAGACGATTTTCTAAGCCTATGGTATGTTTGGCGCAAACCGTGCACCTATCTAACCCTATCGCCAAACGGACCGAAATGAGATTCCACATGACCCATGTCTTGGGTGTGTCCAAAATGACTTACAAGCATATGGTAGGTTCGGCATAAACCATGCACCTATCTTGCATCAGTACTAGCACTATCTCCAAATGGACCAAATCGAGCTTCCACTTGAGCATTGTCACCTAGGAGTACCATCGGGTGCGTTTAAAATGATTTCTGAGCCTATGGTACGATAGACGCGAAACCGAGCACCTGTCTTGCATTTGACACTAACACTGTCTCCAAACAGACTGAAACAAGATTCCACATGACCAACGTCACCTAGGAGATCCATCGGGTACGTCCAAAATGATTTCCAAGCCTATGGTACATTCAACGCAAACCGTGCACCTATCTTGCATCCAGATTAGCACTCTCTCCAAACGGACCGAATCAAGCTTTCACTTAAGCCTCGTCACCTAGGAGTACCATCAGGTGCGTCCAAGATGATTTCTAAGCCTATAGTATGTTTGGCACAAACCGTTCACCTATCTAACACTGTCTCCAAACAGACCAAAATCGGATTCCACATGACCCACGTCACCTAGGAGTTCTCTTGGGTGTGTCCAAAACGATTTTTGAACCTATGGTATGTTTTGTGCAAACCGTGCACCTATCTTGCGTCAACATTAGCAGTATCTCCTAATGGACTGAAACGAGATTCCACTTAAGCCTCGTCACCTATGAGTACCATCGGGTGCGTCCAAAATGATTTCTGAGCCTATGGTACGTTTGGAGCAAACCGTGCACCTATTTTGCACCGATACTAACACAATCTCCAAATGGACCAAAATTAGATTCCACATGACCCACGTCACCTAGGAGTTATATCGGGTGTGTCCTAAACGACTTCAAGCATATGGTACGTTCTACGTAAACCATGCACCTATCTTGCGTCAGGATTAGCACTATCTCCAAATGGACCAAATCAAGCTTCCACTTTAGCCTCGTCACCTAGGAGTACCATCGGGTGCGTCAAAATGAGTTCTGAGCCTATGGTATGTTTGACGTGAAACCGAGCACCTATCTTGCATCAACACTAACACTATCTCCGAATGGACTGAAACGAGATTCCACATGACCGACGTCACCTAGGAGATCCATCACGTGCGTCCAAACCAATTTCCATGCCTTTGGTACTTTCAACGCAAACCATGCATTTATCTTGCGTCAAGATTAGCACTCTATCCAAACGGACCGAATCGAGCTTCCTCTTGAGCCTCATCAACTAGGAGTACCATCAGGTGCGTCCAAGATGATTTCTGAGCCTATGGTATGTTTGGCGCAAACCGTGCACCTATCTAACATTATCTCCAAATGGGCCGAAATAAGATTGCACATGACCCACGTCACCTAGGTGTGTCCAAACTAACTTCCAAGAATCTGGTAGGTTTGGCATAAACCATGCACCTATCATGTGTCAAGATTAGCACTATCTCCAAATGGACCAAATCGAGCTTCCACCTGAGCCTCGTCAACTAAGAGTACCATCGGGTGCGTTTAAATCCATTGCTGAGCCTATGGTACGTTTGACGCAAAACCGAGCACCTATATTGCATTCAACACTAACACTGTCTCCAAATGGACAGAAATGAAATTTCACATGACCAACGTCACGTTGGAGATCCATCGGGTGCATCCAAAACGATTTCCAAGCCAATGGCACATTCAACGCAAATGGTGCAACTATCTTGCGTCAAGATTAGCACTATCTCCAAATGGACTGAATCGAGCTTCCACTTGAGCCTCGTCACCTAGGAGTACCATCGGGTGCGTCCAAGACGATTTTCTGAGCCTATGGTATGTTTGGCGCAAACCGTGCACATGTCTAACGCTGTTTCCAAATAGACCGAAATGAGATTCAACATGACCCACGTCACCTAGGAGTTCTATCGGGTGTGTCCAAAATGACTTCCAAGCATATGGTACGTTCGGCGTAAACCATGCACCTATATTGCGTCAGGATTAGCACTATCTCCAAATGGACCAAATCAAGCTCCCAGTTTAGCCTCATCACCTAGGAGTACCATCGGGTGCGTCTAAAACGATTTCTGAGCCTATGGTATTTTTGACGCAAACCGTGCACCTATCTTGCGTCAAGATTAACCCTCTCTCCAAATGGACTGAATCGAGCTTCCACTTGAGCCTCGTCACCTAGGAGTACCATCGGGTGCGTCCAATACGATTTTCTGAGCCTATGGTATGTTTGTTGCAAACCGTGCACCTATCTAACCTAGTCTCCAAACGGACCGAAATGAGATTCCACATGACCCACGTCACCTAGGAGTTCTATCGGTGTCGATGTTTGACCACTGATAGCCTGCCACAAGGGTAATCGGGGCAGTATGTTTGGGCTTCAGCGTATGCAGAACTCGACGGTTAATGCAAGAGACAGTTGATTTATCCTAGTTTGGGCCCTCGATCGTTGATCGAGTAATAGCCCTATGTCCAGTCGGCGTTAGCCTTTGTGTTGGATTGATTGTAAAGTGTTGTGTTGCGTTATCTAAGTCCCATCTCTTGGAACCCTGCCCTCCTTTATATAGTCAGGAGGTCAGAATCCTAGTCGGTTTACAATGAGAGTTCCTAGTAGGATTACAGAATAATACTACTACTAAGATTATATGGGAAGAATCCTAGTTAGACTAGATCTTCTCCCTTCCTTGCGGGGTATCCCATGGGTCCCACACCGACAAGCCCCCGAGCACTTCATGGTTGAGCTCTGGAAGTCTCGTCTTGTTCCTTCAGGTCTTGTTGAGTAGGAACAAGCGTCGTCCGAGTGCTTTCTTGAGCGAAACTGTGTAGCGCTTCGTGAGATCTTCGCGTGGTGTGTACCTTTTGAAGAAAAAAGTACTCCCATTTGGGTGTAGCCCCCGAGCCTCTTGCTGTTTGGCACAAGGAGTTGGAGGGTCTTCTCTTGAAATCGCTCTGATTCTTCGTCGAAGGGCTCCTGAGCATATACCTGGGTTCTTTGTTAAAAAGATCTTGGATATAGCCATGTCCAGGTTCTTTTTGTTGTGTGGTCTTGAAGTGGTTTGTCTTGAAGAAGTCTTCTGAGTGATGTGCGCTTTTTTGAAGGAAAAAGTGCACTCACTGAGTGTAGCCCCCAAGCCTCTTGCTATTTGGAACAAAAAGTTGGAGGGTCTTGAATCTTATGTTGTTTGAAAAACTGCTATCTTGAGGAAGTCTTCTGAGTGATGTGCACTTTTTTGAAGGAAAAAGTGCAGTCACTGAGCATAGCCCCCGAGCCTCTTGCTGGGTTCTTTTTATCCAAAAAGAACTTGGATACAGGTTCTTAACATGTTCTCTGGTAGTCTGCTGTTGTCAGATGTAGTTGTATGGTGGTGGTTGATAGTAAATGTTGTTTGTTCACAAGTTGTACAGTGTTGGTATATTCTTCCGAATATGCTCGTTCTCAAGTACTGCTCCTTCATGCCTGAGTCCTCTTTCATTGAATTCTGTCTTTTCACTGTATCCTTTGTTAGGTTTGTTCCATTGGTGCTCCCGGTCTATGTGCACTGCTTCTTTTGTCCTATAAATATCCTCCTTGTGTGCTGTTTTGATTCATCGAGCATTCTGTTGCTTTGTGTGAAATCTCCATAGTCATAAATATGGTAGTTTGTGAAGTAGAGCAGCCTCTGGGCGTATTTTGCAGTTCTTGTGTATCTTGCCATAGCTGGAGGGAGTCTTGTGATAGGGATTAGAGGTAGGCTAATCCTGCAGCAGCATTGTACTTGGAAGTACGTGGCGGTAGTCGGAGGGAGTCTTATGATGTGGGATACGTTCCTTCATCTGGCAGTTCTAGGTTGATTCTCATCGTCTGCCCTGAGACTGTCCGGTGCAGATCAACACCATATCCAGCGTCACATCGGACTTGGGTAGACAGATGCCTACCGGCCTTCTCTGCTCCATGTTGTCCCACCGTGCTGCTGATTTTCGCCTTGGATGCACTACGTCCGTCCTTTGAAGAAAACAGTGTAGCCGAGGGTGGTTTTTTCTACCGAGTAGCAATTTGGAACACGTAGTCGTTCCAGAGCCTAGCCATGTCCGAGTTCCTCTTTGCTACCTTGCTTGTCATAGTACCGAGTTTGTTGGGTCTTGTAAGATGTGTAATCTTCTATTTTTTGAAACCATTTATAATGGAAAGAATCTTGTCTTCTGAGTTGTCATTCTTTATTCTCCTGATGTCCCGGTTGTTTAAGAGATTCCCGAGTTCTTTTTGTAAGGACCGGGTTGTTGCGTTCCTTGTGAGCTAGCCCTTCTTTGCTTCATGGCTGATGAGTTCTTTTTGTAGTAATATGATGACTCCGCTATAGTGCTTGATGGATAAGTCTGAAATCTGCCCATTGAACTATACCATTGTGTGGATTTGTGCCATCCATCATTTTAGCTGTGTCAGTAAATGGACCATTGCGTCCTCATGCCATGTTAAAACAGGCCTGGTGGGCCGCGTTTTTACTGGTGTAAAATCTATTTAAGGGCCTTTCCTCTTCTTCTTCCTTACTACCCTAATTTTCCTTTGAAACCCTAGTCTTCAAACTTCCACCGCCGCCATTGTTGCCGTCATCTGAGCGCTGCTGTCTAAGCCTTCTCGATTCTTAGTGCCCCATTGCTTTTGCTAGTATATGGGTAGGAAGAAGTCGGCGAGTAAGTCCTAGGCAACCTTTGTCGACGAGGAAGCATCACTCTCCGTTATTGAAAATCAAGAATTCATGGCCATGAGGGCTGCTCAGAAGATCTGGCCGACTCCAACAACGACTGAAGATCAGCTTCGCGAGCTCATTAGCGATGGTCTGATTCAGAGCAAGGATATTGCTGATTGGAGAGCTCCAGGCGAGCATCGGGTCCCTGCTCCAGGTCCTGGTGAGATTATTCTTTTCGTCTCCTTTATCTGTGCCGGTCTCTACCTTCCTGCTTCTGCCTTTCTTCACCGATTTCTCAACTATTTTGGGATTAGCTTGAACCATCTTGCTCCCAACGTTGTCCTTCGTCTTTCTATTTTTGTTCATCTTAGTGAAACTTTCCTTGGAATTCCTCCTTCTCTTTCTCTCTTTCGTTACTTCTTTCGCCTGAAGCCACAACCCTGCTGCGATGACACCAATGTTCTTGGTGGCTGCAGGATTCAGTTTCGCCAGGGTCTTAAGAGCAAATTTTTTGACTATGACCTGGTTGATTCTGTGAGGGATTGGCGTGCTGACTGGTTTTATGCCGCCAACTTGATTCCTCCTCTTTCCGTTTATTCTGGATCTGGTCCCTTGGTTAATGACTGATGGGAAAAGAACCCTGTGATGATGGCTGAGGTCTAGGTGATCAAGCCGTTTCTTGAGAGGATTTGTACTCTGAAACAGCAAGGCTTGACAGGCTTCGGGATTATTTCTAGTTTTCTTTGCCACCGAGTTCAACCTCTGAAGGAGCAAGAAAACTACGGTTTCGAGTACTCTGGGGCGGAAGACCCTTCTCGTATGGTCCCTTCCCTTGAGTTGACTGATGAGGAGGTGCTCGAGCGTCTTTAGAAGATGCTAAAAGGAGTAAGCATCGTCCCGCTTGCTGTCCTTGAGTACAGTGCTAACAACCCGCCCCCTGCTGTGAGTTGTTCTTCTCTTATGCGGGTACTTTTGAATGTCTTTTGTCGTATCCACTTTTTGCTTAATCTTCTTTGTCTGGTTTTACTCTTTTATAGGAATTGGGGCGTAATTTTGCTGATCCAATTCCCCTAGATGATTTCCCTACAAATGTGGAGGCTAGGGTTAGTCTTGCTGGGGCATCCTTGACTAGTAAGTTTTAGACCACCACAATATTTCCTGGCATTTCTTCCGCAAACCTTGATGTATATGTAGAGTATGTTTCCCATCTGGTTCCTCGAGCTCCTCGTACTTTTGGGAAGAGGGGGCGAGCGAATAGTTCTTCTTCTGCTCCATCTACTGCCAAGAAGTCTCATCAGTTGAGTACTCGTCCAGGTACTCCAGTTGTAGCTAGCATGCTCTTAGGTGAGCATATTAATATGCTCTGTCCTTTTGTTGTTTGTTTTTATCTTTGACTGAGTACTTTTGTCCTTTTTCAGCTGGTGCTATGGTGGCCTTGGTCGAGAATGAGGAAGAAGAGGATGATGATGCCGCCCTCATTACTCATCAGTGAGTTCTTTTCTTGTTTTCCTGTTGTTGAACCCCTCTTTTTGTTTTGACTTTGGTTTTGTTCCCTTGTAGTAAGCGGTCATCGGGTTCGAGTTCTTCTGGGGCTCCAGTATCGGCCATGCTACTCCTGTCGCAGGGTGGTGGTGATGTTTTTGCTGCTGTGGTTCCCTGTGCGAGGTCTTCTTTTGGTTTTATGAAGAAGAAGATAGCTGAGTGAGTGAATTCTGGTTTTATTTCTTTGCTTCTGTTCTCCTTTTTTTCTTATTCTTATTGGTGAGTTTCATTGTCAACTTTCAGTCCTTCGTCTTCCTTGAACCCTCAGTCGACTTCTTGTTAGACCCTGGTGCGCCCTTGTGTACTGAGTCTCAGGACTCAGAACGCACAGTCGTTGAGGTGGCTGTGAGGGGGGTAGAGTACGCAGTCATTGATTTACTGACTCTTGAGGTGACCGTGGCCATGGCGGCGAATTCATCTGAGGGGTTGGCTGTGGCTTCCCAGGAGATTACCCTGGTTGCACCTTCTTTGCATCGGCCGGCTTCTCCCTCTCCTGTTCTTGCTTCTGGTGGTCCGCCTTTGGCTGATGACGTGGTGCAGCAATTTGATGCCACTCATCGATTGTCGGAGCTGACCGCTGCCTGGGGAAACTTGGCGACCTTTGCGACTTCTTTCGGGGAAAAGCTACAGGTAAGTTTTTCTAAAGTTCTTTCTTTGGATGTTTGTCTTTCTTCTGTCCTTATGTCTTGTTTTCTCTCTCTCTTTTTGCTCAGTCTTTCTCTCATGATCATACTGGCTTCTTTTTCTCGTCTGAAACCGAGAAAAAGTTGTCTTCTGAGGTGAGTACCGTAAGGGTGGAGCTTGACCTCTATCGGGCCAAGTTGGAGACCGAGCGTCAGACACATCAGAAGGAGGAGAAGGCTCTCCATGCCCGGGTGGTTGAGGCAGAAAAGCAGAGGGATGCAGCTGCCCAGGAGGCCTTGGAAAATGTGGAGGCCATGAAGAAAGAGTGCCATGGTATTGTTGACTTCCTTTCCGTCTTCAGTTACCAACTTGTATGTGCCTGGTCCGGTGACTTTTTTGACGATCAAAGGACCTTCCCATGGACTGAGTAGTTTATGGCGTCCGTTAGTTTTTGTATTCTTCTTAGTACTAGGTCTCTGACTTGTAGTGATCGAGACTGGGTATTCTTGTTGTAGTGGCGTCTTAATCCATGGAGGTATCTTGCTGATTGGAGGGTAGCGTTTACTCTGACTTCTTCTGTATTGTCGAGCTCTAATCTTTAGGTGTGTTCTACTTCTCCTTCGTCATATTGTTCTATCCTTGGTGATGTCTAGATCAAGTCGGCAGGTAGTATGACTTCTGATTTGTAAACTAGGAAGAAAGGTGAGTATCTAGTGGCTCTGCTTATTTGAGTCCGTAGCCCCCATACGACCTTGGGTAATTCTTCAATCCATTTTGATCCATAGTCCACTAGTTCTTCATACAATCTTGGTTTTAATCCGGCTAGTATGAGTCCATTAGCCCTTTCTACCTATCCATTGGCCTCTGGATGTGTGACTGATGCGTAATCTATTCTGAAGCCACAGTCCTGTGCCCAACTTTGGAATTCTGTGGCTGTGAAGGGAGAACCCAAATCTGTGATGATTTGATTGGGCATGCCGAAGCGGTGCATAATGTCTTGGATGAACTCGACTGCTTTGGCTACGTTGTATTTTGCGAGTGGTTTGTATTCAATCCACTTGGTGAACTTGTCAATTGCTACGAAGATGTACTCGAAACCGCCTTTTGCTTTCTTGAGAGGTCCTACTTGATCCAGCCCCCAGCAGGAGAAAGGCCAAGCGGGTGGGATGCAGATGAGATTGTGAGCTGGCACATGAGCTTGTCTTGCAAACATTTGACAACCTTTGCATCTTCTGACAAGTTCTTCTACGTCTTTCAAAGCGGATGGCTAGTAGAATCCGGTGCGGAATGCTTTGCCGACTAGTGTTCTTGAAGCGGTGTGATTTCCACAGCAATCTAAGTGTATTTTGTCTAGGATCTCTTTGCCCTCTTCAAATGAGACACATTTTAGGAGTACTCCTGATGATGTGGCTCTTCTGTAGAGTTTGTTTCCCACTAGGACGTAGTTCTTGCTTCTGCAAACAACTCGGGTTGCTTCCTCTTTTCCGTTGGCAACTTATTCTCTTTGATGTAATCGATAAAAACCTGGGTCCATGAAGTGGTGATTACTAAAATCTGGGTACCTTTAGCTGAGATTTCAGGGGTTATCTCACTAGGTTGTTTGATAGAGGGAGCTGATAACTCCTCTATGAATACACCGGGTGGGACCTTCACCCTGTCTGATCCAAGCTTGGCGAGGACGTCTGCCGCAATATTAGAATCACGCAGGACGTGTAGAATTTCTAATCCTTGAAAATGTTTTTCGAGCTTTCGTATTTCAGCACAGTAAGCGCCCATGTTTTCTTTGGTGCAGTCCCAATCTTTGTTGACTTGATTGATGACTACTGCTGAATCGCAGTAAACGAGTAAACGCTTGATTCCGAGGGTAATTGCCACTCGTAGCCCGTGGATGAGGGCTTTGTATTCTGCTTCATTGTTTGTAGCTTGCCATAATATCTAAAGGACGTACTTGAGTTGTTTTCTGTCTGGAGAAATGAGGAGAACGCCTGCACTGGCTCCGCCTAGCTTGAGTGATCCATCAAAGTACATCTTCCAATGATCAAGGATGGTATTTGACATAGGTTGTTGAATTTCTATCCACTCGGCAACAAAATCAGCCAGTGCTTGAGATTTAATTGCCTTCCATGGGGTGAAATGGATATCGAGAGCACCAAGTTCAACTGCCCACTTAGATATGCGCCCTGTTGCATCTCTGTTGTGTAGGATGTCTCCGAGTGAGAAATCTATCACCACGGTAATCTTGTGGCTTTCAAAATAGTGGCGAAGCTTGCGTGAAGTGATCAGGAGGGTGTAGAGTAGTTTTTGCACATGCGGGTACCGGATTTTTGATTCTGACAGTACTTCGCTGATGTAGTATACGGGGCGTTGTACTTTATATACACGCCCTTCTTTTTCTCTTTCTACGACAGTCGTTGTGCTGATCACAGTAGAAGTTGTCGCGATGTACAGCATCATGTCTTCGTATTTCTTTGGAGGTGTGAGAACGAGCGAGGAAGTTAGGTATGCCTTGAGCTTCTTGAAAGCTTCATTGGCTTCTTCTGTCCACTCGAATTTGTCTATCTTCTTTAGCAGTTTAAAGAAAGGTAACCCTTTTTCGCTGAGTCTTGATATGAAATGATTTAGGGCCGCCATGCAGCCTGTTAGCTTCTGCACATCTTTGACACTTCGAGGAGGGCCCATCTCTGTTATGGCTCGAATTTGCTTGGCGCTTGCTTCGATTCCGCGATGACTAACCAAGAATCTGAGTAGTTGTCCTGAAGGAACTCTGAATACACACTTGTTTGGGTTCAATTTCCACCTCCATCTTTTTAGGTTTTCAAAGGTTTGCTTTAAGTCTTCAATTAGTGTATCCGGGTTCTTTGTCTTTACTACTATGTCATCCATGTATGCCTCTACGTTTTTGCTAATCTGATCACCAAGGCACGTTTGGATAGCTCTGTGGTAAGTGGCACCAGCATTCTTGAGTCCAAATGACATGGTTTTGTAGCAGTAGGCACCGAATGGAGTGATAAAAGATGTCTTGCTCTGGTCTTGTTCCTTTAATGCGATCTGGTGATATCCTGAATAGCAATCAAGGAAGGATAATAGGGCAGATCCTACCGTTGAATCAACTATCTGATCAATGCATGGTAGCCTGAACGGATCTTTTTCGGGTAGTGTTTGTTGAGATCTGTGTAGTCAACACACATGCACCACTCGTCCGTATTCTTTTTCTATACTAGAACTGGGTTTGCTAGCCGGATGAAGGATTTCTCTGATGAATCCGGCTGCCATTAGTTTTGTGATTTCTTTTTTAATTGTTGCCTTCTTGTCGGGTGAGAATCGTCGTAGTCATTGCTTCACAGGCTTGGAGCCTTCATTGATATCAATTCCGTGCTCAGCCAACTCTCTTGGGACCTCTGGCATGTCGGCCAGCTTCCAAGCGAAGATATCTTTGTTGTCTCGAAGAAAGTTGGTGAGCGTGAGTTCCTATTTTGCTGAGAGGTGGGCACTGATGGTTGCCGTTTTGGAGGGATCACCGGTGCCTAGGTCAATTTGCTTGACGTCGGCTTCTTTTGATGGTGCTAGGATGCTGGTTTTTTTAGCCGGTATCACTAGCTCTTCTGGGCTCATTTCTGCTGCAACAGTGGCTATTTCCTTTCTTCCGTCGGTGGCCTGTGCTTTTGCTGCAATTTGGATTGCCTGAACATCATAGTCAAAAGCGCGCTTCAAATCACTCCGAAGAGAAAGGACACTATTAGGCCCTGGCATCTTAAGCAACAGGTACGGATAATGTGGTATCGCCATGAATTTTGCTAGTGCTGGGCGCCCGAGGATTGCATGATATGATGAATCGAAGTCCGCAACTTCAAACTTGATGAACTCTGTACGGTAGTTCGAGGGAGTCCCAAAAGTAACCGGTAGAGTGATTTGTCCAAGTGGCATTGCTGCCTTGCCGGGTACTATGCCATAAAAGGCGTGCTTGTTGGTGTAATCATCCCGGCGAGTTGTAGTCTCATCTTCCTTAGAGTTTCTGAAAAAAATGATGTTGAGTCTGGCTCCCCCGTTGATTAGTACTTTCGTGACAGTCATACCGGCAATAGTTGGATCTAGAACCAGTGGGTAATGGCCTACGTTTCCTACGCTAGTCCATTGGTCTTCTCTTGAAAATTGGATTGGATACTGTGACCAATTGAGATATCTTGGTGTAGCCGGTTCTGCTGCCATGATGGTTCGTAACGCTAGCTTTTCTTGATGTTTGCTTCTAGAATCTGGAACACCGACAAAGATTACTGCTACTATCCCCTTGGATTTTTGGAATCCCTTGTCTTCATGGTTTTCTTCTTCTTTTTTCTGATTGCCTTCTTTGGTATTCTCCTTATTATCTTTTCTTATGTATCGATCTTTGAAGGTGTAGCAATCTCTGATGGTGTGATTTCCTTTGGGGTGCAAGATGCAACGCATGTTTTCAATGTCGTCATACCTCCTGGGCTTGGAAAACTTCCTTGATTTGTTAGTCACTGCTACGGTGTTGTCTGGTCCATGTTTTCTTTCCTGATGTCTATTGTTTCGATGATTTTGCTTGTCTGGGATGTCTTGGTTGTTTCTATCCAGGAATCTTTCTCGTGTCTTTTCTTCTGTGGTAATCATCTTTTCCACTGTTCATCTGAATTTTCATTGTTTCTTGGGTTTTCTTTGCAGAAGTCTTGAAATTGCCACCTAGCCATGATTCCGTGAGAGAAAGCTTCGATTACTTCCCGTTGGGTGATGTCATGTACTTGAGCTCGTAGTTCGCCAAATCGTCGATAGTAATTTCTGAGACTTTCGCCTCCTTTCTGCTTGAGTCCTTTTAACTCTGTGTGGGTGATTGGGTGTATAATGATACCCGCAAAATTTTCACAGAAAGCTCTTTGCATGTCCTCCCAATTTCTGATTGATCCTGTATTCAATTTGTCAAACCATTGAAGGGGCATGGTTTCTAGGGCCATGGGAAAGAACAAGGTCTTGATGTCATCGTCTCCTCCGGCTAATTCAATCGATTGCGAGTAAATCCTAAGCCACTACTTTGGTTTGGTCTTGCCATCATACTTGGAGTGGTTGGACGGCTTGAACTTGCGAGGTAGTCGTATTGAAGTAAGTCTGTTTGCAAAATAGGGAAATCTATCGTGCGTTCTGACTTCTGTGTATTCTGATTTAGCACCCCCTTCTTGCCAATTGTTGTCTTGGTGAGAGTATTTTTGCGTGGCTGTCCGAGTAGGTGCTTTGCTTTTAGCCTTTCTTGGTTGTTCGACTCGGTCGTTTTGACTATGGTTTCTTCTGCTTTCTCTGTTGTGACTTCCACTTGGTCCAAGTCTCTCAAAAGCGGACTTCCTTTGATTTTGATCTTCCTGCTCATTAGATGTTGACCTATCAGGTAGTCTTGAGCGGGCCCTTCTATCGTGCGTCCTTAGGACTGTTGATCGGAGGAAGTCCCGGAGCTGTTCTTGTTTTTCACTGGGATGTGAAGTCGCCCTGAGTTCTTCTAGTGCTTCTCGGATCTTATCATAGGGTGTATTCGCCGCTCATCCTTCTTCGACCTCTCGCTCTGATTTTCTTCTATTGTACTTGGCTAGGTTTGACTCATATCTGATCCAAGCTTCCTTGCGCTGCTTAGCACGGTGTTGATGTCCTTGTTTCAATTTGTTCTTTCTCTCTCTGGCTTGCCTCTGATTCTCGGTCTCACCATCGTGCCCCTGGGTGAATGGTGATATGTTGGACTCAGATTCATCTGATGATCTGACGTCGGGTGCTTCTGGGGGGACCAATGGTGATCGAGGATGGCGAACCATGAATACTTCTTGTGCATGAATCACTCTGCTATCGGCATCGGTTTCCACACTGTCAGAGTAGTTGATAACTTTAGTAGAGGCTTCTAGGTCACAGATCGAGTCTCCTTCTTGGTAGGGTAGAATTGTTGTTGTCGCATTGTTGACTAGTTGGGTGCCGCTATCCTCACGAACGGAACCTGGCCAGTGGACGATGCAGTCTTGAGATGTTATAGTTAAGATGAGACCTTCCTAGGCTCCTTTCAGTGGCATTCTAAGCACCGGATTGGTGGATCCTTTGGGCTGTGTCTGATAACATGTTGCCATGTTGTGGAGTCTGAACGGAAGAGGACCCGACTTCTTTAAACTACTCTGAGTGTACTCCGAGTTGTATTCTTGATAGGTTGATGTCGTGTTCCAGAGCCTTGTCGGAAAAGAACTCGGTTTTCCAAAAGAACTTGGATAAGACTCCGTCTCAGAAGTGGAACTTGAGTTTGAATTGGATGCATGAAGCCGTGAAATCTGAGTTGGATCGGACATCGCGAGCTGCGCGAATCTTCCAGCAAGTTGATCTGTCGTAGTCACCGAAATAGAATGGTCTTCATGGTGATCCGAATTTTCAAGGAGACGGCTTCGGAGCTTGCCATTGTCATCCACCTCGCAGATCCATGAGCCAAAGATGAAGGTTGATCCTGCCGAGAAGATCATGTTGTCGAGGTCCATCGAGCTCTCGGATGCAAAGTCACCGAAAGCCCCACATCACTCAGAAGACTTCCTCAAGACAACAGTTTTTCAAACAACATAAGATTCAAGACCCTCCAACTTTTTGTTCCAAATAGCAAGAGGCTGGGGGGCTACACTCAGTGAGTGCACTTTTTCCTTCAAAAAAGCGCACATCACTCAGAAGACTTCTTCAAGACAAACCACTTCAAGACCACACAACAAAAAGAACCTGGACATGGCTATATCCGAGATCTTTTTAACAAAGAACCCGGGTATATGCTCAGGAGCCCTTTGACGAAGAATCAGAGCGAATTCAAGAGAAGACCCTCCAGCTCCTTGTGCCAAACAGCAAGAGGCTCGGGGGCTACACCCAAATGGGAGTACTTTTTTCTTCAAAAGGTACACACCACGTGAAGATCTCACAAAGCGCTACATGGTTTCGCTCAAGAAAGCACTCGGACGACGCTTGTTCCTACTCGACAAGACCTGAAGGAACAAGACGAGACTTCTAGAGCTCAACCATGAAGTGCTTGGGGGCTTGTCAGTGTGGGACCCATGGGATACCCCGTAAGGAAGGGAGAAGATCTAGTCTAACTAGGATTCTTCCCATGTAATCTTTGTACTAGTATTATTCTGTAATCCTACTAGGAACTCTCATTGTAAACCGACAAGGATTCTGACCTCCTGACTATATAAAGGAGGGCAGGGTTCCTAGAGACGGGACTTAGATAGCGCAACACAACACTTTACAATCAATCCAACGCAAAGGCTAACACCGACTGGACATAGGGCTATTACTCAATCAACGATCGAGGGCCCGAACCATGATAAATCGACTGTCTCTTGCATTAACCGTCAAGTTCCGTATATGCTGAAGTCCGAACATACTACCCCGGTTACCGCTATGGCAGGCTATCGGTGGTCAAACATCGACACCGATAGAACTCCTAGGTGACATGGGTCATGTGGAATCTCATTTCGGTCTGTTTGGAGACTAGGTTAGATAGGTGCATGGTTTGCAACAAACATACCATAGGCTCAGAAAATCATCTTGGACGCACCCGATGGTACTCCTAGGTGACGAGGCTCAAGTGGAAGCTCAATACGGTCCATTCGGAGAGAGTGTTAATCTTGACGCAAGATAGGTGCATGGTTTGCGTCAAACATACCATAGGCTCAGAAATCGTTTTAGACGCACCCGATGGTACTCCTAGGTGACGAGGCCAAACTGAGAGCTCGATTTGGTCCATTTGGAGATAGTGCTAATCCTGACGCAATATAGATGCATGGTTTACGCCGAACGTACCATATGCTTGGAAGTCGTTTTGGACACACCCGATAGAACTCCTAGGTGACGTGGGTCATGTTGAATCTCATTTCGGTCTATTTGGAAACAGTGTTAGATAGGAGCACGGTTTGCGCCAAACATACCATAGGCTCAGAAAATCATCTTGGACGCACCCGATGGTACTCCTAGGTGACGAGGCTTAAGTAGAAGCTCGATTCGGTCCATTTGGAGATAGTGCTAATCTTGACACAAGATAGTTGCACCATTTGCGTTGAATGTGCTATTGGCTTGGAAATCGTTTTGGATGCACCCGATGGATCTCCAACGTGATGTTGGTCATGTGAAATCTCGTTTCTGTCCATTTGGAGACAGTGTTAGTGTTGAATGCAATATAGGTGCTCGGTTTTGCGTCAAACGTACCATAGGCTCAACAATGGATTTAAACGCACCCGATGGTACTCTTAGTTGACGAGGCTCAGGTGGAAGCTCGATTTGGTCCATTTGGAGATAGTGCTAATCCTAACGCAAGATAGGTGCATGGTTTACGCCGAACCTACCAGATGCTTGGAAGTCAGTTTGGACACACCTAGGTGACGTGGGTCATGTGGAATCTTATTTCGGTCCGTTTGGAGATAATGTTAGATAGGAGCCCTTCGACGAATAATCAGAGCGATTTCAAGAGAAGACCCTCCAGCTCCTTGTGCCAAACAACAAGAGGCTTGGGGCTACACCCAAATGGGAGTACTTTTTTCTTCAAAAGGTACACACCACGCGAAGATCTCACGAAGCGCTACCTGGTTTCGCTCAAGAAAGCACTCAGACGACGCTTGTTCCTGCTCGACAAGACCTGAAGGAACAAGACGAGACTTCTAGAGCTCAACCATGAAGTGCTCGGGGCCTTGTTGGTGTGGGACCCATGGGATACCCCGTAAGGAAGGGAGAAGATCTAGTCTAACTAGGATTCTTCCCATGTAATCTTAGTAGTAGTATTATTCTGTAATCCTACTAGGAACTCTCATTGTAAACTGACTAGGACTCTGACCTCCTGACTATATAAAGGAGGGCAGGGTTCCTAGAGACGGGACTTAGATAATGCAACACAACACTTTACAATCAATCCAACACAAAGGCTTACACCGACTGGACGTAGGGCTATTACTCGATCAACGATCGAGGGCCCAAACCAGGATAAATCAACTGTCTCTTGCGTTAACCATCGAGTTCCGCATACGCTGAAGCCTGAACATACTGCCCCGGGTACCCCCGTGGCAGGCTATCGGTGGTCAAACATCGACAGCTCTAACCTCTTGACTATATAAAGGAGGGCAAGGTTCCTAGGGACGGGACTTAGATAACGCAACACAACACTTTACAATCAATCCAACGCAAAGGCTAGCGCCGACTGGACGAAGGGCTATTACTCGATTAGCGATCAAGGGCCCGAACCGTTGTCGATGTTTGACCACCGATAGCCTACCACGGGGGTACCTAGGGCAGTATGTTCGGGCTTCAGCGTATGCGGAACTCGATGGTTAACGCAAGAGACACTCAATTTATCCTAGTTTGGGCCCTCGATCGCTGATCGAGTAATAGCCCTACATCTATTCGGCGTTAGCCTTTGCAATGGATTGATTGTAAAGTGTTGTGTTGTGTTATCTAAGTCCCATCTCTAGGAACCCTGCCCTCCTTTATATAGTCAAGAGGTCAGAATCCTAGTCGGTTTACAATGAGAGTTCCTAGTAGGATTACAGAATAATACTACTACTAAGATTACATGGGAAGAATCCTAGTTAGACTAGATCTTCTCCCTTCCTTGCGGGGTATCCCATGGGTCCCGCACCGACAATCGGGTGTGTCCAAAATGACTTCCATGCATATGGTAGGTTCAGCGTAAACCATGCACCTATCTTGCGTCAGGATTAGCACTATCTCCAAATGGACCAAATCAAGCTTCCACCTGAGCCTCGTCATCTAGGAGTACCATCGGGTGCATTTAAATGCATTGCTGAGCCTATGGTACATTCAACGCAAACGGTGCACCTATCTTACGTCAAGATTAGCACTCTCTCCAAATGGACGGAATCGAGCTTCCACTTGAGCCTTGTCACCTAGGAGTACCATCGGGTGCGTCCAAGACGATTTCTGAGCATATGGTATGTTGGCGCAAACCGTGCACCTATCTGACCCAGTCTCCAAACGGACCGAAATCAGGTTCCACATGACCCACGTCACCTATGATATGAACCCGCTAGGGTTTATGGACGATCTTTCGATGAGAGGCGTGAGATCACTCGATTTGGTGGATGGAGATGACGTTCACGGCCCGACTACAGCCTTCCAAGACCGCGCCTTAGCAACCGATACACCACCTCCAAAGGCCGTCACGATCTTGTGGAGCGCGACAACCAGCCACTAGGGCTCCCGTCCTGCAAGCAATCGAAGAACTAGCAAGAACAAGGAAACAAGCACTGAATTTGCAAGATGAAATTGAAAGCCTCAAACTGAATCTTATTATGAGTGGGGTTCCGAAGACAAGGAGATGGGCGGCTGGATCAGCACGCGCGCCTACAAGCAAGTAGCAAAGGCTAAACTTGATCTAAACAAAACCCAAGTGTTCCTGGTGGCGGCTAAGGGGTATATGACGTGTGGAGGATGACCACAAGAGAGTTTGGGTCGTGCTCCAACCCTAGGACGCGTCCCTACTGGACTCTAAACGATACAAGCCCATTGGGCTAACTTAAGGTGGCGCAGCACCCTGGACAGAATAGACCTCTCTATGATTTTTGGACTGTTGACGCCGTTTCTGAGCAGGTATGAGTATGAGGTCAGATCCGTATGAAAGTAGACTTTATTAGCTTTCCAACAAGTCCAGAATCACCCCAATCCGACTCCGTATGTAACCGTGGCGACCGTCGCAAGTTGGAGGTGTGCTGCAGTCCGAATCCAGCCTACGCGAGTCCTTTTCCCTTTCGGTCTTCTCCTTGATTCCTAATCAAAACAAGAGTGCACGTGTCTCCAAGATCTCAATAGGATGGACAAGAGCTCAAGAAGGAACTCACTTGATGATTAAGTGTTCGAGCACGAGCACGGGTAATAGGACCAGCAGGTGTCGGCGTGGACGGCGTGGATGTATGATCGGTGTTGATGTCCTCATCATCCTAGGAGTTCTATCGGGTGTGTCCAAAATGACTTCCAAGCATATGGTAGGTTCGGCGTAAACCATGCACCTATCTTACGTCAGGATTAGCACTATCTCCAAATGGACTGAAACAAGCATCCACTTGAGCCTCGTCACCTAAGAGTACCATCGGGTGCGTCCAAGACAATTTCTGAGCATATGGTATGTTTGGTGCAAACCGTGCACCAATCTAACACTGTCTCCAAATAGACCGAAATGAGATTCCACATGACCCATGTCACCTAGGAGTTCTATCGGGTGAGTCCAAAACAATTTTCGAGCCTGTGGTATGTTCGGCGCAAATCGTGCACCTATCTTGCGTCACAATTAGCACTATCTCGAAATAGACTGAAATGAGCATCCACTTGAGCCTTGTCACCTAGGAGTACCATCAGGTGCGTCCAAAACGATTCCTGAGCCAATGGAACATTTGGCGCAAACCGTGCGCCTATCTTGCACCGACACTAAAACTGTCTCCAAACGGACCGAAGTGAGATTCCACATGACCCACGTCACCTAGGAGTTCTATCGGGTGTGTCCAAAATGACTTCCAAGCATATGGTACGTTCGGCGTAAACCATGCACCTATATTGCGTTAAGATTAGCACTATCTCCAAATGGACCAAATCGAGCTTCTAGTTGAGCATCGTCACCTAGGAGTATGATCGGGTGTGTCTAAAACGATTTCAAAGCCTATGGTACGTTTGACGCGAAACCGAGCACCTATCTTGCATCGACACTAACACTGTCCCCAAACGGACTGAAATGAGATTCCACATGACCAACGTCACCTAGTAGATCCATCGGGTGCATCCAAAACGATTTCCAAGCCTATGGTACATTCAACGCAAACCGTGCACCTATCTTGTGCCAAGATTAGCACTCTCTCCAAACAGACCGAATCGAGCTTCCACTTGAGCCTCGTCACCTAGGAGTACCATCGGGTGCGTCCAAGACGATTTTCTGAGCCTATGGTATGTTTGGCGCAAACCGTGCAACTATCTAACCTAGTCTCCAAATGGACTAAAATGAGATTCCACATGACCCACGTCACCTAGGACTTCTATCGGGTGTGTCCAAAATGACCTCCAAGCATATGGTAGGTTTGGTGTAAACCATGCACCTATATTGCGTCAGGATTAGCACTATCTCAAAATGGACCAAATCAAGCTTCCACTTGAGCCTCGTCACCAAGGAGTACCATCAGGGTGCGTCCAAAACGATTTGAAGGCCTATGGTACATTCAACGCAAACCGTGTTCCGGTAAAAAAAGATACTCTCTCTCTCTCTCTCTCTCTAGAGTAAGCCACTCGTTTAGATATGAATACTTGCTGCCGTTTGATATTTGTAGCACGGGGTGAACTGATTCCTCGTCCGACTGGAACTTCCAATTCTACTCGGACTTGGCCAACAGCGAGGAATACCCGATTCCTTGATCCGACTCAAACTTGAAAACCTACTTGGATTCGGCCAACAGAAAGGAACAGCCGATTCCTTGTCCGATTCAAACTTCAAACCCTACTTGGATTCGGCCAACAGAGAGACTATATGATAGCGCGTGTTGTGATAGGAAAGTAACAAGAACTCGAAACTCTAAAGGACTAAAACTAAGACCAGCAACTTGACACAACCGATGCAACCGACGACTCAACAAGCCCTAACTAGGTAGCACTAGTATTAAGCACAAAGGGTTTTTGGGATTATGGAGAACTAATCTACTAATTTTGTTTTGGCTTTTTCTGGACTATAGGAGATTAAAAACAACAAAGAACTGGAAGTCTCTCACCGATCAACCTTGCTCTGATACCAACTGATATGAACCCGCTAGGGTTTATGGACGATCTTTCGATGAGAGGCGTGAGATCACTCGATTTGGTGGATGGAGATGACGTTCACGGCCCGACTACAGCCTTCCAAGACCGCGCCTTAGCAACTGATACACCACCTCCAAAGGCCGTCACGATCTTGTGGAGCGCGACAACCAGCCACTAGGGCTCCCGTCCTGCAAGCAATCGAAGAACTAGCAAGAACAAGGAAACAAGCACTGAATTTGCAAGATGAAATTGAAAGCCTCAAACTGAATCTTATTATGAGTGGGGTTCCGAAGACAAGGAGACGGGCGGCTGGATCAGCACGCGCGCCTACAAGCAAGTAGCAAAGGTTAAACTTGATCTAAACAAAACCCAAGTGTTCCTGGTGGCGGCTAAGGGGTATATGACGTGTGGAGGACGACCACAAGAGAGTTTGGGTCGTGCTCCAACCCTAGGACGCGTCCCTACTGGACTCTAAACGATACAAGCCCATTGGGCTAACTTAAGGTGGCGCAGCACCCTGGACAGAATAGACCTCTCTATGATTTTTGGACTGTTGACGCCGTTTCTGAGCAGGTATGAGTATGAGGTCAGATCCGTATGAAAGTAGACTTTATTAGCTTTCCAACAAGTCCAGAATCACCCCAATCCGACTCCGTATGTAACCGTGGCGACCGTCACAAGTTGGAGGTGTGCTGCAGTCCGAATCCAGCCTACGCGAGTCCTTTTCCCTTTCGGTCTTCTCCTTGATTCCTAATCAAAACAAGAGTGCACGTGTCTCCAAGATCTAAATAGGATGGACAAGAGCTCAAGAAGGAACTCACTTGATGATTAAGTGTTCGAGCATGAGCACGGGTAATAGGACCAGCAGGTGTCGGCGTGGACGGCGTGGATGTATGATCGGTGTTGATGTCCTCATCATCCTAGGAGTTCTATCGGGTGTGTCCAAAATGACTTCCAAGCATATGGTAGGTTCGGCGTAAACCATGCACCTATCTTACGTCAGGATTAGCACTATCTCCAAATGGACTGAAACAAGCATCCACTTGAGCCTCGTCACCTAAGAGTACCATCGGGTGCGTCCAAGACAATTTCTGAGCATATGGTATGTTTGGTGCAAACCGTGCACCAATCTAACACTGTCTCCAAATAGACCGAAATGAGATTCCACATGACCCATGTCACCTAGGAGTTCTATCGGGTGAGTCCAAAACAATTTTCGAGCCTGTGGTATGTTCGGCGCAAATCGTGCACCTATCTTGCGTCACAATTAGCACTATCTCGAAATAGACTGAAATGAGCATCCACTTGAGCCTTGTCACCTAGGAGTACCATCAGGTGCGTCCAAAACGATTCCTGAGCCAATGGAACATTTGGCGCAAACCGTGCGCCTATCTTGCACCGACACTAAAACTGTCTCCAAACGGACCGAAGTGAGATTCCACATGACCCACGTCACCTAGGAGTTCTATCGGGTGTGTCCAAAATGACTTCCAAGCATATGGTACGTTCGGCGTAAACCATGCACCTATATTGCGTTAAGATTAGCACTATCTCCAAATGGACCAAATCGAGCTTCCAGTTGAGCATCGTCACCTAGGAGTATGATCGGGTGTGTCTAAAACGATTTCAAAGCCTATGGTACGTTTGACGTGAAACCGAGCACCTATCTTGCATCGACACTAACACTGTCCCCAAACAGACTGAAATGAGATTCCACATGACCAACGTCACCTAGTAGATCCATCGGGTGCATCCAAAACGATTTCCAAGCCTATGGTACATTCAACGCAAACCGTGCACCTATCTTGTGCCAAGATTAGCACTCTCTCCAAACAGACCGAATCGAGCTTCCACTTGAGCCTCGTCACCTAGGAGTACCATCGGGTGCGTCCAAGACGATTTTCTGAGCCTATGGTATGTTTGGCGCAAACCGTGCAACTATCTAACCTAGTTTCCAAATGGACTAAAATGAGATTCCACATGACCCACGTCACCTAGGACTTCTATCGGGTGTGTCCAAAATGACCTCCAAGCATATGGTAGGTTTGGTGTAAACCATGCACCTATATTGCGTCAGGATTAGCACTATCTCAAAATGGACCAAATCAAGCTTCCACTTGAGCCTCGTCACCAAGGAGTACCATCAGGGTGCGTCCAAAACGATTTGAAGGCCTATGGTACATTCAACGCAAACCGTGTTCCGGTAAAAAAAGATACTCTCTCTCTCTCTCTCTAGAGTAAGCCACTCGTTTAGATATGAATACTTGCTGCCGTTTGATATTTGTAGCACGGGGTGAACTGATTCCTCGTCCGACTGGAACTTCCAATTCTACTCGGACTTGGCCAACAGCGAGGAATACCCGATTCCTTGATCCGACTCAAACTTGAAAACCTACTTGGATTCGGCCAACAGAAAGGAACAGCCGATTCCTTGTCCGATTCAAACTTCAAACCCTACTTGGATTCGGCCAACAGAGAGACTATATGATAGCGCGTGTTGTGATAGGAAAGTAACAAGAACTCGAAACTCTAAAGGACTAAAACTAAGACCAGCAACTTGACACAACCGATGCAACCGACGACTCAACAAGCCCTAACTAGGTAGCACTAGTATTAAGCACAAAGGGTTTTTGGGATTATGGAGAACTAATCTACTAATTTTGTTTTGGCTTTTTCTGGACTATAGGAGATTAAAAACAACAAAGAACTGGAAGTCTCTCACCGATCAACCTTGCTCTGATACCAACTGATATGAACCCGCTAGGGTTTATGGACGATCTTTCGATGAGAGGCGTGAGATCACTCGATTTGGTGGATGGAGATGACGTTCACGGCCCGACTACAGCCTTCCAAGACCGCGCCTTAGCAACCGATACACCACCTCCAAAGGCCGTCACGATCTTGTGGAGCGCGACAACCAGCCACTAGGGCTCCCGTCCTACAAGCAATCGAAGAACTAGCAAGAACAAGGAAACAAGCACTGAATTTGCAAGATGAAATTGAAAGCCTCAAACTGAATCTTATTATGAGTGGGGTTCCGAAGACAAGGAGACGGGCGGCTGGATCAGCACGCGCGCCTACAAGCAAGTAGCAAAGGCTAAACTTGATCTAAACAAAACCCAAGTGTTCCTGGTGGCGGCTAAGGGGTATATGACGTGTGGAGGACGACCACAAGAGAGTTTGGGTCGTGCTCCAACCCTAGGACGCGTCCCTACTGGACTCTAAACGATACAAGCCCATTGGGCTAACTTAAGGTGGCGCAGCACCCTGGACAGAATAGACCTCTCTATGATTTTTGGACTGTTGACGCCGTTTCTGAGCAGGTATGAGTATGAGGTCAGATCCGTATGAAAGTAGACTTTATTAGCTTTCCAACAAGTCCAGAATCACCCCAATCCAACTGCGTATGTAACCGTGGCGACCGTCGCAAGTTGGAGGTGTGCTGCAGTCCGAATCCAGCCTACGCGAGTCCTTTTCCCTTTCGGTCTTCTCCTTGATTCCTAATCAAAACAAGAGTGCACGTGTCTCCAAGATCTAAATAGGATGGACAAGAGCTCAAGAAGGAACTCACTTGATGATTAAGTGTTCGAGCACGAGCACGGGTAATAGGACCAGCAGGTGTCGGCGTGGACGGCGTGGATGTATGATCGGTGTTGATGTCCTCATCATCCTAGGAGTTCTATCGGGTGTGTCCAAAATGACTTCCAAGCATATGGTAGGTTCGGCGTAAACCATGCACCTATCTTACGTCAGGATTAGCACTATCTTCAAATGGACTGAAACAAGCATCCACTTGAGCCTCGTCACCTAAGAGTACCATCGGGTGCGTCCAAGACAATTTCTGAGCATATGGTATGTTTGGTGCAAACCGTGCACCAATCTAACACTGTCTCCAAATAGACCGAAATGAGATTCCACATGACCCATGTCACCTAGGAGTTCTATCGGGTGAGTCCAAAACAATTTTCGAGCCTGTGGTATGTTCGGCGCAAATCGTGCACCTATCTTGCGTCACAATTAGCACTATCTCGAAATAGACTGAAATGAGCATCCACTTGAGCCTTGTCACCTAGGAGTACCATCAGGTGCGTCCAAAACGATTCCTGAGCCAATGGAACATTTGGCGCAAACCGTGCGCCTATCTTGCACCAACACTAAAACTGTCTCCAAACGGACCGAAGTGAGATTCCACATGACCCACGTCACCTAGGAGTTCTATCGGGTGTGTCCAAAATGACTTCCAAGCATATGGTACGTTCGGCGTAAACCATGCACCTATATTGCGTTAAGATTAGCACTATCTCAAAATGGACCAAATCGAGCTTCCAGTTGAGCATCGTCACCTAGGAGTATGATCGGGTGTGTCTAAAACGATTTCAAAGCCTATGGTACGTTTGACGCGAAACCGAGCACCTATCTTGCATCGACACTAACACTGTCCCCAAACGGACTGAAATGAGATTCCACATGACCAACGTCACCTAGTAGATCCATCGGGTGCATCCAAAACGATTTCCAAGCCTATGGTACATTCAACGCAAACCGTGCACCTATCTTGTGCCAAGATTAGCACTCTCTCCAAACAGACCGAATCGAGCTTCCACTTGAGCCTCGTCACCTAGGAGTACCATCGGGTGCGTCCAAGAAGATTTTCTGAGCCTATGGTATGTTTGGCGCAAACCGTGCAACTATCTAACCTAGTCTCCAAATGGACTAAAATGAGATTCCACATGACCCACGTCACCTAGGACTTCTATCGGGTGTGTCCAAAATGACCTCCAAGCATATGGTAGGTTTGGTGTAAACCATGCACCTATATTGCGTCAGGATTAGCACTATCTCAAAATGGACCAAATCAAGCTTCCACTTGAGCCTCGTCACCAAGGAGTACCATCAGGTGCGACTAAAACGATTTCTAAGCCTATGGTATGTTTGACACAAAACCGAGCACCTATCTTGCATCGACACTAACACTGTCTCCAAACGGACTAAAACGAGATTCCACATGACCAACATCACCTAGGAGATCCTTCGGGTGCGTCCAAAATGATTTCCAAGCCTATGGTACATTCAATGCAAACCGTGTGTGTCCAAGAGGATTTCTGAGCCTATGGTACGTTTGGCGCAAACCGAGCACCTATCTAACACTGTCTCCAAACAGACCAAAATGAGATTCCACATGACCCACGTCACCTAGGAGTTCTATCGGGTGTGTCCAAAATGATTTTTGAGCCTATGGTATGTTCGACGCAAACCGTGCACCTATCTTGCGTCAACATTAGCACTATCTCCAAACAGACTGAAACGAGCATCCACTTGAGCCTCATCACCTAGGAGTACCATCGGGTGCATTTAAAACCATTGCTGAGCATACGGTACGTTTGACGCAAAACCGAGCACCTATCTTGCATTCGACACTAACATTGTCTCCAAATGGACTGAAACGAGATTCCACATGACCAATGTCACCTTGGAGATCCCACAGGTGCGTCCAAAATGATTTCCTAGCCTATGGTACATTCAACGCAAACGGTGCACCTATCTTACGTCAAGATTAGCACTCTCTCCAAATGGACCAAATCGAGCTTCCACTTGAGCATCGTCACCTAGGAGTACCATCTGGTGTGTCTAAAACGATTTCTGAGCCTATGGTACGTTTGACGTGAAACCGAGCACCTATCTTACATCGACACTAACACTGATGAGGACACCACGAGTACATCTACACCAGCAGCACCTCAGGCGCCTCCAGTTGATCATCTAGGGCCACTCACTCGGGCCCGTGCGAGAGAATTAAACTTCATCATGCTGTTAAGGAACGAAGGACCAGCGGAATAAGAAGATGGCCCAACAGGGCAGCCCAGGTGGGGCGCCTAGGGCTGGGAGCCGCCGCCTTTCCCTTGGTGGCGCCCCCCCTCCTGCCGTCGATCTGGACTCCAGGGGCTGCGCCCCCTTTATTTAGTCGGAGTCCCTTTTGTTTACAACTCGAGTTTTGTTTTACATCTAGCTTTAGCTACTCTCGAATACGGCCATTCCGCGCCGTCTTTGTGTGATTCAGAACTCCACCTTCGAGCGATAATTGTGATTGCTCGCGTCTTTTTCTTGTTCGTTTTTCGATTGCGTGCAGGAAACGATCTTCGTGATCAGGCTGATCTCGCACCGGCGAGGTTGGTAACCATCGGGAGTTGGTTCAGCGATTGCATTGGCGCTTCGGGTTCGCTCGTCGTAGTCGGATCGTGAGGGTCTACTTCCACCAGATCGAAATTATCTTCACTCACCGAAAGATCGGGCACTTCCCTACTATCAAGTGGTATCAGATTTCCAGGTTGATCGGTGAGCTTTATCGAGTGTTTTCCCGATTCATATTTGTTCATTACCTAGAGTCCACAAAAGCCAAAAAAATATTTTACTTTCCGCTGTCCTATCAACCTTTGTGCCTTTGCAATTTCGTTCCAGTTTCGCATTGTTGAGTTTGTTTCCGTGGTCGAGTCTTGTTGCTGGTTTAGGATTGTGTTCGTGGTCGTAGTTCAACCGCACCGTTGCTCTTCTTTGTTTCCGCCGCTATCCCACCCACCGTTCCCAAACAACAAGTCGAAGCCACCATATTACTCGACTTGCCCCCGCTAGCCGCCTTGTGTGATCTCTCGCCGCCGCGCTAACCCTAGATAGGTTGCCAGCCGCTGTTATTTCTCCTGCATCGCAGCCCTCCTTACATCATCTGGCGCCTACCTACTGCTGTTAGTCACAGGGACGATTGATCCTGTGATCGGTGTTGGAGTTTAGGGACGCTTTGCCCTAACTGCCGCCGCCGTGTTGTGCCTTCCGAAAAACATAACTTGAGATACCTTCGGTAAAACAGGCATAACTTTTCCCTCGTTTGTCAGAAAAATCTGAAATTTTTTGTGGAGCATCTCGACACCATTTGGAGCCGACCCAAACTCACCTTCGGTCTGTTTGGTTTCGTCAAAATCCCCAAAAAAATTCGGGAAAATATAGAAAAAAAATTGTCAAGGGTTTTGCACGTTTTTCAGAGAACGTGTTGTTTTTCTGTAGGCCACATAACACCTCAGTTGTAGGTGCCAATTTTTGTGGTTGCATCTTTTGTGATCCTTGTTCAGAGAAAAATAAAAAAAAAATAGTGCAAAAAAAAAAGTTGATTCCTACTAGTACCTTTTGAAAAAAAAAAAAAAATCCGGACTATTTGCTTGTTCTGTGAGTTCTTTCCATCGTCCTTTGTTTTACCTTGTTGCGCTACGTCTAGGACACGTCTTAGCCAGCACTTGTGACTTGTACTTTGGATACTTATTGAACATTCGCTAATCTGCATTCGTTAATTGCTAATCCTTGACTTGAGTGCGGCCTACCCAGAACTCCACATAGTTCTACGACGAGCTGACTTTGTTCCCAGGCAATCGCTGCTCCAATCTTTCGCGAGTTCCTCCGGTCGGTTGTGGGTCGCCCCTGTGTGCTAGGTAAGAACGGATAAGACATTGATAACAGCACTAGTGTGAGCGCCTTGTGAACCGTTATACCCTATTTTGGCATCGGTTTTGTGTTTGCGCTAACCATGGCAGGCGACGGCGACGACGTGAAGGATGAGCTGCAGGACATGCGGACATAGATTGATGGACTTGCCACCGACATCAAGACGATGCATGAACGGATGGATTCCACGGTCACTACGGCGAACGAGCGGTTCGATCAGCTAGACCTCTCGCAGACAGCCACCAAGACCACGCTCGACACCATCGTGTCACGCCTCGATTCATTGAGCACGCTGGTCGCAGATCTCCAGAATGATTATGTTGGTGACACGGAGCAGGACGGTGGAGACCGTCAAGGCCGCGCTCGCCGTGTGCCACGCCGTCCCGGTAATGATTCTTTTGCTAAGATAAAATTTAAAATTCCATCTTTTAATGGCAAATATGATCCTGCTGCATATCTTGATTGGGAATTAGAAGTCGACCAGAAATTTTCATGCCATGATATTCCTGCTAATTCTCAAGTTAAAGCTGCTATTAGTGAATTTACTGATTTTGCTTTAATCTGGTGGCGTGAATATAAACAAAAACATCCCGCTACAGTTCCAACCACATGGGATCAATTAAAAGCTGCTATGCGATACAGATTTGTACCTTCTTATTATGCTCGCGATTTGCTTAATAAAATGCAATGTTTTCAGCAAGGTTCACAATCTGTAGAGGACTATTACCAGGAATTGCAAAAAGGCATGATTCGGTGTGGGTTAGTTGAGGAAAACGATGCTGCTATGGCACGTTTTCGTGGTGGTTTAAACCGTGAAATTCAGGATATACTTGATTACAAAGAGTATTATGATATGACCACATTATTTGAATTTGCTTGCAAAGCTGAACGTCAAATACAGGGACGCCGCTCGAAGCCATATTCTAACTCTTTTGCAGGACGAAGCTCGACATCCGGTTCAGCACCCGCGCCCCCTGCACCGTCCACACCCACCACTACACCACGTGAGCGGGCAGCCACTTCTGCAGGTACTCCTCCATCCACAGGTGCAGTTCCTTCCACACACCGCACACGGGATATTCAGTGCTTTCATTGCCAAGGATTTGGCCATGTGTCTCGGGAATGTCCGAACAAGCGTGCCTTGCTCATTCGTGATGATGGTGAGTATTCTTCCGCTAGTGATTCTGACGATATTCAACCCGCTATGCTTGCCACTGACCATGCAGCAAAGACGGACGTACATGTCAACCCGGACGACGCCGATAGGTATGAAAGTCTTGTTGTGCAGCGTGTTCTTAGTACACAGGTCGCTACGCCTGAGACGAATCAGCGACACACTCTTTTCCATACCAAGGGCGTTGTGCAAGAGCGATCCATTCGCATCATCATCGACAGCGGCAGCTGCAACAATTTGGCGAGTACCGCGCTGGTTGAGAAGTTGTCTTTGCCCACTCGTAAGCATCCACATCCATATCACATTCAATGGCTTAATGATGGTGGGAAAATTAGAATTACTCGTTCGGTCCGTGTTCCTTTCTCCATGGGTGCTTATTCTGATTTTGTCGATTGTGATGTTATTCCCATGGAAGTATGCTCTCTGTTACTTGGGCGACCTTGGCAATATGATACTGATAGCTTGCATCATGGTCGTTCCAATCACTATTCTCTCATGTTTAAGGGTCAAAAAATAATTATACATCCAATGACACCTGAACAAATTCTAAAAGATGATCTTGCTCGAGCTGCTAAAACTGCTAAACAACTTGCACCATCGACCTCTGTTAATTCTGAAATCAAGTTAAATGCTCCTGTTTTGCTTGCTACACGTGCTGATTTTGATAAGTTACACGATGCTACTTTGCCATGCTATGCCCTTATATGCTCTCGTGTGCTCGTTTCCCTTGATGATACACCGTCTTTGGATATTCCCCCTGCTGTTGCTAACATTTTGCAGGAGTACGCTGATGTCTTTCCAAAAGATTTGCCACCAGGCCTTCCACCACTTCGTGGCATTGAGCACCAGATCGACCTCATTCCCGGCGCACAGCTCCCGAACCGCGCCCCGTACCGTACAAATCCGGATGAGACAAAGGAGATCCAGCGACAGGTACAGGCGTTGCTTGACAAGGGTTATATTCGTGAGTCTCTTAGCCCTTGCTCTGTTCCTGTGTTACTTGTTCCAAAGAAAGATGGCTCTTGGCGTATGTGTGTAGACTGTCGTGCTATTAATAACATTACCATTCGCTACCGATATCCTATACCACGCCTTGATGATATGCTAGATGAGCTTAGTGGTGCCATTATTTTTACTAAGATTGATTTGCGTAGTGGCTACCATCAGATTCGCATGAAATTAGGTGATGAATGGAAAACGGCTTTTAAAACGAAATTTGGGTTATATGAATGGTTGGTTATGCCGTTTGGTTTGACGAATGCTCCCAGCACTTTTATGCGTTTGATGAATGAAGTTCTGAGGCCCTTCATAGGATTGTTTGTAGTTGTCTATTTTGATGATATCCTTATTTACAGCAAGTCTATGGAAGAGCATTTAGACCATTTGCGTGCTGTTTTTGATGCGTTGCGTGCGGCCAATTTATTTGCTAACATCGAAAAATGCATGTTTTGCACACAACGTGTCTCGTTTCTTGGCTATGTTGTTACTCCACAGGGCATTGAGGTGGATAGCAGCAAGATCGATGCCATTCGGGCGTGGCCTACACCGACGACGGTCACACAAATTCGAAGCTTTCTTGGCCTTGCAGGTTTCTACCGCAGGTTTGTTCGTGATTTTAGCTCCATTGCAGCGCCTCTACATGAGCTTACAAAGAAGGATGTCCCCTTTGCTTGGAGTGATTCACAAGAGGTTGCGTTCAGCACCTTGAAAGATAAGTTAACCAATTCTCCTCTCTTGCAGTTGCCTGATTTTACTAAAGTGTTTGAGCTTGAATGTGATGCTAGCGGTATTGGGCTAGGTGCTGTTTTGTTACAAGAAGGAAAACCTGTTGCCTATTTTAGCGAGAAATTAAGTGGTGCTAGCTTGAATTATTCTACTTATGATAAGGAGCTTTATGCTTTAGTGCGCACTTTGCATACTTGGCAGCACTACCTTTGGCATCGCGAGTTTATAATTCATTCTGATCATGAGGCTTTAAAACATATTCGTACCCAAACAAACCTGAACCGTCGTCATGCTAAATGGGTAGAATTCATTGAGTCTTTTCCTTACATTATTAAACACAAGAGCGGGAAAGAAAATGTTATTGCTGATGCTTTGTCTCATCGCTATACCATGCTATCACAGTTAGATTTTAAAATTTTTGGCCTGCAAACTGTGAAGGATCAATATGTGGATGATGCTGATTTTAAAGATGCTTTTGCCCATTGTATTCATGGCAAACCATGGGGCAAATTTCACATACAGGACGGGTTCCTGTTTCGCGCTAACAAGCTGTGTGTTCCAGCTAGCTCGGTTCGTCGTTTGTTGTTACAGGAAGCGCATGGAGGCGGTCTCATGGGGCACTTTGGCGTCTACAAGACGCATGAGGTGCTGGCTGCTCATTTCTTTTGGCCCCGGATGCGCGCTGATGTTGAGCGCCTTGTTGCACGTTGCAATACTTACCAGAAAGCTAAGTCACGATTGAACAACCATGGTTTGTACATGCCTTTGCCTGTTCCTACTTCCCCTTGGCTTGATATTTCTATGGACTTTGTTTTGGGATTGCCTCGAACTAAGAAGGGGAGGGACAGTATTTTTGTGGTTGTTGATCGTTTCTCCAAAATGGCTCATTTTATACCTTGTCATAAGACTGATGATGCTAGCAATGTTGCTGAATTGTTCTTTAAAGAGATTATTCGTTTGCATGGTATTCCAAATACAATAGTCTCTGATCGTGATGCTAAGTTTCTCAGTCATTTTTGGAGATCACTGTGGAATAAAATGGGAACTAAATTGCTGTTTAGCACTACTTGTCACCCTCAGACTGATGGGCAAACTGAGGTGGTTAATCGAACTTTGTCAACCATGCTTAGGGCTGTTTTAGATAAAAACTTGAAACGTTGGGAGGATTGCTTGCCTCATGTTGAGTTTGCTTATAATCATGCAACGCATTCTTCTACAAAAATGTGTCCCTTTCAGATTGTTTATGGTTATATTCCTCGAGCGCCCATTGATTTGTTTGCTCTTGATGCTGAGGACGCTCCACACATAGATGCCGCTGCACATATTGATCACATGATTAGCTTGCATGAACAAACTAAACAAAACATTGCTACTGCTAATGCTAAATATCAGGTTGCGGGTAGTAAAGGGAGAAAACATGTTACTTTTGAACCGGGTGATCTGGTTTGGTTGCATTTAAGAAAGGATCGTTTTCCTACTTTACGTCGTTCTAAATTGATGCCACGTGCTGCTGGTCCTTTTAAAGTACTAACCAAGATTAATGATAATGCTTACATCCTTGACCTGCCTGCGGAGTTTGGTGTTTCCACGAGTTTTAATGTTGCAGATTTGAAACCTTATGCGGGCGAAGATGAGGAGTTGCCGTCGAGGACGACTTCAATTCAAGAAGGGGAGGATGATGAGGACACCACGAGTACATCTACACCAGCAGCACCTCAGGCGCCTCCAGTTGATCATCTAGGGCCAATCACTCGGGCCCGTGCGAGAGAATTAAACTTCATCATGCTGTTAAGGAACGAAGGACCAGCGGAATAAGAAGATGGCCCAACAGGGCAGCCCAGGTGGGGCGCCTAGGGCTGGGAGCCGCCGCCTTTCCCCTGGTGGCGCCCCCCCCTCCTGCCGTCGATCTGGACTCCAGGGGCTGCGCCCCCTTTATTTAGTCGGAGTCCCTTTTGTTTACAACTCGAGTTTTGTTTTACATCTAGCTTTAGCTACTCTCGAATACGGCCATTCTGCGCCGTCTTTGTGTGATTCAGAACTCCACCTTCGAGCGATAATTGTGATTGCTCGCGTCTTTTTCTTGTTCGTTTTTCGATTGCGTGCAAGAAACGATCTTCGTGATCAGGCTGATCTCGCACCGGCGAGGTTGGTAACCATCGGGAGTTGGTTCAGCGATTGCATTGGCGCTTCGGGTTCGCTCGTCGTAGTCGGATCGTGAGGGTCTACTTCCACCAGATCGAAATTATCTTCACTCACCGAAAGATCGGGCACTCCCCTACTATCAAACACTGTCTCCAAACGGACTGAAATGAGATTCCACATGACCAACGTTACCAAGGAGATCCATCGGGTGCGTCCAAAATGATTTCCAAGCCTATGGTACATTCAACGCAAACCGTGCACCTATCTTGCGTCAAGATTAGCACTCTCTCCAAACGGACCGAATCGAGCTTCCACTTGAGCCTCGTCACCTAGGAGTACTATTGGGTCATCCAAGACGATTTTCTGAGCCTATGGTATGTTTGTCGCAAACCGTGCACCTATCTAACCCAGTCTCCAAACAGACCAAAATGAGATTCCACATGACCCACGTAACCTAGGATTTCTATCGTGTGTGTCCAAAATGACTTCCAACCATATGGTAGGTTCAGCGTAAACCGTGCACCTATCTTGCGTTAGGATTATACTATCTCCAAATGGACCAAATCATGCTTCCACCTGAGCTTCGTCACCTAGGAGTACCATCGGGTGCGTTTAAATCCACTGCTGAGCCTATGGTACGTTTGACATGAAACCGAGCACCTATCTTGCATTCGATACTAACACTATCTCTAAATGGACCGAAATGAGATTTCACATTACCAACGTCACGTTGGAGATCCATCGGGTGCGTCCAAAACGATTTCTAAGCCTATGGTACGTTTGACGCAAAACCGAGCACCTATCATACATCAACACTAATACTATCTCCAAACAGACCAAAGTGAGATTCCACATGACCCACGTCACCTAGGAGTTCTATCGGGTGTGTCCAAAACGACTTCCAAGCATATGGTACGTTCGGTGTAAACCAAGCACCTATCTTGCATCAGGATTAGCACTATCTCCAAATGGACCGAATCGAGCTTCCACTTGAGCATCGTCACCTAGGAGTACCATCGGGTGTGTCTAAAATGATTTCTTAGCCTATGGTACGTTCGACGCGAAACTGATCACCTATCTTGCATCGACACTAACACTGTCTCCAAACGGACTGAAATAAGATTCCACATGACCAACGTCACCTAGGACATCCATCGGGTGCATCCAAAATGATTTCCAAGCCTATGGTACATTCAACGCAAACCGTGCACCTATCTTGCGTCAAGATTAGCACTCTCTCAAAATGGACCGAATCGAGCTTCCACTTGAGCCTCGTCACCTAGGAGTACCATCGGGTGCGTCCAAAACGATTTTCTAAGCCTATGGTATGTTTGGCGCAAACCGTGCACCTATCTGACCCAGTCTCCAAACGGGCCAAAATCAGATTCCACATGACCCACGTCACCTAGGAGTTCTATCGGGTGTGTCCAAAATGACTTCCAAGCATATGGTAGGTTCGGCGTAAACCATGCACCTATCTTGTGTCAGGATTAGCACTATCTCCAAATGGACCAAATCGAGCTTCCACCTGAGGCTCGTCACCTAGGAGTACCATCGTGTGCGTTTAAATCCATTGCTGAGCCTATGGTACGTTTGATGCGAAATCGAGCACCTATATTGCATTCAACACTAACACTGTCTCCAAATGGACAGAAACAAGATTTAATATGACCAACGGCACGTTGGAGATCCATCGGGTGCGTCCAAAATGATTTCCTAGCCAATGGTACATTCAACTCAAACGGTGCAACTATCTTGCGTCAAGATGAGCACTCTCTCCAAATAGACCGAGTCGAGCTTCCACTTGAGCCTCGTCACCTAGGAGTACCATCGAGTGCGTCCAAGATGATTTTTTGAGCCTATGGTATGTTTGGCGCAAACCGTGCACCTAACACTGTCTCCAAACAGACCGAAATGAGATTCAACATGACCCACGTCACCTAAGAGTTCTATCGGGTGAGTCCAAAACAATTTTCGAGCCTGTGGTATGTTCGGCGCAAATCGTGCACCTATCTTGCGTCAAAATTAGCACTATCTCGAAATAGACTGAAATGAGCATCCACTTGAGCCTTGTCACCTAGGAGTACCATCAGGTGCGTCCAAAACAATTTTCGAGCCTGTGGTATGTTCGGTGCAAACCGTGCACCTATCGTGCGTCAACATTAGCATTATCTCCAAACAGACTAAAATGAGCATCCACTTGAGCCTCGTCACCTAGGAGTACCATCGGGTGCGTCCAAAATGATTTCCAAGCCTATGGTGCATTCAACGCAAACCGTGCACCTATCTTGCGTCTAGATTAGCAATATCTCCAAATGGACCGAATCGAGCTCCCACTTGAGCCTCATCAACTAGGAGTACCATCCGGTGTGTCCAAGATTATTTTTGAGCCTATGGTATGTTTGGCGCAAACCGTTCACCTATGTAGCACTATCTCCAAATGGACCGAAATGAGATTCGAAATGACCCACGTCACCTAGGAGTTTTGTTGGGTGTGTCCAAAATGACATCCAAGCATATGGTAGGTTCGGCGTAAACCATGTACCTATATTGCATAAGAATTAGCACTATCTCCAAATGGACCAAATCGAGCTGCCACCTGAGCATCGTCACCTAGGAGTACCATTGGGTGCGTTTAAAATGATTTCAGAGCCTATGGTACGATAGACGCGAAACCGAGCACCTGTCTTGCAATTGACACTAACACTGTCTCCAAATAGACTAAAACAAGATTCCACATGACCAACTTCACCTAGGAGATCCATCGGGTATGTCCAAAAAGATTTCCAAGCCTATGGAACATTCAACGCAAACCGTGCACCTATCTTGCATCCAGATTACCACTCTCTCCAAACGGACCGAATCGAGCTTCCACTTAAGCCTCATCACCTAGGAGTACCATCGGGTGCGTTCAAGATGATTTCTAAGCCTATAGTATATTTGGCACAAACCTTCACCTATCTAACACTGTCTCCAAATAGACCGAAATGGGATTCCACATGACCCACGTCACCTAGGAGTTCTATTTGGTGTGTCCAAAACGATTTTCAAACCTGTGGTATGTTTGGCGCAAACCGTGCACCTATCTTGCGTCAACATTAGCAGTATCTCCTAATGGACTGAAACGAGATTCCACTTAAGCCACGTCACCTATGAGTACCATCGGGTGCGTCCAAAATGATTTCTAAGCCTATGGTACGTTTGGAGCAAACCGTGCACCTATTTTGCACCGATACTAACACAATCTCCAAATGGACCAAAATCATATTCTACATGACCCACGTCACCTAGGAGTTCTATCGGGTGTGTCCTAAACGACTTCAAGCATATGGTATGTTCTACGTAAACCATGCACCTATCTTGCGTCAGGATTAGCACTATCTCCAAATGGACCAAATCAAGCTTCCACTTTAGCCTCATCACCTAGAAGTACCATCGGGTGCGTCAAAATGATTTATGTGCCTATGGTATGTTTGACGTGAAACCGAGCACCTATCTTGCATCGACACTAACACTGTCTCCAAACGGACTGAAATGAGATTCCACATGACCAACGTCACCTAGGACATCCATCGGGTGCATCCAAAATGATTTCCAAGCCTATGGTACATTCAACGCAAACCGTGCACCTATCTTGCGTCAAGATTAGCACTCTCTCCAAATGGACCGAATCAAGCTTCCACTTGAGCCTCATCAACTAGGAGTACCATCAGGTGTGTCCAAGACGATTTCTGAGCCTATGGCATGTTTGACGCAAACCGTGCACCTATCTAACATTATGTCCAAACGGACCGAAATGAGATTCCACATGACCCACGTCGCCTAGGAGTTCTATCGGGTGTGTCCAAACTGACTTCCATGCATCTAGTAGGTTTGGCGTAAACCATGCACCTATCTTGCATCAGGATTAGCACTATCTCCAAATGGACCAAATTGAGCTTCCATTGAGCCTCGTCACCTAGGAGTACCATCGGGTGCGTTTAAAACCATTGCTGAGCCTATGGTACGTTTGATGTGAAACCGAGCACCTAACTTTCATTCAACATTAACATTCTCTCCAAATGGACTAAAATGAGATTCCACTTGACCAACATCACCTTGCAGATCCCTCGGGTGCGTCCAAAATGATTTCCAAACATATGGTACATTCAATGCAAACGGTGCACCTATCCTGCGTCAAGATTACCACTCTCTCCAAATGGACCAAATCGAGCTTCCACTTGAGCATCGTCACCTAGGAGTACCATCGGGTGTGTTTAAAACAATTTCTAAGCCTATGGTACGTTTGACACAAAACCGAGCACCTATCTTGCATCGACGCTAACACTGTCTCCAAACGGACTGAAACGAGATTCCACAAGACCAACGTCACCTAGGAGATCCAACGGGTGCGTCCAAAATGATTTCCAAGCCTATGGTACATTCAACGTAAACCATGCACCTATCTTGCGTCAAGATTAGCACTCTCTCCAAATGGACCGATTTGAGCTTCCACTTGAGCCTCATCACCTACGAGTACCATCGGGTGTGTCCAAGACGATTTTCGAGCCAACGGTATGTTTGGCGCAAACCGTGCACCAATCTAACACTGTCTCCAAACGGACCAAAATGTTGTTTCGCAGGACCCACATCACCTAGTAGTTCAATTGGGTGTGTCCAAAATGACTTCCAAGCATATGGTACGGTCAGCGTAAACCATGCACCTATCTTGTGTTAGGGTTAGCACTATCACCAAATGGACGAAATAGAGCTTCCACATGAGCCTCGTCACCTAGGAGTACCATCGGGTGTGTCTAAAACAATTTCTAAGACTATGGTATGTTTGACGCGAAATCGAGCACCTATCATGCATCAACACTAATACTGTCTCCAAACAGACCGAAGTGAGATTCCACATGGCCCATGTGACCTAGGAGTTCTATCGGGTGTGTCCAAAACGACTTCCAAGCATATGGTACGTTCGGCGTAAACCAAGCACCTATCTTCCGTCAGGATTAGTAATATCTCCAAATGGACCAAATCAAGCTTCCACTTCAGCATCGTCACCTAGGAGTACCATTGGGTGTGTCTAAAATGATTTCTGAGCCTTTGGTACGTTTGACGTGAAACCGAGCACCTATCTTGGATCGACACTAACTCTGTCTCCAAACAGACTGAAATGAGATTCCACATGACCAATGTCACCAAGGAGATCCATCGGGTGCGT